>NW_011494945.1:8403423-8431619 GCF_000754665.1 Bison bison bison | reverse complement strand
TCTCCACCTTCTTGGCTTTCTTCAGGATGTCGCATTTCTTTCTGTTGGGGCGGCGGCAGCGTTCGTCGATGCTCGGGATACATTCGTAGTGCCACACCTCCTCCATCTTCTCCACCGGGTACACGGCCTCCACGTAGTGGCGGATGAGCCGCAAGCGTGTGGGGTCCAGCTGCTTCTTGTTGCATGCCCCGGAGTGGTTGTACTGCAGCCGCAGGTTCTCGGTGGTGAAGAGTTCGGGGAAGAGCCTGACGAGCAGCCGGGCGGCGAAGTTGCCCACGGAGAGGCTTTGCTGCACGATCTCGCGCACTTCTTTGTCGGACAGCAGGTACGGCGAAGGCACCGGGAAGTCGGGCGAGGGCACCACCAACTCGTCCAGGGGGATCTTGCAGAAGTCCTTGCTGCTCCTTTCGGGGGGCAGCGGGGGCCCCTCAAATTCCTCCCGGAACCGCTCAGGGTTGATTGCATAGCTGGCCAGGTCCCTGCACTCAGGGCCCGGAACGTGGACCTTGCGCTGCTGCTGGTAGGAGCGCCTCTGCTCCGTGTCCCGGCGCCGGCAGCGCTCGTCCAGTTTGCCCACGAACTCCAGTGTCCAGACACGGTCATTCTTGGCCCGTGGGTAGAGCAGCTGCACGTAGTGGCGGATGAGCTTGATACGGGACGGGTCCAGCTGCTTCTTGCCCAGGGAGCCGCTGCAGTTGTACTGCTTGCGCAGGTTCTCGTGGGTGAAGAGCTCCGGGAACAGGTGCACCAGCAGGCGCGAGGCAAAGTTGCCGATGGACAAGCTGCTCTCGTAGATGCTGCGCAGCTGCTCCTTGCTCAGCAGGCAGTCGGCGCCCGGCACCTCGAAGTCGGGCTGCGGGATCTCCAGCTTGTCGAAGTCGATGGGCACCAGCCAGATCTTCTTGGACCGCCGGCCAGGCCGCTCGCCCTCGAAGCTGTCTTCCACCTTGACCACGGAGATGTCATCGGGCAGGCTGGATGAGTCGTAGCAGTCGTCTCGCGGGGGCTCGCCCTCGCTGCCCGCGTCCAGCCCCAGGCCCTCCAGCTCGTCGTTGATGCGCTGGGCACACTGCTGCAGCCAGGCATCCTCCTCCTGCATGTCGGGGAAGTAGATCTCTGTGTAGTTGCGGATGATCTGTAGACGCTGCGGGTCCAGCTCCTGCTTGCCGCCATCCCCATAGCAGCTGTACTGCTCGCCCAGCTTCCTGTGGTCGAAGAGCTCAGGGAACAGCCGGTGCAGAAGGAAGACCGCAAATTCGCCCGGGGATGAGGCCTCGTCCAGGAACTCGGTGAGGTCCTGCGTGTCCACCACATGGTCAGAGGCGATGGTGCTGCTGCGGTCCAGGGACAGGGCCTCCTCCTGCTCCTTGCTGTCCAGGAAGTGGCCAGCATCCACCTGGGGCTCGGCCTCGAAGAAGCCAGACACCTGGCCACTGGGCTGGCTGTCCTCCATTTCCCGCTGGGCCCAGAAGCGGCTGAAGAAGTCGTTGAGCTGGGGCAGGCACTCAGCCTGCCAGACGGCCGTGTCCTTCACCGACGGGTAGTAGACCTCCACATAGTTCCGGATGAGCTGCAGGTGCAGCGACTCCAGCTTCCGCTTGGCCGCGAAGCCACAGGCGCCACAGCCCCGGGAGAAGTCCACGTCGCTGAAGAGCTCTGGGAAAAGCTGCACCAGCAGGCGACAGGCCAGGTCACCGCCCGACAGGCTCTGGTCCACGATCTGTTTGAGCTCGGCCGCCGTGAGCTGGTACTCGGGCGGCGGCTGGAACTTGGCCACCATCTCAGTGGGGCTCACCTGCTTCTTGATGCGGCTCACTTCCAGGGAGAGCAGGTCCACCTTGCTGTGCAGCTGCGACATGTTGGAGGAGAGCGTGTTGAGCATGTAGAACATCTTCTGGATGAGAAAGTAGATGTTGGGGTCGCTGTCGGTGGCTGCTGCGGGGCCGCCAGTGTCCCGCTTCTGTGTCTCGTTCAGGAGCCGCAGCGGTGAGGGGCTGTTGCTGGGATTCACTTTCTCTGAGAGCTCATAGGTGTTGAGCATGTCCCCCGCGGGAGGGTTCTTCTTCTCCATAATCTTGTGTGAGATACCATACAGAGGCTTCTTGTAGGAGGGCGTGCTCACGTCGTGGCCAGGCTCCTCCTCTCCCGGCCACATGGAGCCCAAGTTCTTGCCCCGGCCTGCCGGCTCCCCGTTGCCCTGGCAGGGCGAGCTGTTCTCCCGGTTCCGCATGCCTGCTAGGAGTGCCTGAAAGACAAAAGGTATATCAGGTGAGGGTTCTGATCTATGTCACACACAGAGGGGCCCAGGTCAACCTCAGGAGCCTATGAGAAAGTGTTTCCCTTGCCTGGGAACCATTCTGTGGGTCCAGAAGTGAAGTGAAGTGAAGTGAAGTCGCTCAGTCGTGTCCAACTCTTTGCGACCTCATGGACTGTAGCCTACCGGGCTCCTCCATCCATGGGATTTTCCAGGCAAGAATACTGGAGTGGGTTGCCATTTCCTTCTCCAGGGGAACTTCCTGACCCAGGGATCAAACCTGGGTCTCCGGGATTGTAGGCAGACGCTTTACAGTCTGAGCCACAAGGGAAGCCACCAACACAAACCTGCATCCCAGGGCCAAACTTGCTTGCTCTCCCTAATCCCTGAGAGGCTCAGGCTGGACCCTGGTGGCTTTCAATTCCCATAGGACACCATCCCTGAACTTCCTGTCCACAGACCGAGCACAGATGCTGACAAGGCCTGGCGAGAGCCCATGAGGGATGGGAGAGAGACCCCAGGAACAGGAAGTGCTCCTGTGGCAACCTGGCTATGGACAGGTCACCTAATTGCCCTGACTGCTCTCAGACAGGCAGGAGTCCTGCCAATAGCATCTACAGAAAGCACAGCTTGTTGTCCAGTCTGCAGACTCTAGGAGAGCAGGCATCTCTACTCTGGACAGCTCCCAAGATGCACGGTGCTGAGCATGGAAGAACTGGAATCTAGAGAACCACAGTCAGCTGCCAACTCTACCACTGCCTGGAGTCATGTCTTATTTCAGACTGAAAAGGCCCAGAACTGCCCCAAGCCCAGCCAACTGCAGATTCCGTGAAGCGGTGAGGCCTCCCAGGTTTCTAAGTCTCAGTCTCCTAGTTCCAGCAGCCCTTCTCAATCAGAACTGCCAAAGAGTTTTAAGCCCCAGGTCCTGAAGTACCCCCTGTGTGTAATGAATTAACACCTTTCCTATGTATCTAGAAAGGTACTTTCAATGTACTCTCCAGCCTTGCTCAATAAAAGACAGTGAGAGAATTAATGATTTTAGGAATTATCTCCTCAACTTGCCCAAGGCTGACATACTTTGCAGGTCCACTCTCAATGTACTCCCAGGACCTGTTCGAGATACCAAAGCTTGAGTCCAAGCTTCATACCAGAAGGCGACTGCCCAGACCATTTGGGATCCCAGGGTCCTCACTGCTTTTATTAGTGGTTTTCCCTATTGCCAGGCCCTGGATGGTTTAAGAGGTTTACTGACATATATATGGACAAATGATTTTCAACACAGGTTCAAAGGCAATTCAGTAGAGAAAGGAGAATCTTTTCAACAAATGATGCTAGAAATATTGGACATACATATGCAAAAAAAAAGAAAAGAAAAAACTTTCATCCTACATGTATCATATAAAAAATTAACTAAAAAATGGATCATGAATGTAAAAATAAAAACTAACTTAAAATTCCAGGCTTCCCTTGTAGCTCAGCTGGTAAGGAATCCACCTGCAATGTGGGAGACCTGGATTCGATTCCTGGGTTAGGAAGAGCCCCTGGAGAAGGAAAAGGCTAGCCACTCCAGTATTCTGGTCTAGAGAATTCCATGGACTGTATAGTTGATGGGGTCGCAAAGAGTCAGACACGACTGAGCGACTTTCACTTTTCACTTTCAAATTAAAATTCTAACACCTCTAGAAGAAAACAGAAGAGCAATCCTTTATGAAACTGTTTTAGGCAAATACTTCTCAGATATAACACACAAGCACAATCCATAAGAAAACAAATTAATAAACTGGACTTCATTAAAATTTAAAACTTCTTTAAAAAATGAAAAACAAGCCTGCTGCTGCTAAGTCACTTCAGTCGTGTCCGACTCTGTCCGACCGCATAGACAGCAGCCCACCAGGCTCCCCCATCCCTGGGATTCTCCAGGCAAGAACACTGGAGTGGGTTGCCATTTCCTTCTCCAATGCAGGAAAGTGAACAGTGACAGTGAAGTCGCTCAGTCGTGTCCGACTCCTAGCGACCCCATGGACTGCAGCCTACCAGGCTCTTCTGTCCATGGGATTTTCCAGGCAAGAGTACTGGAGTGGGGTGCCACTGCCTTCTCCGGAAAAACAAGCCTAGACTGGAAGAAATCAGACATATCATTTATCTGGTAAAGGACCTGAATCCAGCTTACATAAAGAACACTCAAACTCAATGACACAGAACCCAATTAAGTTTCAACAGTCACTTTGGAGAAGCTATATAAATGGCAAATAATCATATAAAAAGATGCTCAGTGGGACTTCCATGGAGGTACAGTGGTTAAGACTCCACACGTCCACTGCACAGGGCATGGGTTGGATCCCTGATCAGGGAACTAAGATCCTGTATAAAAGATGCTTAAGAACATGCATGACATTAAAACCACACTGAGATAGCATATCACTCCCCACAAGAATGGGTATAATCAAAAAAGACAGATGATACTGAGTGACAGAGATGACATGAAGGAACTAGAATTCTCATAGGCTGCTAGGGTAGATATAAAATGGTATAACCACCTTGGAAAACAGTTGGTATTTTTTTTAAGAAGTTATATGTTGGACCATATGATCCAGGTATATTCCACTCCTAGTTATTTATTTACCAAGCAAAATGAAAGCACACGATCAAATACTTTTATGCAGATATTCATGGCAGCCCTGTTTATAAACAGCTCCCAACTGGAAACAACCCTAATTTTTATGAACAAGTATACAGATGCACTGTGTTTACAGCAGAGTACTACTCAGCAGCAGAGCTGACCAACCTGGTACCCATGATGAACCTCAAAATAATTAAGCTGAGTAAAAGAAACCAGATAGATAAAAGAGGCCTGTAGGATGCCATTCGTATAAAATTCTAGAAAAGGCAAACGCATCTTTAGTGACAGAAAGCAGGGGAAAGAAAGGACGCAAAGGGACACAAATAAACTTTCAAGGTAACAAGTGATGGCTTTGTTTCTCATCTTGAATGTGGTGTGGTTTCACTGGTATATACACGTCAAAACATATCAAATGGTATGCTTTAAATATGTTGTTCATTACATTTCACTCATAAACCTGTTTTTGACAAATGTTGAATTTGACCCCAAAGTATACTGGAATATATTTTTGAGCGCCTATTTAAGCAGAAGAGCTAATTGGAGAGCAGTGGTGGGTGTCAGGGGAGCAGGTAGGGTCGAAGCACAAAGCATGTTCTTCTACAGACATGTGCGAGCCTTGGGCAACTAGAAAATGCAAGAGAATAAAGCATCCTTAGGACGCTGGGGGAAAATATGGCTGTGTAGTCTGACCTACCGCGGCACTTCTAAAGTCTAATGTCCATATATATTGCCTGAGATCTAGTGAAAATACAGATTCTGATTCAAGGCTCTGCATTTCCAACAACCCATTGGGCCTCTCTGGATGGCCAGGGCTAGAAGACAGTGTTTATCCCTGGTTTATCTCATTCAGGCAGATTGGGTGTCATTTATAAGCCTTCAGATAACACTAATGCCAGCATAACACAGTACACGAGGTGCTTTACTTTTGCAACCTTAGGAAAAAAAAAGAAAAAACACAGGGAAAAGAGACAGTCTCTGAGGGGACTGCCACTACAGCAGCAGGTGAGCAATACAAAGGCCTGAGTTGGAAAGAGACCATGGACAGATCTCCCTATTCATGCCCCGTGCCCCCTGCATGGAAGCTGGGAGTCCTTGCCATTGGACCGTCACAGAATTCCCCAGACCTTCTTTTTTAGATAATGGAATCATCAGACTCATATTAAACACAGGTTAATTTTTCTCCTGCATCTCTGCTGACAACAACTGTGCAAAAAAACACCTACCTTACTCTCAGGAACCTAAAAAATAACAGGATTCTTTCAAGTGCTTTAATTATCCCATGTATGACTGTATTATTCACTCAGTTATGTCTGACTCTTTGGAACCCCATGGAGCCAACCCTGGGATGGAACTTGGGTCTCCTGCATTGCAGGCAGATTCTTTACCATCTGAGCTACCACGGAAGCCCTAATTATCCCATGGAGGTAATTAGGTAATTAGGGTCAGAGATCCCTGACCCTCCTATTACTGCCCGTGAGCAGAGGACCAAGGGCCACTGGGCTGGAGCGAGCCTGCTGTCCACCCCTCTCCCTTGTGGGGTCTCGTCCCTGAGACCTATCTGTACCCTCACCACACTGCATGATGGTTACCTGTGGGACCAGGTCTTCCCTACTCCATCTCCAGTGTCCTGCAAAGTGCCTGGGACACAGAGCGCTCACTGAACATTTGTTAAGCAGGGTAAAGTGTCTATCCCTCTCAAATAAATGTTTAAGAAAAATGTTCACAGAGGCTACTAGCTTCATGAATAACATGAGTGTAGGGAGGTATAAGGCCTCCCTGGTGGCTCAGTGGTAAAGAACCTGCCTGCCAATGCAGGAGACACGGGTTCGATTCAATCCCTGGGTCGAAAAGATCCCCTGGAGGAAGAAATGGCAACCCACTCCAGTATTCCTGCCTGGAAAACCTCATGGACAGAAGAGCCTGGTGGGGTCCATTCCGTGGGGGTGCAGAGGAGTCATACATATCTAAATACGACTATAGTCCTTGGAATCACAAAAGGTCACACACAACTTAGCGACTAAACAACAAAAATAAGGGAGGTATAAGGGAGTGGATGGGTCCTCTGCGTGACCCCTCACATGTCAGCTTCCTGTGTGTCACTCAGGAATATATAATGGTCCCTGTCTCAGGTACCAGGGTAGCTATGAGGATCTAATTAGATAATGAACATGATGCGCTGAGCCCACGTCTGAATCACAGTAAGTGCTTAATAAATGTTTACTGTTATAGTACGACTGTTATTAACAGTGCTCTTCCCAGCCAGAGCAGTGACAATACAATGGGCTTTTTATTGAACTAGTTGTAATGATTACTGCTGCTGCTGCTAAGTCAATTCAGTTGTGTCTGGGACTCTGTGCGACCCCATAGACAGCAGCCCACCAGGCTCCCCCGTCCCTGGGATTCTCCAGGCAAGAACACTGGAGTGGGTTGCCATTTCCCTCTCCAATGCATGAAAGTGAAAAGTGAAGTCGTTCAGTCGTGTCTGACTCTTCTCGACCCCATGGACTGCAGCCTACCAGGCTCCTCCGTCCATGAGATTTTCCAGGCAAGAGTACTGGAGTGGGGTGCCACTGCCTTCTCTGTAATGATTACTCTTAACTATTAAATAAAGAGGAGAACTTAAGAACCTGAGTTAAGGAAGGTATAAGTAACTTAAGAACTTAAATAAAAAGAGAACTTTCCTCCCGTGTAACAGTGTAAGTCACTCATAGAAGGAATTCTTAGAGGTCTGCCCTAAAGGCTGGGCTGGAGGAGTCCAAGAAGCACAGGTGAGCTCGAGGTAGGGTTTCAGACTCTTTTCAGTTGTTTAGTTCTGCTATATGGCAGAGAGCAAACGATAATTTTAAAAAGGAAGGAAGAAAGGAAAGAAACCACGTTACACACATCAGAAATATGGAGAAAGGAAGGAATGGAGACGGTTGAAAATCTTTACCCCTGAGGCAGCGTGTTTGGAACTGTGGTTTGTCATATGACCCATTCAGAAATGATGACACTGATTTGATAGATCAAGACCAGCATAAAAGAGGGAGGGGAGGAGGAAGTGTGAAAGACAGGAAGGAAAGAAAGAAAACAACAGAAAATATCAGAGGGCACTGCACACAGTAAATACATTCAAGAAATTCTGTTCTTTCTCTGTGTCTATATATTTACATACAAATCCAAATATGTGAACCGAATGACTCTGTAAGGTGGATTTACAACTGTTGAAAAGCACTGCCCTAATAAATTCAAAACTTCTTACCTGCTAATTCCTATAGACTATAAATAAGATTTTTAGCAATTTACTCACCATTAAATTTTACTGCACCAAAATAATTTTGGAGGTCCTACGGATTATGAGATTTACATGAGGTTTTACCAATGTAGAGAAATTTGAGTGTGTAATGCCAATTATTAAAGAAAATCATAATTATATTACAGCTGATTTTAGAAAGGGACAAGCAAAGGCTTTGTAACAAGCAGTTCCACTAATACATTTAAAATAAGATTCTATGCAGAGAGGTTACCAGAAACTCACATGCCATGCAACAAGAGTACATGTTCTTGAAGGGGATCTGCCTTCATTAATACTCGGAGTAGGAAATAAGCACAGAGAAAAGTTTTTGGGTGAACTGTCTGAACAAAACAAACAGAAGTAGTTTGACCCCCCCCACATTCCTACTGCAGGCAGAGGCCAGAGTCGATCAGAACTGGAAATCCCCCCAATAACTCTCACTAGTCAGCCTCATTAATAAAAATATTTTAGTTTCTACCAGGCATGTTAGAAACACTGCCATCAATACAAACATTTTTGGCTAACTTGCTTAAATAAAAATTAAGTTAGAGTCCCAGCAGAGGGCAATATTCCTCGCTCCCAGAGACCTTGGATACACAATTCAACATAGAACACGACACAAGCACCAAAGAGAAGGTCCTAAGATATGCCCACACTGAGGTTCTTTCCACTCAGTGCTCCATTTAATTCCACAAACACTGCCAAGGTGACGATGGACTGGCTGCATTTGCTGCTGCTGATAAAATCTCTGCTCAGCTGTCTAGGAGTATCAAGAAATCTTTAAATCTGCGCTACTTGGCACTGGTGTCTGGCTGACACCATTCCCAATTCTCCAAGGCTCATCTTCCAACCATATGGGAACTCTGCTACCCAGCTCAGGCTCTGCAGTACCGGATCCAATCGCACGTTTCGTTCTTCTGCTAGCACTCAGACCCAAGCAGGAATGCCCGACTCTCTCAGGTGGAGAATCTGACTGATCAAGAAGAAGCTGACGTAAAGTTACCAGTGAGGCACGAGCAGGTTATTAAGGGGGCTCCCACATGTCCATGCCCAGTGACATCTTGGGGATTGGGTCACCACGGAGAGGCTCCCAGCACTGAGCATCTTCTTCAGGACTCCAAATGCAAGAGCAGTCACTGAATTCAGTTCAATGAAAGAGGAATAGCTAAATGGTGCCCAGAGTCAGCAAACTGGAACACCAAGAAAGCAGCATGCCTCCAGTGTAGGGAATTGAGGACTGCTGTGGCATCAAGGGCAGGAATTGAGGACTGCTGTGGCATCAAGGGCAGACCATGCAAAAGGGCTCCTAGGGGGCTGGCAGCACCACTCAAAGTGAGGCAAGGGTGACGCTCTTCACTTTTAATAGAATGTTTATCTTCATCATCATCATCCTTAAATAACCAGGTATAGCTAGTGACAAGGAATGGATAAGCTGTCTACCACACAGAGCCAGTAAACAAATATTACAAGGCCCTGGGGACATAGGGAACAAGCCAGTCTCTGCCCTCATGGCTTTTATCCTTTGGGTCATCCTTACACTGCTGACAGTGTATGGCAAGGATGAAGAATGTGCTAACATGCCCCCAAAAATGAGAATCTGGGGGGATAAAGCAACTATAATGAGGGGTGAAGAGAAAGACCATAGGGATGGCCAAATATCAGAGCAGGAGCTCCTCACAGCATCTTACAAACACCCCACAATCCTCAGGGTCATCCGTGTTTAAGTGCAGTTCCAAATCAAGCAGGCGTGGGAGCGCTAGCCTCTTGGAGGCTCACTCAACTGGGAAGGGTCACAGTGCCTATCCGCTAGGGCTGCTGTGAAACGACGATGAACCTCCAGCTGGGATCACAGTGAATGACACTTAGGAGGTCTTCAGTACATTTGCACTGATTCAACGAGATGGCATTTCCACTCTCCAGTTGAAAAACAAACCACAGGCACACTTTAGGATTAAAAACAAAGATACAAGGAACCCCAGGAGAACAAAGCTAACTTCTACCTGGCACAGGGCTCTTGAATATCACTCCCACTTCTGTGAACAAAAAGATGATTAGCAATAAAAATGCTGGCTACTCACCTCCCACATCTGCTGTATTTGGCTATGGTGCCTTTCCCAGCGGAAGCGCCAAATATGTCTTTATACAGCCTTTTGTTAAATTTTTGGAGGGAGGTTTTATTTTTCTTCTAAGCATTGTACTAAATGTCACTCATGAACAGGCCTTCAGCACTGATAGGGGTTTGAAGTGATGGACCTTTAGCATCAGGGCTGCCAATCAATTCCTCCCCTCGCCCTCACCCCCTTCCTTGGGGTCAAGGGAGAAGATGGAAGGTGCTCAGAATCAAGGGCGTTCAGGCCTGGGGTGTTTGGGAAGGCATCAGAAGGCCTCTCTTGGCAATTGCATGTCATTTTCCTCCTGATAAATGTGGAGGGAGGCAGCTGACCATAATGGGTGGTAGTTGGAGATGGGGGTTAGGGAGCAATAAATAAACCCTTCTGAAAACTGACATGGGGCAGGCTCTCTGCTGGGCTTGTCTCGATGCTCCACACAAGGAACCAATGAGGGAGCTGTGTCACTCCCATCACCATAGAGGGACCTGAGTTTGGGAGCTCATAGTACCAGCCAAAGGCTCCATGGTGAACTCCCCCTTATCTGACTCCAGGCTCCGATCATTCTGGAATTGACCATTCCTATGGGCTGGATCAGAGAAGGTGGGGCTCACCTCCTCGATATGAAGCAGGGTGCTGAGTGTTCTAAGTCACTCCTGACACCTCACACCAGCAACAAGGCTGCCCCACTGGCGTTCTGGCACTTGACTTAAACTTATGTGGAGGAGATACTAATTCTCTCATCACTGTTATATGGATTAAATGAAACAAGAAAAGGTATGTGGGGCTTCCCTGGTGACTCAGTGGTAAAGAATCCGCCTGCCAATGCAGGAGACACAGGTTCAATCTCTGGTCTGGGAAGATGCCAAGGAGCAATTAGGCCCATGTATCACAACTATTGAGCCTGTGCTCCTCAACCTGAAAAGTCCACACTCAACTACAGAGTAGCCTCTGCTTGCTGCAGCTAGAGAAAACCCAGCACAGCCAAAATAAAATAAATAAATGAATGTAAACCTCAGTGTTCCATGATGTGGAATGCAGAGCAGTCCTCATTATAATGTAATATAAACATGCATATTGAAATCCAGTGAAAATCTTAAATCTTATGACTTTGCTAATTAAGAAAAAGGATAGTTTTTACTTTTCAAAGGCTCACTAAATCTCTAAAACCTATCAACTCCCAATCTGCTGTAGCATCTAACAGAGGAGAATTAAAACAAACCAAGAGCAACCCAGGGAGTCCCAGGCGGACACCCCATGTATGGGCTAATGACAGTGAGCTCTGAAACTTGGGCTCTGTTGGACAGACATGAAGAAGTTGAAATGCCTACCTGGGTCCCCCAAAAAGTGTGTTGGGGAGGGGCAGGGGAGGGGGCTGGAGAGCTTGGGAAAATGTTCTGCTAAGAGTTTAAGGTGTGATCTGGCTATCTGCAGGGAGGCTCTGCTGACCAGGCATTCTCATCTCCCAAACTCCCCTCTCTCCTCAGTCTTCACTGTTTTGTGAACCTGTCTTGTCTCCCGTGGGAACTGCAGGCTGCTTGAGGGGACCACCATGACCAGTTTCATTTTCTCTCTCTCAGAATTCAGCCAAGTTCACTATAACCAGCAGGTGATTAGGAAATAAAGCAAATTTATAAAATAGGTAGGTTAGGGGTAACGGGCATATTATAAAATAATTGTCCTCTTTACAAAAAGATTCACTGAACAAGCTCCCCGAATAAATACAAAAGATGGACCTGATTTAGGAAAAGCCCTGCTGAGCCTCACTTGCTCCAGTAAGGTGCAGGCTATGTGAAATGTGGTAGGCTTTCATTAACAGTCCTTGCTGTCAACAAGTTCCTGCTTTCCCAGTAAGCCCTCACCTCGGGAATAAGCCGCCGCCTCTTCACGCTCGGGACTGAGTCCAGTGGGCCCTCGCCACCCAGGGGCTTTCTCTTGCTGGAGTCCTGGACAGCAGTGAAGACGCCATCCAGAGGGTGCTTCTCGGCGGACCTGGAATTCACTGAGCAGTCCAGAGCAGCATCTTCGGCCTCTGTCTCCACTTTCACAGTGTTGTTTTTTAGAACTGTGGCAGAGAAGAAGTGGGGCTCAGTGGGGAGGCCACTGGGCAGAGCCTGGTTTAGCAGGGTCCCCAAGCACCAGGCTGTATGCAGCCACCTTTTGATATTCTCAAACAACAGTGTCAAGAGTAATAATCAATGAAACTGGCTTTCCAACCAGCCAATTTATATTTCACCACACTAGTCATGCTATACACTGATATTATATTCCAAGAACATTCAGTTTAAAGCAGCTTTTAAAGTCTTTTCTTGGAGAAGGGAGAAGAGATGGAAGGAGAAAAACACACTACTCTTTTAAATGGTGCTTTTAAAAAAGTAACCCTGGAAAGATACATAAGATACCATAAGTGTGAGTGGAGAAGGATGGCAATCAGTAACGAGAGGAGACTTTTCCTTGATTTTTCATTGTGTATCTTTTAATACTGGGTTGGCCAAAAGGTTCGTTAAGTTTTTCCATAAGATAGCTCTAGTAGCTCTTAACTGTCTTTAATTTCATCAGAAACAATTTTGTTAGACTGTACTGTGATAACTATCATATCAGTGTGCATTTAAAAAAAAATCAAAATTGGTGAATTTTTGTGTAGCCATTTTAATATTGAAGATGAAAAGAAGAAAAAGCAATGTTTTCAGTATATTGTTTTATTACTTCAAGAGAGGTAAAAATGCAACTGAAACACACAAAAGATTTGAGCAGTGTATGGAGAAGGTGCTGTCACTGATCAAATGCATGAAAAGTGGACTGTGAAGTTTCACTTTCAGAAGTCCAGAGACGGTCATACAGACCAGCTGAAGTTGGCAGTGATAAAATCAAGACATTAATTGAGCACAATCAACATTATACCACTCAGGAGATAGTCAATATATTCCCAATACCTCAATCAAGCACTAAAAATCATTTTCTCCAGCTTGGTTATATTAAATTGCTTTGATGTTTGGGTTCCATATAAGTTAAGTGAAAAAAAACCTTGACAGCATTTCCAGATGCAATTCTCTACTTAAATATAACAAAAATGGTCCGTTTTTAAAACCAGTTGTGATGGGTGATGAAATGTGGATATTGTACAACAGTGTGGAACAGAAGTGATCATGGAGCAAACAATTAACCACCACCAACCACACCAAAAACGTCTTCATCCAAAGAAGGTGATGTTGTGTATATGGTGGGATTAGAAGGGAGTCCTCTACTACAAGCTCCTTCTGGAAAAGCAATCAATTCCAACAAGTACCGCTCCCAATTAAACCAACTGAAAGCAGTACTTGACAAAAAGTATCTGGAACTAGTCAACTGAAAATGCATGATTTTCCATCAGGATAACGCAAGACCTCATGTTTCTTTTGATGACCAGGCAAAAACTGTTACAGCTTGTCTGGGAAGTTCTGATTCATCCTCTGTTTCACCAGACACGGCACCTTCAAATGTCCATTTATTTTGGTCTTTACAAAATTCTCTTAATGGAAAAAACTTCAATTCCCTAGAAGACTGTAAAAGGCACCTGGAATAGTTCTTTGCTCAGAAAGATAAAAAGTTTTAGGATGATAGAATTATGAAGTTGCCTGAAAAACGGCAAAAGGTAGTGAAACACAGCAGTGACTATATTGTTCAATAAAGTTCCTGGCGAAAATGAAAAATGTGTCTTTTAGTGTTACTTTAAAAACCAAAGGAACTTTTTGGCCAATCCAGTAGTTTTGAACCACGTGAATATATCTTGAAAAGAGTATTAAGTTAAACTACTTTTTAAAAAGAGGCTTTTTTTTTCTTTACCTTCTTCTACATCTTCACTGAATTCAGTTGCGTTCATCTTCTGTTCCACTAAAAGAAAAGACAAAGGCAAAGTCTTGACTTATTGTTTATTTTTTAAAATTTCACCCACCCATAAGAAATCCCCTTACCCTCCCAACCCTGGCTCTGGGTAACAGAAGGTTAAGTTGATATGACTCTGCAACATCAAGGAAAACTGCATCCTCTTGTTTGCAAATGCTCAGAAGCAGCCAAGCCTCCTGTGCACCTGCTGGGAGTTCTTCTCCAAGACTTTATGTGGGCAGAATGCATCTTAAAGCATCAACTGAGAGCCACTTATGGAATGAAAGGATCTGAGAAACTCAAGGCTTACAAAAGACCTCAGCTTGGATGATCTGTCAGTCCCTGCCTTAAACATCTAACCACAATGTGAAAAGGCTGACAAAGGTCCACAGCAGGCTGTGGAGCCTGTGAACCTGAGCTGAGGTCCTAAGATTCCAGGTGGTCCAAAAAGACCTGTGCTGTCCATGAGGGTGGCCACTAGTCATGCGTGGCTCCAGAGGACTCGAAATGTGGCCAGTCCAAATGGAGATGTGGTGTAAGATACATGCTGGATTTCAAAGACTCAGCAGGGCAAAAAGAATGTAAAATATCTTGTTAATAATTTTTATACTGATTACATGTTAAGATGATAATATTTCAGATTTATTGGTCTAAGTATTAAAATTAATTTCACCTTTTTAAAAATGGCACTGAGAATAGTGCCATACATTATAGCACTATGTGAGTGCCACTAGCAAGTTTAAAATTGCACATGTGGCTTTCACTACTGTTACTGGATGATGCTGGTCTAGCCCTTTCTTCAGAAGCAAGAGGAGAGAGGCACTATGGGTTCTTAAAGCTCCTGAGCTCCATACAGTCTGGTCCAAACCACTCTATTTATTGATGAGGGAATGAGACTGGAGGGGTTAGCAGTACCTCCTTCGTATGGGCTGCAGGGTCTGGTGGAGAATCAGGGGCTGGTTTCCCTGCCCCAGCCGAAATGGAATGGACATCATGGTTAAAAGTACCATTATGCCTTTGAGATTCCCCAAATAACGTAACAGCATGTCCACAAATCGGATAAAGTATAAATGTGGTAGTAATGTTGACAGCCTTTACTGATGACGTTGAGGAGTTGTGGTTCTTACCACTGGTGAAGCTGCCTGCAAGTACTGGGTGCCCATTCCAGTTAACTGATCAGAGGGCAACAGGCGTAACTTCACGAAATTTGTATAAGGAAGGGGGATGCCATCTACAAAGTTCAGTAAACCATTCAACAAGCAACTGTGGAATGGTGTGCGGTCCCGTTTTAGACAGGTCAGTGGAGGGACAACCAGAGGATGACCTGTGTACAGGCTAACAACTTCAAAGGTCACTAAGAATAGCAATGCACAATGCATGGCACTCTTCTCAGTCATCACAATTAGTTCATGACAGGAACAAGTGTCTTCATCTCTGTGTTACTAATTTTCAAAGGAATGAATAAGAAATTTTAAGATTTATTTGAAACTGAAATTAATTACTACTTACTAAACTATCTACTATCTGAAAAAGACATGCAGGGAGATTGAGTGAATATAGACAGTGAGTCAGTCAACTTCAAGGGGCCAAGAACCACTTTACCAGAGCTGAATTTTTATCAAAGACAATCTCCACTGTATTCCAGGGAAATAAACCTCAAGTCTGGGTGTCTCTGAGGGGAGAGCTCCAAGTAGGTGGCGGGGCATCAGTACTCTTTTCAGACAGCAAGGTTGGCCAACGCTGGGTAGAAACTCAGGCCTGACTGGTAAGGGGCTTCTCAAGGAGATGAGAATGAGCCTCTCCGGCCCAACCTTGACCAAGACTGGGCTGCCACCTGCCCCTGGAGACCCTACTGCACCACCACAGAACCGGTCTCCTCAAGTGAGAAACAGCCGAACGGCGGAGGAGGAGAGAGTGCGGGGCAGCCGGACAGGGCCCAGTGCACAAAACCAATGACATTCTGGAGAGGAGAGGCAGGGATGGGAGAAGGTGGCACAAGGCTTATTTGGGGGTGGTGCGGGCTGGAAATCCACAAAGCCTCTCCGGCTAAGCAGAAAGCATGAAAAGGACAAGTGACTCCTAGAGGAAAACAGGAGGTGATGAGAAAACCTGGCAGAGAACCACAGGCACCAAGCAAAGATGGTCTGGATAGTTGACACTCCACTTCAGAGGAGCAGCGAATGTGGAGGTCCCCACGAGAGTGAGACTCGGTGAGCGCCACCGTGCCACGCCGCCAGCTCAGCACCTGAATCCCGAGCTCTGCTGCTTCCCAAGGCAGAAGGCGATGAAGGAAGGGTACACACCTGAGCCGCCTGCGGGTGGCAGGAGGGCCGGAGGGGGCTGCGCAGCCTCACGGGTGAGGTGGGAGGCAGGGGTGGCGGCTTCCTGGGCACTCAGAGTGCATCTGCTTTGGAAAACATTTCCGTGTTCATTTATAGACCAGTGACAGATGCTAGATTAGCACAGAAATCACCCAGAATGCAGTGTGGTGGGCCCCTTCTCTCCTAGACAGTGAAGAAGCCATGCTCATTGAGAAGCTGGGCAATGTCCCATCTGCAAGGCCTGGAAAACTAAGTGCCTCTGGCTCATGTGCTGGGGAGTGAGGTGAGGGTCCCCATTCACATCCCTGGCCTGCAAACTTGGGGCCTGGTGCTGCCCGGCCATTTCATGTGGCCTCCATCTCACCCTGAGCGATTTCAATCCCAATTTTACCAATAAAAAATACCAAGGGCATATACCTTCAATATTTACCATTTTTATTTGTCATGCATACTTCAATGAAGCTGAAAAATTATTTTTATGTCATTCTGATTACAGGAATAAAGAATTTGACTACTGCAAGGGGAAGGAGGTACTTGATCAGTGTCACGCAGCTAATAGGTGGTAGAATTAGGATTCAAACCAAATCTGTGTATATCTCCAGTCAGCCACCATGAGAGGGAATAATAGAATTTGCATTCTTCTGTTAAGAGTCTTCTGATGAACACCGAGGGCAGTTTCCAGCCTTGGATGTCTCTGACCACTAGCATCTGGAAATCTCCTTTCACCTGCATGTCACTACCAGGAAGACAAGGCTGCTCTGTGCTTATACAGACTCCATAATTTGGAAGTACTGACAAGAAGGATGGGACGTGTGGGTCGCTTCCGGGTATTCCAAGCTGACGTACAGACAGCGCGTCAACACCATCCCATCCCTCCACTTCCTGGTCACCTTCCAGATGAAGGTCACAAGGCTATGCATCCTGGGTGGACACTAAACACCCGCATGCCAAGCATGCCGCAGAAATTCCTTTCGATTACACAACTATAGGTTCTGTGAGAGCTGCCAACTTCTGCAGCGTCCCCCACCAGGCTGCTAGGATTACAATCTCCTTTGCCTGCAAGTCTTTGGAGCATTTGTTTTACCATTCTCTCCTTCTCAAAATCTTCTTATCCCTTCACCACGAATCTCAAAATGTGAGACAGTCTAACCATGCATCCCCGTGTCCCTGAAAATCAGCTTCTCCCCTAAAGGTGCCTGTTTCATGTTCCTGACCAAGCCCAGGGGAACACTGAATCTAGCGAAAGGGGCGTGTGTCACTTGCTGCTGCCTCTAGTTAAAACGCATAGGCCCTAAGACACGGATGACCTCTGGGAGGGTAACTCTCAAACAGGACTAATCTCCAGTGAAGTCAAGTCGCTGAGTCATGTCCAACTCTTTGCAACCCCATGGACTGTAGCCCACCAGGCTCTTCCATCCATGGAATTTTCCAGGCAAGAGTACTGGAGTGGTTTGCCATTTCCTTCTCCGGGGGATCCTCCTGACCCAGGGATTGAACCCAGGTCTTCCGCATTGCAGGCACACTTTACTGTCTGAGCCACCAGGGAAGCCCAATTCCAGTAGTTACTCCAATTAGTGAAAATGCTAGTTTTTTGTTTAACCAAATAGCCTAGAAAGCCTCAGGTGAGGTGACCATCACTGGTAAAGTAAGGTTTTAAATACTTTAAAACCTTTAAGTTTTACATAGTATACATAGAGTATACATAGAGTATATATAATTTTGTTAGAATATCCAATAGTCTTTATCTTTCTTCATAGAGTGAGAGGATAGTGTAACCCCAAATGTTTAAGAAACAACAGGATGCTTGAGACACTCAAATACCAAATTACAAAGGATAAGTTGCTTAAATTGGCTGCATAAATGCAGTAGCCCTGGGAGGCCTACCTCTGGGCCTCATGCTGGAAAAATGGCTGAATCTGCCTCCTGCCTATCCTGGCTGGGAGCTGGAAGTGAGGGCGGAGCAAGACAAGGGGCGAGCGGAGCAGTGGGAACCAGTCACTGGTGTTTCCAAAGAGCCAGTTCTAAGAGATCCCACAAACAAGTGGAAAAGCAGAAAAGACTTAGCAATTATAGATAACTGAGAGAGTGCACTTTATAAAGGGAAGATACTTAAAGTCTTCTTTTCTTTTGACTAGATACACATGCATCCGAAAATTCAAAAGGTATAAAAGGACATTGGTTAAAAAAGCTCCCTGTTCTCCAGTCACCAGGTTATTAGTCTCTTGGAGGCATCTCATTGGTTTTCCTGAGTTTTTCCATAGACACTCTGTACCAGAGGGTCTCAAAATGGGACGTGAGTTGCCTGCACGGACTGCGTTTCTCTCCCCGACTCCAGCACTAGTGGAGTCAAGCTGGTAACTTGCAATTGTCGGTGGTGGGAACTTACACCACGGAAACTGACATTTGTACAAACCTTGGGTTCTGCGCTTTTTTTTTTTTCCTTTTTGGAGAGTCTGTTTATCAGCACATCCAAGGCCCTTTCACAAGGTCCATGAAATCAAAACTATTTTCATTACACTGGGGTGCTGTTGCCTCCTTCATTTCACAGGTGTGCTACATGATACTTTATTATGCAAAAGATTGAATACAGAGGCAGATATAAAACGTCTGCAGTCTTCGATTAAGTCTGATACTAAAGAGATTTGCAAAAGATGTAAACAATACCACTTTTTCACTTATTTTCTTTGGAAAAATAATTTTTTTTCCATAAAAATATAGTGTCGACATTAATTCATGATGCCCTGGAGAAAGGAATGGCAATCCATTCCAGTATTCTTGCCTGGAGAATTCCATGGACAGAGGAGCCTGGTGGGCTGTAGTCCACAGGGTGGCAAAGAGTGGGATACGACTAAGTAACTAACACTTTCACTTTTCACTTTTCAGGTAATGGATTTATTTTGGTTATTTTTCAGTGAATTGGTAAATAAATATTTAAACTTTTTTTTTTAGTTTCTACCACGTAAATATTGACAGGAACTCATATAAACAAAAGTTCTTTGGGGGTCCTAAATAATTTTTAAAGGTAAAAAGGGATCTTGAGACTAAAAGGTTTAATATCCTTGTTCCTTGCTTCTTTGGCTTAATGTATCATGAAAATCTCTGTATCACTTTTTATTTTAGTTTAAATTCCCCTAGAAGCAGATTTTGATGTGAGGATTTGGAGAGAGTCGTTTCTTTGGGAGAAGACAGAGAAGGGCTGAAAACCAGTAAGGGGGCCTGTTAACGGGCTTCTGGTGGGTGAGCGGAGGGGCTCCGCAGCTCACCTGGGCACCCCTGGAGCGGAAGCCCTGCTGTGCCATTCCCTTCCACCTCCTCCCCGCACTGCCCAGTGCTCTGCCACTCCACAAAGACTCAATGCAAAAGACAGCTGCCTACACCATGGGAGAGGCTGTGCTAAGAGCTCTACTAAGTGGACATAAGCTAACAAGCTTAGGGAGCAGACACGCTTCTTAGGCTCATTTTACAAGTGAGGAAACTGAGGTAGAGTTTCAGAGGCAAATGGGGCCTCAGAAATCATCTTGGGTGGCTCAGTGGTAAAGAATGCAGGAGACACGGGTTTGATCGCTGGTCTGGGAAGACCCCACATGCTGTGGAGCAACTGAGCCTGTGCGTCGCAACTACTGAGCCTGTGCTCCAGAGCCCAGGAACTGCAACTGCCGAGTCCGCTCACCCCAAAGCCTGTACTCCACAACAAGAGAAAAGCCCATGCAGCAGTGAAGAGCCAATACAGCCAAAAATAAATAAAATTATTTTTAAAAAAGAAATCATCTTGTTTAATAGGTGTGATACCCAAGGCTCAGAGAGGTTAGTTAGTAGCATGCTCAAGATCCTGCGTCGGGAGTCGCTCCCAGGAGCCCTGTGCTTTAGCGGTTACACTCCCACTGAGTGATGGCTGCTGGTGGGGGGACTGTCCTCTGTGCAGAGGGGATCGACCGACCGTACAGCTTATTTACAGGGATTGAAGCCAACACAGGGTAGAGATGGGAGGGCCTGGGGGATGAAGATGGAGCTCTGGGAACTTCTGTTGGGAGGGGATGATGGGTAAACACCAGATGATAACAGGAACAGGAAGGAAAGAGCAGTCAGAACCTCAAGGTTAGAAGATATTACATTGAAGTTTCTATAACAACCATAAGTCCCATCTAATAAACACAGGCTGCATGCCACAGCTGTGTAGAAGACCACTGATGCTTACAATTTTGTGACATGGATACAAATAATTTTAAATTGATATATACTTTCAACATGCTTGAAGAAAGTATTTGCTTTGGAAATAATGCTGCCAATGTTTAAATGGGTATATCTTGATCTTCTTCATCACTTTCAGCTCCTAAAGACCTACAGCCAATCTTTCTGTCACAGAGAGCCCCACACACTTGACAATTATGATAGGAAACAAGCAAAGGTCAGAAGAGCAAAGAACCTGGGCTGGGGGTCTTTAACTTGAGCTGATCTCAGGTTAAGCACAGGCAGGAACTCTAGTGTCAGGCTGAGGAGATCCTGGGGCAGAGGAAGCCCCCTGTAACTGCAGTCATTACTGGGGGTGGTTTAGTCACTCAGTCGTGCCCAACTCTTGTGACCCCATGGACTGACTGGTAGCCCTGCCAGGCTCCTCTATCCATGGGATTTTCCAGGCAAGAATACTGGAGTGGGTTGCCATTTCCTTCTCCAGGGCATCTAATTACTCATAAATTCACAAAAAGCTGCAGAAAAAATGGAAGGAACAACAAACTCAATATGACCTGGATTGAGACCACCTTTGATCACTACTGTTATTTCCAATATACAAAGTTAGAAAGTCAACTGCTAGACATTTTTCCCAACATGACTTCTAAACCTCTACTGACAGGAAGAACTGAGCATTAAATTAAGTGTAAAGATTCAAAATCAATCGTTCATCACAGCGCCACATAGTCAATAACAACATACTTCAAAGTTCAGTGGGGATATCTCTATAATCAAAAAATGCCATAAAGCAGACAGAAGAAAACATTCCAAAATGTTAATTACCTCCAATTAGGATGATTATGGAAAATTCTCTTCTTCAGTTTCCTCTACTTTCCAAACATTCTACAATGAGCATGCAATTCTTTGAAACTGAGACATTTTTTTAAATAAAAAATAAGAAGTTTTGCAATCTTCACTGCCTAGCCATGTCATATTCTTAAGTTATACCCATAACAGCAACAAGCTAAGAACATAAAATCAAATCCATTCAAGCACTGAAATTACTGATGCTCTAAGAAACAATACAATAACTGACAAACTAGTGCAGACCTTTCATTTTGTAACTGTCCCTGAATTACTGACTCTGAAAGTGTAAAAAATTCCTCAGTACAGAGTATGCGGAAGATCAGAAAAAAGTCTCATCTCAAAAGCTCAGGTGTGAACAAGAAGGTGAAAAGATCAGCTTTGAACAGTAAGGAAATATCGTTTCCTTGTGGGTATATTATAGGCTTCATCAGTTCATTGCATGATATGTGGGAGTGTTTTTCGAAATAAGCCAAATCCATTCATGGGATGGGAAAAAAAAACCCCCAAGCCTGGACCAAGTACTCCGGATCAGGGACCTGAGCTGAGCGCTGAAGTCAGGGCATTTAGAGAGTCTGTGGTTGTCCAGGGAAGCACCTTAGCAATTCTCCAGCCAGGCTTGCTGGGTTCCTGCTTTCTGGATGACGGCTGGCCCCTTCGGGGTTCTCTCAGGTCTGTGCCCGAGTACCTTGGGAGACTTTTTACCCACACTTGGAGCCCTCCTTCTCTGACTTCTCAAAACCAGACTAAACTGGGCAAGTCAGGGACCTGCTCCAGGGGCCGTGGCTCCAGGGTGAAGCAGCAGGATGCAAAGCAGAGAGGGGAGGGGAGGTCTGGGAGCTGAGGAGTGGCTGGGCCACAGAAAAAGGAAGGAGTGTGCCGAGGTCACCGGCTCCAAGTGTGTAACAAGGAGTCACGCGAGAATCTGCCAGAGAGGTGGGGTGGTGGGGTGTCTTTGTTAGGAATTGGATGCGAGACCGCAGCAGAGCAAGCAGGGGGCACCTGGCTTGGAGGTCCCTTGGCAAAGCCCTCTGCCTGCACTGGATCACTGGGCTCTTGGGTTCTTCCCTAAGCGCCCCAAATGTCCTCTAGGGCCGCCCCCAGGGGCTGGGAGTCACCCAAAATGCCTCAGTTGAGAGACTCTAGCCCAGGCTAATCAGAGGCGCCGGAGACTTGTGGCTGCCCGAGTCACACAGGACAAGCGCCAGGCCCAGAAATGGGAAGTACTTGGGCTTCCTGAAACCTCGACGTGCAAATCCCGGCCAGCTGACTCAGAACTCTGCTCCACCGCCTCGGAAATGTCCACAGGACTTAGGACTCGCCTCACAACGAGGTTTGTCCCCAAGACCTGGCCCAGCTGTGTACCCTCAGGCTACCCTGGAGCAAGTCCTCCTGACCTCCATTCCTGTTTCCGGAAGCAAAGTGAGGCAAATTCGCACTCCCCCAGGGCCTCCTTGAGAATCTGAGACCCAGAACAGGAGTGATAAGAGCCTGAGACTTTGGGGACAGTGGCTGTGCAGCCCCGCCACATACAAGGGGAGAACAGGCCCAGACCATTTCAACGGTGTTATCAACAAAATGCACGCTAGGATTTAAACGGTTTATACTTCGGGCTTCCCGGTGGCTCAGAGGGTAAAGAATCTGCCTACATTGTGGGAGACCTGAGTTGATCCCTGGATCAGGAAGATCCCTTGGAGGAAAGCATGGCAACCCACCCTAGTATTCTTGCCTGGAGAAGTCCATGGACAGAGGAGCCTGGCAGGCTACAGTCAATGGGGTCACAAAGAGTTGGACACGACGGAGACTAAGCACAGCACCTGCTGTTCACGGAAAGCCACATGATCTGACTTTGTGAAACCTCCCCATTGCAGGTCACACTGATGTTTAAAAATTAAAACATAGAAAACGACAGGGGTGGGATGCGGTGGAGGTTCAAGATGGAGGGGACATATGTACACCTATGTCTGATTTATGCTGATGAATGGCAGAAACTAACACAATATTGTAAAGCAATTATCCTCCAATTAAATTTTTTTTTTTTTAAAAGGAAGACATCAGCTAACATTCATGTAGCACTGGCTCCAAGGGCTAAGTTTTACACATTCACCTGTGCAATCCTGGCAAAAATCCTCTTACTTCACAGGCAGAGAAGTGGGAAGCAGCAGGCTGTGCCTCCGTTGGAGTGCTCCAGAGAGTAAGCCGAGGGAAAGAGGTGGGGTGGACTCATGCTGGCTTTCCAGCAAGAGCTGGGACTAAAGGGGGCTCAACCATCCCTGCTTGGCTTTCTCCCTTCCTTACTGAGCACACATCTGTAGGCTGGGCTCAGATGCAGAAGCAAGTCAACAGGCCAAATGGGCCTTTGGATTACCAAGTACAGCTGATCAGTACAGCTGATGTGGAAGAAAATGGAACTCCCTACTAAACTTCAGGGGCAGACGACCTGGGTTCTATCTAACCCTGGCTTCACCTACGTTTAGTTTCTACCGCTGGGCAAGAGGCTTACCCAGCCAAGCCTTGGTGCTTTCTTCTGTAAAAGGAGCTGCACACCACTACCTTACCTCCTAGACTCTGAAAACTACAGAGGAGAAAGTGCCTGGCACACAGCACTCAGTAAATGTTACTTAATATAAAGTCTTTTTTTTTTTTTTTCTTAAAGATGCATTAAGCACATTTTAATAGTGAATATTTTAAATATTTTTAAAAATTAAAATAAAATGGTTTAAAACTTTGAAAAAGTTTGGTAATGTTTCTTTCAAATAAAAGAAAAAAGAAACATTACACTGGAAAGGAAGAAATCAAAATGCTCTCCCTAAGGACAGGAAGAATGTTCCCATGCCACCCACCCTTGCTGGGCTCAGTCTCTGGGTCTGCAGGGATGGCTGGGAGCCTCGGTGCTCTCAGAACCCGGCCCTTTAGGCAGTGGCATCCTGCCCATGGGACTTGCAGGACATGTTTGTAATTTGTCTTTATTTTTAGACACATCTGCAAATGCAGTTCGAAAAATACCAGTCTTCAGAAAACCAGGGCAATTTCCCCCTCGAGTTTTTCTAAAGCTCTAATTGTCGCTTCCCTCCTTACTCTGTCGGAGCACAGCCTCATCCTTCGGTGCAGTGAAGGACGACCTCACAGCCTGCGATGCGGCGTCTCACCCTTCAGACACTGCATTTGCTGAATGTGACTAAATGTGACGTCTTTCTCAGCTAAGGGCTTCTGCTTATTAAGCCCTCCCTGGCCTCACAAAGGACTGGCTACCTCCTTCAACATCAGTGGTAGGAGGTGTCAGACTCTGCTTTTAACTTTAACCTTGGCGTCCAGAAACTGGGGTCAAGGAGAAAAGGAAGGCCAGCATATCCCAGCAGCCACCCACGTGACGGATTAGACAATGGTGACTAACTTTCCTAGAGATATAAGCAGAGTTTCCTCCATACTTCCCACTTTTACAAATGTGCCGTCTTGTGACCACATGAGCTAATTACTAAACCCCCACATTCCCAGCCTCCCTCCTTCAGTTTACTAGCTCCATGCTCAACCCCTTGCAAACAAGAAAAGAACTGAGCAATCAGTGCCTTTACAGATACCAATGCAATGGTGTTTCACTGGCCATTGATAACTGAAAATCAGAGGAGGAGGAGAGGAGAGGAGAGGAGAGGAGAGGAGAGATGGTGGTTAGTAGAGAACAAAAACCTCGTAAGGGCTGATTTTAAGAACAGCCAGCCTTCCAATCTGTGGGTTCCTAATCCGAGGATATGGAGGACTTGCTGTAACAGACTTTGAGCATCTGGAGATTTGGAATCTGAAAGTGGCCCTGTATCCAATTCCACACAAATATTGAGAGATGGCTGTACATGTGTTTCAGGTAGAATTAAAAATGGAGGAAGAGGGAAATATAACTGCCATACGACCCAGCAATCCCACTGCTGAGCATACAAACCGAGGAAACCAGAATTGAAAGAGACACGTTTACCCCAATGTTCACTGCAGCACTGTTTACAACAGCTAGGACGTGGAAGCAACCTAGATGTCCATCGGCCGACAAATGGATAAGAAAGCTGTGGTACATATACAAAATGGAATATTACTCGGCTATTAAAAAGAATGCATTTGAAATCAGTTCTAATGAGGTGGATAAAACTGGAGTCTATTATACAGAGTGAAGTGAGTCAGAAAGAAAAACACCAATACAGTATATTAACACATATATATGGTATTTAGAAAGATGGTAAAGATGACTTTATATGCGAGACAGAAAAAGAGACACAGATATAAAGAACAAACTTTTGGACTCTGTGGGAGAAGGCGAGAGTGGGATGATTTGAGAGAATAGCACTGAAACATGTGTATTATCATATGTGAAACAGATCGCCAGTCCAGGTTCCATGCATGAGACAGGGCACTCAGGGCTGGTACACTGGCACCACCCTGAGGGATGGGATGGCGAGGGAGGTGGGTAGGGGGTTCAGGATGGGGGACACATGCACACCCGTGGCTGATCCATGTCAATGTATGGCAAAAACCACTATAATACTGTAAAGTAATTATCCTCCAATTAAAATAATTAATAAAAAAATATATAAGTTGAGTAAATGAAAAAACAAACAAACAAACAAAAAAAACGGAGGAAGAGTATGTTACCAGGTGAGCTGCTGAGAAAATTGAGCTGTAAAGCAGCTGTGCGGGACTTCCCTGGCGTCCAGAGGTTCAGACTCTGTACTTCCAGTGCAGGGGGTGCAGGTTTGGTCCCTGGTCAGGGAACTAAGATCTTGTAAGGTGCAGCCAAAAAGTAAATAATTAGTTAAAAAAGAGAAAAACAACAGTTTGTAAAATGTCTGATCTTTCAGTGACTAATAGACCAGGCATTAACACCAGTCCAAGTGAAACTGCACCACTCCTGTTTGACACATTGAAGGCCTGATGCCAGGGTGGAGAGCCCTTAGCTAGGCATGTGCATGCCATGTGTGGCAGCTCATTCCAGAAACCACCACAAGAGCCTGGACTGAAATGATAATCCTGCAAGAGATACTGGAACATCAGAAGGGGAAGAGTCACTGTTCAATCTGCTGAGGAAAGAACAGCAAGATAATGCTCACAAAGCACGTATTTCACGTGTGTGTGTCTGTGTGTGACTTTAAATTTTACTTTTTTTAATTACCATACAGCAAAATTTACTCTCTGGTTGAGGGGGGGAGGGCATACAGTTCTATGAAAGGTAGCACAGATATACATATCCCTGTAGCCACCATCAAGAGGATACAGAAAAGTTCCACCATCCCAAAAGCTGATTCTACAAATAATTCCCCCAAACTTGCTTTAGCCAATAATAGGCACAATGAATAACAGGGGAGGAACCATAATTTGTCATCAAAATTAAGTGCCAGGAAAAACAAACACATCACACTCCAACCTCCCATACACTGAATTTTTTTTGCTGGTTGACTAGCAGCCTTCATGTGTCTCTATATTATAAAATTTGAGGTATTTACAAGCCACATCCCTCTATTTTTTCACCGTGGAATCAATACAATTCATAAAAGCATGCTATTTCTTGTTGCTTCAGGGCTTTCCAGACAAGTGGCTGGTGGGACATTCTGCAGGAGATTTAAAATTTCACCTAATCAAACCAAGGGTAGATTCCAGTTCTTTTCTTCCTAATTATTAGACATTCTCCTCTTTTGCTCACTTAAGGGATGCTTAAAAACTCAGAAGTTCGCAAGTGGGTAAAGTAAATGTGTCTAAGTGGTACCTTTAACAGACTACTGGGATGCTGACCAGCTTGTCTACTAGGTCCTAAATGGTCTTGCTTTTGGAGGTTACTAATGCTTTGTGCGTGATGGGAGATGGGAAGGACATAAAACTTTGTTAAATCCCTTCAACAAGGAGATGGCCTCTATGGCAATATCTACGTTCAGTTGTGGAGTTGTTATGTGATGGATATTTTAAAGGCTCTGGTTTTTCCATAAATTTATTTCAAGGGCCATGAGCATGCCAGCCAGCCCACTAATAGGAACAGGATACACTGGTCCTCTTTCTCCTGGAATCCAAGAGGTTCTCCGTATTCATTTAGCAAAACTTTACTGAGCACCTACTAAGTTATCAGATCCTGGGTTAGTGGCTGGGGATGTAAAACTGTTAAGATATAAAATCTCACGCAACCTCAGTACTGAGGTAAGGGACATGAAACTGGAAACTAAGGATGGATGGTTTAAAAGGGGGGTGGGGGAGGAAAGAAAAACCAAAGAGGGTGGGATTGGGAGTGTGCATAACAACAAAAAAACCCCTCCACAGTGTCAATCCTTCTGGGACAACAGGAGCCAGCCCCAGCCCGAGAATTCACTTCCTTGCCTCAGTTTCCCACAGCCTCAGCTTCAGGGCACTCCACGTGTTGCCCCGTGGCACGGGGAACAGTTAATAAGCTACAAAAGTTACGTTAAGAAGGTGAACTTGAACGTTTCCGACGCTGAAGCGCACAGCCCTCTTCCGCACATCCTCTCCCAGTTGGCATTTGAGTGTAAAATTCTTCCAGACAGGCCACCTGAGCACTCAAATTCCTTTACCTCTGCAAAAAACCTTGGGAAAAAACGTTTCGGCACGCAAGGCCCTGACGAGCACTGCAGCACAACTCACGGGCGCAGCGTGCACAAAGTCTGCGTGGGAATCACGTTTACAAGAAAGAGGGAGGGGGCGGTCACGAGGGGCGGCGGGCGCCAGGGCTCCGGTTCCGCGGCCGGCC
>NW_011494945.1:8365388-8402236 GCF_000754665.1 Bison bison bison | reverse complement strand
GGTGCGCCGGGCCAGCGCTGGCTAACAATGTACCCTGCACATCGTGTGTTCTCCCCCCGCGACTCATTTCTCTAAAACGTGGTTTCTCAGACCCGAGGAGTTTAACCTGAAAAGCCTCTTTTTCTACTTTTTTTTTTTCCCCTCCGCGGATCGGCGACTGTGCGGGGCGCCTCCCTCCGCGCCCGCGCCTTTCCCGCATTTTTTGGGATCTCGGCCGTGGCCCTGTACCCCCCGGGCGAGAGTTCCCCCGTCCGATGGGCACAAAGACTTCGGGGCGCGGGGACCCTAGTGGCCCCCGCGGAGCCTGCATGGAGTCTGGCGGGCCGCGGGAGACTGACCCCGGCGCTGGGAAACACTGGCTCTGGCCACTCCCCCAGTAGGGTGGCCGCCCTCTCTTGTAAGTCTAAGAGCTAAAATCTGCCTTCTACTTGTAACCCGAAGTTTTGAGGTTTGAGGCTGCGGAGTCTGAGATTCATAAGTGCGCGGGCTCACAGACCCACATGCCACAGACAAACCCACGGGATAGCTGCGCCGAGCGCTTAAAATAGAAAAACACGAGTCACCAACTCAATAAAGGCTCATTCTTTCTACTCCTGACTCCCGGACTGGAGATTGCAAGTTGATAAATAACGAAACCTACCCCTCGGGTATTTTCTCCAGTCTCAATGACTTCAAGGGGTGTGGTGTGTGAGGGTCAGGGAAGCCCAACCCAACAGTTAAGCCACGTTTATATTTAAGGCAAACAATGAGAATGTAAAATTTAAAAAATCCTTTAATTTGCGGGTCGAAGAAAGTATAAAAAGAAAAATGCAAATGATCCCATCTGCTGCTCACAGCTGACTGGCTGCAAGGGGGGACCATGTGGCCCGGCCCTGCGCGGTCAGTGAATTGGTAGAATAGATTTTAAAAAGAAGGCATATGCTGGCTCCTTGCTGCCCGGGCGCGGGGAGGGTTTGAATTAACGTATAGTTTTGCATTACGTATCCTCTTCCAGACCGCTCCAACTGGGAATTTAGCAATTATGCAAGTTCTTCCCCTTTGGGTTTGAAATCTATAGGCAAGTGGTTATCTAAGACCTTTGAGTTTCTACATGGAACATTCTCGAACTGATTTTGAAAAGTCAGTACTAATTGCTATGCAAAATTAGCAAGCAGCAGGGAGAACCTAGCCCTGCGTCCGGGGGGTGTTTTATAAAAGAATCCATACGTGCTCAGTGTCATTCAAAAGAGGATGATGAAAAGAATGGGGCCGAGATAGCAGCCCTTCAAATTCAAAAGACTTGAGTCGCCCTATCTACATTTAAAATAGGGCGGAGGGAGAAAGGGAGGAGGACCGCTTGGGGCAGAATGGTTAATTTATACATTCCCTGAAGACAGAATGGAGGCACTTCTATTTCTGCCGGGAACTTGACTTTTAACATTCGCACATTAAATAACATGTCTGATATAGTACATCGCTTGACTTAGTTAACATATAGCAGTTTTAGTTTCACCTTCAATTTAATGTGACAGTTTGAATTTAAAAAGTATAAGTTGCATTTCATTAATTCAGTTTTCTAGGGTTTCCCAGTGGAAGAGTTAGGAAGAATTAAGAGAAGCATTTAAGCTCACTTTGCATTTTTAAACCACTTTACTTAGTGCTTTAAAAATGTAAAATGACCTTCTTACGTTTTTACAAAGGGGACTAGATGAAATGTGTTATAGGATATATCTATAGCCAATCATTAACAGGTATTGGAGGAAAAATTAAATAATACATCAGTGGAAATAAAATAATTAAAAATGAACATTTCCCTGTTCACATTGTTCAGAACCAGAAGTTTTGTGAAATAACAATAATTCTATAGCATCTAAAACAAGCAGCGTGCTTAACTGATACAAACTGACTTTTCAAAACAATCTCTCAGGAAACTACAAAGTGACCTTGAGTATTATCGTAAATTATGTATCTTAATTTGCATAACTGGATGAACATTGCTACTTAAAGTAAGCTATTCCAAATGAGTTGTTAGCAAAAATGGAAGTTACTGCAACGTGGGAAAGGAAACTACCTACCTTCAAATGGTTTTGTATGTTTATATGAATTTCTTTTTTTTTTTTTTAATAAGGAGAAAAAGCAGGACAAAAGATTTTTTTAAAAAGGTAAAAACATGCATTGGAGTTGTCATGTTCCAGTTGTACCTTAGAGTCTTTGAAAAACAATATTTTTGAAAGTGCTATTGGATAAATGTAATGCCTTATGAAAAAATATGAATAAACATGGAGTAAGATGGGGAGAAGGGCTTCCCTGGTGGCTCAGTAGTAAAGAATCCTCCTGCCATTGCAGGAGATACAGGAAATGCGGGTTCGATCCCTGAGTCGGGATTATCCCCTGGAGAAGGAAATGGCAACCCACTCTGGTATTCTTGCCTGGGAAATCCCATGGACAGAGGAGCCTGGTGGGCTATAGTCCATGGAGTCAAATAAAAGTCAGACATGATTTGGAGACTAAACAAGAACATGAGGAGAGGAATGAAGTTTTAAAAAGCACAACTCTTGCCTGAGGTAATCTTAAGAAGTCAGCAGGAGTGACTGCTAATGATTCATAAGAATATGTATAAAGACCTGAAAAAAATAAAAACCTTAGATTTAGAGGTCTGCTTGATTGGAAATTTCTTCATTAGAAATGCATTTTTCAAGATTTCAAATTAGAGCTGCTACAATTGATCTAATGAATTCATTTCCAATTTTACCTGAGTAAAAGGCAGCAGGGAGTAAATTTGGCCATACAAAGGACTCACATAAAACACTAAATGTAAAAACTCAAAATTATCCAGCATTTAATGAAGAGTGGGATATCTTTAATATCAATCAATGTATATAATAAAGAGTGGCAGATAGACATCAGGTTTCACATATCCTTTAGCTGTTGTTCTAAAGTTTTTGATCATCATAAAATGTACTTATAGCTGCCTCAACAGTATTTATAGGACTTTGTATCCCTCAGTAGTTAAGTCTTAAAACAATGCAACAGATTTCACTGTTACTTGTAGACATTTCCACTTTACTACTTGCCTGCTGGATGTATAATTTTGCCAAGCCTTCAACTTCAAACAGAAGTAGCTGGCAGATCCAGATTCCGTGAATACTCACAAATGAAGTAAGAGGGAAAAAGAGGAGGAGCAGAGAAGCTTATATTAACTTTATTAAATAGAACCTACTGAAAGACATCTCGCTGAGTAACTTGCAAAACTGACTTTTGTTTGGTAAGGTGGGCTCAAGGGCTTCAGTTTAACCCTTTGTGTGCTGGGAATGGGGTGTGAGGGGAACCAACCCCACCTTTAGTGGAATCTGGAGCAGGTAAATGACACACCATGATCCAGTGTGGGAAAGAAAAAAAAAAAAGAGGTGTTGCATGAAAAGTTGCAGAGAATTTGTGCTGGGCAGTTTTCCTTATGTATAGAAGAACTATTGAATAATTTATAGTACCTTGAGATTTTAAGCACCCAGCATAACCATTAAGATATGATTTTAGTAGAATATCTGGCTTGCACAATAGGCAGTCTGCAAAAGGAAATCTTAAGGAGAGCGAAAACTGCTGCAATCCCAGTCTCAATTTCAAGCCCTTGAGAAAAAAAATGCCAGTCTGAACGATAGCTCATTCTGAACCCAGAGTGCTAGCTGGAGGCGCTGCAGCCACCAGGGCCCAAAGCCCAGAGGGGTGCCCAAGGGCCTGCAGTCGGAGGAGTTCCCCACACAGATCACACAGCAAAGCGACAGGCAGGAAGCAGGGAGCAAGGGGAGGCTGGTTTCCCAGCCAATCAGAGTACACTAACAAAGAAAAAAAAAAGGAGGTATACACTCCTCTAGTAATTGGCTGGTTTTTAAGAAACTATTTCTTGCTTTGGGCCAAAAGACTCTAAATGAAATGCTCTCCATACATATATATACATTTTTAAAGTCTTATTGGACTTGCCTGAAATCTCCTCTGTAAAATTAAATACCTTGTAGAAATGAACTTGAGATCCAGTGATTCTACTTCTAGGAATCCATCCTAACTCAACCAAGGCTACAACTACAAACAAATGTTGTATGTTCACTGCAACATTGCAAGCAAATGTTGGATGTTCATTGCAGGATCATTCATAACAGAAAAATTGGGAGACAACTTGGAAAATAGTCAATATGATGACACATGCTATGGCACACTATCTCAGCTTTAGAAAGAGGAAGGTAATCTTTTTTTATGGGTACAGAAAGTGTCTATGACATATTGAGTAGAAAGAAAATTACAGATCTCTATGTAGTGTAAACCCACTTTTGTAAAAAAAAAAAAAGAGAGAGAAAGAAAGGAAAACATGTATGTACCTATATCTGGGTGTGAATAGAAAAGGTCTGGAAAGCACAGGGGTAACAGTGGTTACCCTGGAGGTATATAATGGTAGGAAGAAGGAACTTACTAGTCCTTTTTCATGTTCAACCTTTGTGAAATATTTGATTTCCTTGTTGTCCCCCAACAATGAGCATCTATTGCTTTTGTAACCCTTTCCCCCCACACACCAAAAAAGAGTTGTCACCTTGGCCTAAGGAACAAGTCACCCTGGAGTAGCTAAAAGTCATGCAGGGTTTCACTGGTGGCTCAGCGGTAAAGAATCTGCCTGCCAATGTAGGAGAGATGGGTTCTGTCCCTAATTCAGAAAGATCTCACATGCTGCGGAACAACTAAGCCTGTGTGCCACAGCTACTGCGTCTGTGCTCCAGAGCCCATGAGTCACAACTACTGAGCCCAGTATCCTCCAGCCCATGCTCAGCAACGAGAGAAGCTACTGTACTGAGAAGCCTGTGCACCACAAATGGAGAGTAACCCCCCGATTGCTGCAACTAGAGAAAAGCCTGTGCAGCAAAGAGGACCCAGCATGGCCAAAAACAAACAAATAAATATATAAATAATTTTTTTTTAAAGTCATGCAACATTGGTGTGAGTGCCTGACTTGACACCTGTCACCTGACTCCCCTTCATCAATCTATTGTTTTGCCTTTAAAAAAAAGAGAGAAGAAATCTCAGTAATAATGCTCCCAAAGTAAATATAATATTTGGCTACAGAATCCACAGCTCCTTTTCCACAAACTTCTGAAATGTCAGCACAGTATTTTAGTGTCTAAGGATTTCACTATAATCATGGCACATTAGGGCCTGAGAAATAATAGATGCCAACAGCCTGGTTTTACCAATAAGGAAACCAAGGCAAAAAGAAAAGGTAGCTTGCCCAAGGCACACTGGCCTTTGGAACAATGTTTTGGGGTTCCTTTTGGTATGTCACGCCTACCAAAGGCCAAACAGGTTTCAAAATAAATCAGAGTCCACCAAAGAGGAAAATTTACAAGGTTAGGGTTTCACACAGTTGTATTCACGAACGTGGTAGCTCACCTCTGGCCTCGACCTTCACTCCTCAGCAGCTTAGCTCTCTTCCTCAAGAGGCCTCGTGGGTCCAGCCTGGGGTGGAGGTCCCTGCTCTGAATCTCCCTGTCATAGAGGCTATTACGGACTTAACTGTGCCACCTCCCATCCCGGTACCTAGTCCCCCCAGGGGTTGGAGTCCTAACCCCCGGTGTAGCTCAGAATGTGGCTGCATTTGTATACAGAGCCTTTAAAGAGGTGGTTAAGGTTAGGTGAGGTTATATGAGTGGGCCTCAAGCTCATGTGACTAGTATCCTTATACAAAGAGGGATGTGCCTACACAGAGAAAAGCCCATGTCAGGACATTTAGGTGGCTGTCTGTAGGCCAGGAAGACAGCCTCAGGAGAGCCCTGCCGGCAGCTTGATCTTAGACTTCCAGTCTCCAGAGTGAGAAAATAGATTTCTGTTGTTTAAGCCCCTCAGTCCATGGTATTTTGTTATGGCAGCCTGAGCTGACTGGCACAGAGACCCTGTTCACATGAAGCTATAATGGACTTTCTGTCTGTCTCTTCAAGTAGAATGTAAACTTTTGGAGGGCAAGACCATGATCCTACACTATCTCCAAGTGCCTGGCTCTGTGCCTGAGACATAATCAATTCTCAACAAATGGTTGTTGGAAGAATAAGTGAATTGTTGTTAGATATCATATGTCCCATTTCTCTTCCCCTTTCTATAGATGAAGAAACAAATGGTTGAAGGCTTGGAGCAGGACAGCTCCTAGTCTATGTGAATGGTGCCTCCTGGAATGGCCCCTATACCACCTATGTGTTATATGGGAAGAGCCCAAAGACAGGCGGCTGAGTCCTGGCAGGATCTGGGCCACATGTCAGAACCCCCTCACCTCCCAGTTGAGGACTTCATCCACCATTCTATACCCACTCTGGAATAATATCACACAGGTATAAAGTTCTTTCCATAGCTGTCTTAGTCTCCTCAGGCTGCCATAATAAAATACCATACCCTGGGTGCCTTAAATAGAATAAGTTTATTTTTTCACAGTTCTGGAGGCCTGAAGTCTGAGATCAGGGTGCTGGCATGATGGGTTATGGTGAGAGCTGTCTTCCTGGTTTGCAAATGGTCACCTTCTTGCTGTGTCTTTACATGGTGGATAGAGAGCAAGCTCCGTCCCTGGTATCTCTTCTTGTTATACATGCTCAGTCACTTCAGTTGTGTCTGACTCTCTGTGACCCTGTGGGCCATAGCTGGCCAGGCTCCTCTGTCTGTGGGATTCTTCAGGTGAGAATACTGGAGTGAGTTGCCATGCCCTCCTCCAGGGAATCTTCTTGACCCAGGGATCGAACCTGCGTCTCTTATGTCTCCTGCACTGGCAGGCAGCTTCTTCTTATTAGGCCACTAATCCCATCATGAGGGCCCCACTCTCATAACATCATCTAACCCTAAATACCTCCTAGTCGCTCCATCTCCAAATACCATTATATCAGCAGTTAGGGCTTCAGCATATGAATTTGTGAAGGACACAAACATTTAATCTATAATAATAGTGTTTTCACATGTTGTCCTTCTGTTTGCTCTTGATCACAGACCTGAGAGAGATGAGTAGCCATACTACCTCCCCACACCAACCTCATTTTTAAACAAGTGGGGAAAAAATAAAGCCCAGAGAGATGACATGGCTTGTAATTCATTCTTTCATTTAACAAATAATTATCTCAAGCTAATATGTGCCAGACTTGAGATGCATGACTGGCAATTGGCATGACTTACACTATATCCTGAGGACTTCCCTGATGGCTCAGACGGTAAAGCGTCTGTCTACAATGCGGGAGACCTGGGTTCAATCCCTGGGTCGGGAAGATCCCCTGGAGAAGGCAATGGCAATCCACTCCTGTACTATTGCCTGGAAAATCCCACGGACAGAGGAGCCTGGTAGGCTACAGTCCATGGGGTCGCAAAGAGTCAGACACGACTGAGCGACTTCACTTTCCTTTATACTATATCCTAAGTACTAATTCTTCTACTGTTTCCCAATTAAGTCTGGTTATTTCCCAGTTTAGTTCTTTGCAACATCAGCAGTACTGACCAGAATAGAATTTAATCTTTTCTTTTCAGAAAATTCCATCCTACTCTAAGGCGCAAGGGAGGCCTTAGGCACCCCTTCCTGCTTAGGCTGGGCGCTTCTATCCTCTTTGCGTTTGCTTGTGATGCTTCTACACTGCTCCTGTGAACTCCTATTCATCCTTTGAAGCCCAGCCAAACGTCTACACTGTTGTGGGGTTTTCACCATCCCTCTCCCACAGGCAGGCCTGTACTCCCAGTGTTCTAGTTACTCTTCTGCTGTAGACGACCCCTATTTCAGCCTAACTGGTATTACTTGACTGTACTGTTTATTCGTGTTTTCCATGATGCTCTTGTACTGGACTCCACAGAGCCTCAACATCATCCCTCCTGTTGCCTTCTGCAGTATCTCAAGTGGCTCCCCCCTGCTGTGACTGATGCATGCACTGGACACTCCAGCTGGTTGGACTGAGGGCTGAAGCTTGAAATATGAGTAGTTGCTCAAGGCTGCATGTGGATGATGCCAGACTTCCCAGTGGCTGGGTACCAGCCCTGCTCAGCAGGTCTCTGAAATGGACAATGACAAACCCATACAACAGAATCTTCTTTTTTAAAGTGTGTACACCTTGGGTGATAGTTTTCTTTCCTGGGGGTGCCATCATAAAAGAATACAAACTGGATGGGTTAGATCATCAGAAATTTATTGTCTCAATGGTTCTGGAGGATCAGTTCAGTTCAGTCACTCAGTTGTGTCCGACTCTTAGAGACCCCAAGGACGACAGCACTCCAGGCTTCCCTGTCCATCACCAATTCCCGGAGCCTACTCAAACTCATGTCCATCGCATCAGTGATGTAATCCAACCATCTTGTCCACCGCCATCCCCTTTTACTCCTGCCTTCAGTCTTTCCCAGCATCAGGGTCTTTTCAAATGAGTCAGTTCTTCACATCAGGTGGCCAAAGTATTGGAGTTTCAGCTTCAGCATCAGTCCTTCAAGTGAATATTCAGGACTGATTTCCTTTAGGATGGACTGGTTGGATCTCTTTGCAGTCCAAGGGACTCTCAAGAGTTCTCTCCAACACTACAGTTCAAAAGCATCAATTCTTCGGGGCTCAGCTTTTTTATAATCCAACTCTCACATCCATACATGACTACTGGAAAAACCATAGCTTTGACTAGACAGACCTTTGCTGGTAAAGTAATGTCTCTGCTTTATAATATGCTGTCTAGGTTGGTCATAGCTTTTCTTCCAAGGTGTAAGCGTCTTTTAATTTCACAGCTCCAGTCACCATCTACAGTGATTTTGGAGCCCCCCAAAATAAAGTCTGTCACTGTTTCCACTGTTTCCCCATCTATTTCCCATGAAGTGATGGGACTGGATGCCATGATCTTCGTTTTCTGAATGTTGAGCTTTAAGCCAACTTTTTCACTCTCTTCTTTCACTTTCAACAAGAGGCTCTTTAGCTCTTCTTCACTTTCTGCCATAACCATGGTGTCACCTGCGTATCTGAGGTTATTGATATTTCTCCTAGCAATCTTGATCCCAGCTTGTGCTCTATCCAGCCTGGGATTTTGCATGATGTACTCTGCATATAAGTTAAATAAGCAGGGTGATAATATACAGCCTTGATGTACTCCTTTCCCTATTTGGAGCCAGGCTGTTGTTCCATGTCCATTTCTAACTGTTGCTTCCTGACCTGCAATACAGATTTCTCAGGAGGCAGGTCAGGTGGTCTGGTATTCCCATCTCTTTCAGAATTTTCCACAGTTTGTTGTGATCCACACAGTCAAAGGCTTGGCATAGTCAATAAAGCAGATGTTTTTCTGGAACTCTCTTGCTTTTTCGATGATCCAGCGAATGTTGGCAATTTGATCTGTGGTTCCTCTGCCTTTTCTGAATCCAGCTTGGTTCATGTACTGTTCATGTACGGTTCATGTACTGTTGAAGCCTGGCTTGGAGAATTTTGAGCATTACTTTGCTAGCATGTGAGATGAGTGCAAATGTGCAATAGTTTGAACATTCTTTAGTATTGCCATTCTTTGGGATTGGAATGAAAACTGACCTTTTCCAGTCCTATGGCCACTGCTGAGTTTTCCAGATTTGCTGGCATATTGAATGCAGCACTTTCACAGCATCATCTTTTAGGATTTGAAATAGCTCAACTGGAATTCCATCACCTCCACTAGCTTTGTTCATAGTGATGCTTCCTCAGGCCCACTTGACTTCGCATTCCAGGGTGTCTGATCACACCATTGTGGTTATCTGGAGGATAGGAGTCCCATATCAAGAGCTGGATAGGCTCTGTCTGAGGGCTATGCAGAGGCTCTGTTCCAGGGCTCTCTCCTTGCTTCTGGGGGCCTCAGAAGTTTCTTGGTTCTTAGATGATATTCTCCATGGATCTTCCCATCCTTTTCCTCCAGTACATATCTGTCTCTGTGTCTAAATTTCTCCTTTTTAGAAGGACAAAGTCATACTGGATTAGGGACCCCCCACAAATAACCTCATCTTAACTTGAGTATCTGCAAGGACTCTACTTCCAAGTGGACCCTATTTCACAGACAATGGGGGTAAGGAGTTCAACATCATCTTGAGGACACAGTATAACTCATAACAGTGGGGAAAAAGGACTAAGCTCACTTGGACTCAGTCCTAACATCCCAGAAGCACTGGGTCCCAGAGTGAATATCCGCTGACATGGTGGCTTTCTCTGCTACACCACAACTCCAAGGATCACTGCTAACATCTCTGTCACTGCATGAATATGCTTTCCCTTTTCTTTCTAAAGAATGTGCCTAATTTAATTTTGCTACTCCTTGGGGACTTGGCCCTTTGCATTCACATTTCCATGCCTCCAGCCCTACTGCTGCCCTGCAGGTAGCAGGTGCTGATAAATGCTGTCATATCTGATGGTGACATCAAGGTGATGTTGGCTGCAGAGTGCAGGGCTCATGAAGTCAGACAGACCCCTGGATTTGAATTCAGGCTCCCACATGTACTAAGTGTGGGATTTTGGACGCTGCTTAAGCTTTTAACATCCATTTCCTTTGTCAAGGCATGGGGCACCATGCAGGATGGTTTTAAATGAGGCAGGCAGCTATGCGGAACACCGCAGAGCGGTTGGCAGAAGCTAAGTTCAATAAAGGATAGTTATTTTTATTGGTTATAAATGGGGTGAGCAAACTGTTGAAATAACTAGCCTGGGCACATAACAGTTAAGGTTTTGAAAAACACATTTCTAGTTTAGCAGCAAAAGCACAAAGGTTCATATGATGGTCCTAAATGCTGTCTGGAAGACACCACTTTAAATTCAAATTCCACCCAGGAAAGGGAAAAAGACATCATGTAATTCTAAAACATGTGATGCCCCCAACCCTCATGTCCTTTCTCCTTACCCCTCTCATAAGGAAAAGACAGTGTCTCTGCTGTCTTTCTCTAGGACAGGCCCCGGTCACCTCTGCCATGAGTGCATGTTGGTGCCATCAGAGCCCTGAGCTAAGTAACCAATTAGCCAGAAAGAAAAGGTGCTGCATGCAAATCTCAGTCCGTACACTTGCATCTGTGAAATAACGATTTTTCTAATTTACTTTCTGTCTTGAGCCCTGTCCTTTTGGAGTCCTCCCTACTCCCACCAGAAGCTTCCAGCGGCCTCTGGCCTCCAGGCATCTGCCCACATGGGTTCTGGCTGAGACGTCCATCATTCTGCATGCTGTACCCTGCAGGCAGTGGCTCTGCCATGCCCAACCAGGGACGCGGTCATCTCTTTGCAAGGCTGCCTGGAACGCGGAAGCCATGATCCAAATGCCTACAGGGACCAGGCTGGGAGAGCTAGTGAGTGAAGCGTGCAGCTTGCCTATCAGACACATAAGAACATCTTCCCTTCCATGGAGGAGTGCACCGGCTCCTCTTTCTTTCCTGAGCCATCTTTAGTTTATGTTTCATTTCTTCATTTACGGAAAAAATCTGGGGTAAAGAGGACCATTTTCTATTGCCGGGAACAGTGCCAGTGTCACGATGAGTGACAACTAACCCCTGGCATCAGTGTAGCAATGACTTCCAGGGATTCTGGCAAACTAGAGCATTTATTCCTTATCTAAGGCAGGCAGCCTTGGTGCCATAAGAGACTGAACACAGTGTGGCCAAATCTGCTAATTATTCAAGAGAAGCTCCAACCTGGACTTCTGTGTAAAATTGCCTAGATTTATAATGCTCAGTGACTGAAATTCACATGGTCGAACAAAGTCAGATGTAATGCCTGTAGTTTGCGGTCTCAGCTCCCAGCCACAGCCACAGCTTCTTGGGGGCAGGCCTGCCTCCCAGCCAGACTGCTGGAGAGCCCACCCACACAGCAGCCTGCCCGTCCCCACCACCGTGTCCAGGGTCCTCCTGCTTCTGCCCACGCATTGTGCCTATGGCTCAAATCTTCTCCCTGCTGGGTTTTAAGATTTTAGAAACAAAAGCTTGAGGGCAATTTCAACTTTCTACTCCATCTCGTCCCTTCACCAAGATAATAAACCCAGATGGGAATATCTGCTTGGAGACAGGGAAGGGAAAGGAGGAAATACCAGGAGAATAAAAATATAGATTAGTATCTCAACGATACACTCTTGGCACACATACTTACTGACCATATTTGATCTGAGGTTACTATAAAACAGCTTCAGAATTTCTCTATGTTGCGGACTCCTAGGAAAGAAGCACCAGGAAAATCTTTTAGAAAGGAAATCTCAGTTCAGCCAATTAATCAAAAATTCCGTTTTTTGTTGTTGTTTTTTTTTACAGTAAAATAGATGTATCTAACACTGCATGTTCTTAATAATATATTGATAGTATGATGTAACATTTACTTTTATTAGTATATGTCCCGTGTTTTCTTGATTCTGCCATGGGCAATTTCTGATTTCAGTAATAAGGTTTTTGAAAAAAATATGTAATACCTTTGAGGTTTTATGCATTGAGTTAATATTAATAGTAAACACAGTGCTACTTATTACTGAGCCATCATTGGTTTAAAGGACTAATGTTATTACAGGAGTCATTACTGGTGTGAAGGACTAAAGCAATATAACCCTTGTGCTCCGCGAAGATGACAAATTTGGGAGCAGAAAGTTCAGACTCAAATTACATTTGTTTCATCATTTTCTTGGGTGGAGGGAGAGAGATGCAGGTCTCCCTGTAATACTGATTTGAGTGGTCAGGAATGGGGCAAGAATATTAGAAATATACCAGATGAAAATCCTTCAAATAAATGACCTTATTACCCTCCTGACCTATATAATCAGCATGGAGCAAAGAGAAATGATTGTGCTTTGGAACTCAAGTGTGTGAATTTGAGGAAAGCTACCAGAGGAATCCAATAATCCATATTACTTGCTTCTTCCCCCTGAATGTTTTACACTAGAAATTAGAGAAGTTCTCGGTTACTTGTCTCTAGTAAGGTTACAAACTTTTTTTAAAAAGAAGGTGTTAGGAACAGCAGAATCAAATGGTATATCTATGATGGCAGGGAGAAACCCATGTTTGAGGACAAATATGGTGTTTATGTTATGATTCCCTAAGACTCAAACATTTGGTATTTCCTGAATTTTTCTAGAGATACTGAAGTTTTCAAATGGTGTCTATAGTAAAATATATTACATCCAAGTTGATATCTAATGATTTAATATTTAAACATTAAAAAATTAAGACACATAAAAGGTACAGCTTCTATAACCACGCACATTCTTCATGAGATTCTTGATGCAATCCTGGTTTTCAGTAAGTAAACTTTGTACTTGTGGAAACTGCATTTATTCAGCCTTGACATTAGGAAAGTAAGCAAATTATTTCAGTGCCAAAGAGATGGCTAATCTAGGCTGGGGTGAGTGAATGTGCTTTCCCAATGCCTATATTCCTGGAGAATTTTTGCAGTGACAGAATTTGGCTCATGTCAACTGTAGAGAAAGGTGGGGGAGACCATTTAGTACCTAAATATAGGGCTGGGCACCCATGCAGTTGGCAGGAGGAGGTGAGACTTCTTTGGAAGATGGCCTGGCCGGCTTTAATGTGACAAAGGCTTTCAAAGTTAAACAAATATTTATTGAACACCTACGACTGCAAAGCTTTGAGTTCTTTGGGGAATTAAGAAACAGATAAACAAGGTCCTTGTCCTCAAAGAGATGTCATTCTAGCCCAGGAATCAATCATGAACCCTGAAAACTGATATAATGCAGAAGGCAGCATCACAGGAGAGACCCAGAGTGGGGATGACTGCGGAGTCAGAATAAACCAAGACGCTTCTGTGGAGAAGGGGCTGTCCTGGGAGCCCGCAGGAAGGCTGAGGGATTCTGACCCACAAAGGGCAGGTGAAGGGCATTCTGAGTGGGCAAAACTTCAGGCAGTAGCTACGGCAGGGAACCGCAGATCCTATTTGGAAAACTTTAAACAGCCATTTTGAGTAAAACACAGAGAGCCTTGAAATTAGAGGGTGGGCAGAAGTAACAGGTAAGATCAAAGCGATTGGCAGTGGACAGGTTAAGGCCTTTGCTGGTCTGTGCCACGGTTCTCCCAAGATTTGACACTCAGCTTGGTATATGAGTTTCATTGAAGAAACCTGTGACCTCTGGAAGCCATAAGGCAAGAAGACTCTGATCTCAAAATGCTAGTTCTGCCGGTCTCTCAGACTGCTTTGCCCTGACTCTGTTGTAGTGATCCAGGTAACGCAAAAGTGGGAGGATACCCGGAAGGGTGATGGGGACAGAAACTAAAGGTAAGTGATAACTGATCACTACCCGCTCTGTCGTCGCGCCCCTCCATGCAGCTTCCAAGAAGCCTAGGAGGTGTGTTCAGGGGGGGCGCCTGAAAATAATGGAGCAGGACAGCATGTTTATACAAGGAAGGGAAAGCTGCTCCTCCACATCGAGAAGTTCAACAAAGAAATAACCGAACTAAGAATTTCTGATCCTACCAGGCAGTAAGAGATCATCCACAAAAGCAGTTATAAATCTAAAATTTCATGGCATTCATGTAATAGGGTTAATATTCTCAGGATGAACTTTTCTACTTTTGCCTGTCTTCCCTTATTTTTGCTGCTTGATATGTTATTGTAGTTTTTTTGGCCACACCATGTGGCCTGTGTATCTTAGCTCCCAGACTACAAGTGACTGAACTTGGGTCCTTGCAGTGAAAGCACTGAGTTCTAACCACTGGACAACCAGGGAATTCCCTTGAATTTCAATTGGTTTCTGTCTAGTAAAAGCTTTTTATAACCAACCAGAAACACTTGTAGTAAAGACGCTAAAATAAAAAATATAGTGTTGCTATGTTGTAAGCATTCAGGGCATCCTGGATAAAACACAGTAAAAACTCATTTTTAAAAAATATATAAACCCCATTATATTAAAATATAATTTTAGATATTCTGCAGAATGGGCAACTGACCCCCATTTCCTGTCTAGCCTCTACTTGAAAACAAGGCAGGGATAAGGGTCATGAAAGTGAAAGTTGCTCAGTTGTGTCTGACTCTTTGTGACTCCATGGACTATCATCTACCAGGCTTCTCTGTCCACGGAATTCTCCAGACAAGAATACTGGAGTGGCTAGCCATTCCCTTCTCCGGGGGATCTTCCTGACCCAGGGATCAAACCCGGTCTCCTGCATTGCAGGTGGATTCTTTACAGCCTGAGCCACCAAGGAAGCCCCAAGGGTCAGAGGTGGGGGTTAAAGGTCTATGCTACGGTGGGGAAGGGGATCTTGGAATGGAGGTCAAGGTCATGAAGGTAAAGGAAAGTCATAGGAAGTTGTTTCAGAAAGAAGGGTGAAGAGTGAGTCTCTAGTCGTCAGTATTCTCCTAGCTGAATTTTTGAATCTGGCCTACAAACTGGTATATCTCTGGGATCACTGATCTTGTCCTGCTGCCTCTGGACTCAGAATTATCCCTACCAATATTTAAGTTGGCTCCAACCACCACCACCAGGTGGCACCAAATCACAGCTGAGTTCGGCATGAATTTAGGTAGGGCAGCTGGCTCCCAAAATTCCTCACCAGCTAGGTCTATATGAGTCATTTGTTTGTTAATCTTAAAAAACAAATTGTGACCTCATATTTCACATGACTGAATTTTTGGATCTCACTTATCCAATTACTAATAATTGAGGAAAGTATTCTTTTTGTAAACTAAATACCAAAGGAGACTAAATTAGACATTGTGCTAATTGCTTTACAGACATTAGCTAGTTTAATTCCTTCAACAAACTATGAGGAATAATATGAAACTGTTTTTAAGAGGCAAAAAGTTCTCATATTCACATTTTCACGTAGTTGAATCTAATATTTACTAACCCTTTGGTGCTGAGCTCTATGTATACTTCATAGCTTGAGCTTATTAATTACATGATTAAAAATTTCATTATGTATATTTTATGTCTGCTTGATTTATCAGTTTCTGAAAGACATGGCTAAAATCTTTTAACTATAATTTGATGTATTCATTTCTCTCTGCTACTTTTTTTCAGTTGTTCCTTTGTGTATTTTGAGGTTGTATTGTTAGGTGCATACATGTTTTTGATGGTTGTATCTTCTTGCTCTATTGTTCCTCTTATCAGCATATGACCTTCTTTGTCCATTATATATATTTTTTGCCTTATATCCTATATTGTCAGATACTAATATTCTCTTTATTTTTCCTTTTGGTTCATATTTTCCCCATCTTTTATTTTCAATCTTTCTCTGTCTTTTGTTTTTAAGTTTCTCTTTTAGACAGCTTATTGGATAGTGCTTTTTAACTGAATCTGAGATTCTATTTTTTAGTTGGTGAATTTAATTAATTTATTGTAATTCATTCTAATATAAATACTAATGTATTTATATCCATTCTATATTTTTCACTTTTTACACATTTTATACTTGTTTTCCCTTTTTTGCTTTATTTTTTAAGAATTGAGGTACAAATACATATAAGATTAGTTTCAGGTACAACATAATGATTAGATATTTGTATATACTGAGGGATGATTACCACAATAAATCTAGTTAACATCCATCAGCATATATAGTTACAAATTTTTTTTAGGATTTACTCTCTTGGCAACTTTCAAACGTGCAACACAGTATTTTTAACTATAGGTCACCATGCTATACATTACCTCCCCATGGTTTACTTTATAACTGTAAGTTTGTGTCTTTTGACCACCTTCATTCATTCCCCTCTTCCCTCCATCCCAAATCCTGCTGCTGGCAACCACCAATCTGTTCTCTGAATCTATGAGTTCAGTTTTTTTCAGATTCCATATATTAAGTGGGATCTTACAGGATTTATCTTTCTCTCCTGCTTTCTCCTGGGTGTGTGCATGCTAAGTTGCTTCAGTGGTGTCTGACTCTTTGAGACCCCATGGACTGTAGCCCACCAGGCTCCTCTGTCCATTGAATTCTCCAGGCAAGAATACTGGAGTGGGTTGCCTCTTCCTCCTTCAGGGGATCTTCCTGACCCAGGAATCAAACCCACATCTCTTAGGTCTCCTGCATTAGCAGGCAGGTTCTTTACCCCTAGAACCACCTGCTAAGCCCCCCTTCTATTAGGTAGGGTTCTTTTTGTTTGTTTGGCTTAAATGTTGAGCATTCCAGTTTGGCTGGAATCTGTCTTACTTCAAAGTTCATGTTTTGTCTTTTGTACCACACCAAGAATTAGATGTCAATAGAACCTTATAAATTTGTTATCTACCCACTGGATCTAAAACTGGTGTGTGTGTGAAAATTACTTGGAAATTTATGAGAAACACTGACCCTGGACCTCCTCTTTAGATTCAGCTCAGTAGGTCTGGGTAAAGTCCTGATTCTACATCAAGTCCCAGATTTTGATGCAGGTTCACAGACCACAGCATAGGAAAACTGTTCCCATCCAACCCCACAGCTCTCCAAACTGTAAGCTTTACACCTGTCTTGGCCCTTTAAATATTGCTTTTTAAAGATACACCCTTGGGTGGGCTCTATCACCTCCTTTCTAGATCTTTTCTCACCTTATATTGTCCTATATGTTAGAAGAATTCTCTAGATTTACTTTAGATATTCTAATTAGTTTCCAATCCATTGCTCCTTTACTATTATTCCATTTTACTTGCTTGTTCCATCATTATAAAAGCAAACACATTCAACATTTCTTGGGAGTGCCCTGGCAGCCCAGTGGTTAGGACTTGGCACTTTCATTGCCATGGGCCCAGGTTCCATCCCTGGTCAGGGAACTAAGATCCTGCAAGCCGCGTGGCATGGCCAATAAAATAAAATAATTTAAAAAACAGTATTTCCTTTAACAGCATTTACTGACTATCAACCTCTGTAATAGGTAGAAATACACTTTCAGGCACTCAGCAGCTACTTCACTAGCAAGCATGACTATCTCCATTTCTACCAGAAAGCACGATAAAGCTTGGAGAATTTGCCTAATATCACATTCAATGGAAAAGCTAGTCTTTGAACTCAGATCTGTCTATTCTACTTGTCATAGCCCACTTGCCTTCAAAGAGACTCTGGTCCACAGAAACCTACAGTACAGTGGGGAAAGACACAAATAATCTCCCTTTCTAGTCATGCTTGTATCCACGATAATGCTTTGCACATAATAACACTTAATATACATCAGTGAAAAGAAAACATGAATTTATCCTTGGTTTCTTTTTTTTTGTTTGTTCTACTTATGGTCAGGGGAATCACAATCTGGTAAAACAAGAAATAAAGAGGACTCTTTGGGACTTCCTTGGGGGTTCAGTGGTTAAGACTCCAGCGCTTTCGATGCAAGTGGGACTGGTTCAATCCATGGTTGGAAAACTAAGATCCCACATGCTGCATGTGACAGTCAAAAAAAGGAGAGAGAGAGAGAACTGTTCGGAAAAAAACAAACTCAGAGACAAAACAGAAAGAACAGTCTGTGTCATACAGAGAATTTCTTCCTCTGAACAGCTACTCTAATAGGTCATCAAAGTCCCATTATGTGAAAATATCCATTATAACAAGCTAGGGCTACTTCCATTTTGAACTCTTTATTTTCCTAATTAATTCACTAAAAGTCTTTAAGAGATTCAAAAAAGTAAAATCAGTACTATTTTCTCCTTCCTGGACTCAGTTTTATAATACTGATGTTGAACATAATCAACTATATGTAATTGCAGAAATTATTGCTGGGGATTTGCATATGAAATATACACCTTTCACTGCCTCTAGTTGGCATTGTTAACTCTATTATAAATAGTACAGCTGACACACTGCAAACAGAAAGCTCTTTTTGATGGGCAAAAATGGAAGACTGCTACAAATGGAAGAAGTGTTAGCACACAACGTTTAAGTTGGTAAGCTTTCATTAGAACTAGTCAAGAGGGAAAGTGGTTTATTAACTAATCATAGACATGTTTAAGAATCCAATCATACAGAAAAACTTATGTTAAGCTTTCTAAAAACCTATATTTATGCTACTATTTAGGTAAACAAGTAATATATCCAGTCTATAAACATAGTTGAATAGTGTTAATGGGCCCTTTTAAGAAAATTAAGCTTTTCCTTTTGGATTAATTGCATATGCAGTGAGGCAAAGAAAGTAACAGGACTGAGATATAATACTGGAGAGTACAGTTTATATTTATACCACTCTTGAAGATAAAGCTTACATTAGGTCATTTTGCTGAAATTATCTACTAGAATTTGAAAATTTTAAAACTATTTGAAAAATTTTAACCATTGAGAAAGAACAAAAAGATGCCATTCATTGTGATTGCATTACCATAAAATTATAATTAATAGGACAGTAGTTTTGCTGTTTTACATTGCTTGAGGGCAAAAAAAATCAATCACTGTTACCACGCAGGCTGTTTCAATCATTACAAGGTATAGGTACAAAGACTAGTGATGACTTTTGTAAATGACATTTGCAGACATCATTATATTTTTATGCACTGTAATAATTTGGTTTTCAAAAGTTTCGGGTTAATTTGTTTTGTTACAGATGTAAAGCAATTATGACACAGAAATTCAATGTTGAACTACTCATCCAGATGACAGGAGAGGTGAGGGGGCTAGGGACAAAATTTTCTTCCTACACATTTGTTTTTAGCTATTATATTTGCCTGAGTGCATTGGTACCATAGTGACAGCTTAGCAACAGCTAGATACAAATTAAGGCAATGTGTCACGCTAGCTTCTGATCATAAAAAGTTGGTAGGTAGGACACGGGGAAAAAAATACAGATGTTTAGATATTTAATGGTTTAATCAAAAAGAGACTTGTTCTTTTACCTGTCCTTGTCCATCTCTTCATCTTCTATCTCTGAATCTCTCTATAAAGAGATGAGGATCTAAAAAAGAATCCCAAACAAACTTCTGTGTTTAAATTGATGTAATAAAACAGAAATCAAACCTTTCCTAAATATGAAATGAAACACAATTTAATCTTTCTTAAATAGGATCTAATGATCACAGTGCATGGAAAAAAAAAAATTAATCACTTAGTCATGTCTGACTCTTTGCAACTCCCATGGACTGTAACACACCAGGCTCCTCTGTCCATGGAATTCTCCAAGCTGTCTTCCCGACCCAGGGATCGAACCTGAGTCTCTTGCATTGCAGGCAGATTCTTTCCCATCTGAGCCACAAGTGTTTTGCAAAGATGTTTCCAAAGGGTTTTTTCATACTAGTGGACATGTGATTTCCATTATGGCTATTAGAAGAACAAAGTTACACAAAATTTAAATACCTTTGGACCAGCAGATTTAAGATGACATGATGGATACTGTCATTTTTAAAGTCAACATATCATCTGATGTCTTTCATTATCTTTATTATAATTTATATGTAAAAACAGAGAAAGTAAAATAATTTGAAAGGAAGAACATAACCTTTGGAAAGCCAGAAGTAAATAAAACCACCTTGATTTTCAGAACTACTAATTTTATTTCAAATAGCCTGAAATGGTAAAATATAGGTTAAGCATACAGTTGTTGACTAGCTGAACAGAGATGGCAAACAGACTTCAAGTTGATACAGTAACAGTGCCTGCCTGGAGAGCTGTGTTGAGAATTCTGAGGTTCTGTAGGAAAAGGGCTGTGAATGAAGAGTGAATGTCTGTTAGACCCGAGAAGGAGACTAAAGGGTAGAAGACTTGCTAAGGGGCATGTGGGGAGGTGGAAAGGAAGAAGAGTTAGCTCACAGCACACAAATAAAGGCTTTAGATTTATTGTAAGTCTTATTTTTTATATTATAATGAGTGTAAATCTTACATGTAATTCTATAATATATATATATATATATAGTATGCTATAAAAGTTTAAAAACTCATTTGCAGTTAAATTACCTAATGTTAGCTTTGTGGGGGAAAAATATGTTCCTGGACAATGTGTGTGTTCATTCTGTGGCTTCCACAGCATGTGGCAGGCTGCTGAGTATCCCTGGGAGTCTCTGCACCCCATTTAGGGATGCCCACACCTGGAAGGGTGATAGAAATGAAACCGTTTAAATTTGTCTATGATAATGGAAGACTGAGAGAAGTAAATTAACCTGCTTGTCAATGGCAGAGCTGGGATTTGAAGACTCTAAAGCCCAATTTCTTAACAAAGACTCATTTATATTCTTCTAAAGACAAGTACCAGGATTCCCTGGGATTCAGGGTTTGGTGTTAAATTACTGATCTGAAAAAGAATTTTGGGGGCCACAGGAGACCATATGGTAACTAGTAAGTTGGCAATTTCAGTACTGCTGGTTAAAGAAAAGCATGGTTTCCATTTGGGGTGATGGAAATTTATAGAAATAGTGGTGATAATTGCAAAATAATATGAATGTAATTAATGTCACTAAAATGAAAACTTTAAATTATTGTAATGGCCCATATCATTATATAGATAGATAGATAAAACCACAATAAAAAAGAAAATCATGCTTCATGGATTAGAAGATTAATATCATTAAATGGCAATTATCTGAAAATTCTTAAAGAGATGGGATTACCAGATGACCTGACCTGCTTCCTGAGAAATCTGTATGCAAGTCAGGAAGCAACGGTTAGAACTGGACATGGAACAACAGACTGGTTCCAAATAGGAAAAGGAGTACGTCAAGGCTGTATATTGTCACCCTGCTTATTTAACTTATATGCAGAGTACATCATGAGAAACGCTGGGCTGGATGAAGCACAAGTTGGAATCAAGATTGCTGGGAGAAATATCAATAACCTCAGATATGCAGATGACACCACCCTTATGGCGAAAGTGAAGAGGAACTAAAAAGCCTCTTGATGAAAGTGAAAGAGGAGAGTGAAAAAGTTGGCTTAAAGCTCAACATTCAGAAAACTACGTTCATGGCATCCAGTCCCATCACTTCATGGCAAATAGATGGGGAAACAGTCAAAACAGACAGACTTTATTTTTGGGGGCTCCAAAATCACTGCAGATGGTGACTGCATGAAATTAAAAGACGCTTACTCCTTGGAAGAAAAGTTATGACCAACCTAGAAGGCTTATTAAAAAGCAGAGACATTACTTTGCCAACAAAGGTCCATCTAGTCAAAGCTATGGTTTTTCCAGTAGTTATGTATGGATGTGAGAGTTGGATTATAAAGAAAGCTGAGCCCTGAAGAATTGATGCTTTTGAACTGTGGTGTTGGAGAAGACTCTTGAGAGTCCCTTGGACTGCAAGGAGATCCAACCAGTCCATCCTAAAGGAAATCAGTCCTGAATATTCATTGGAAGGACTGATCCTGAAGCTGAAGCGCCAATACTTTGGCCACCTGATGTGAAGAACTGACTCATTTGAAAAGACCCTGATGCTGGGAAAGAGTGAAGGCGGGAGAAGAACGGGATGACAAAGGATGAGATGGTTGGATGGCATCACCAACTCAATGGACATGAGTTTGAGTAAACTCCGGGAGTTGGTTTTGGACAGGGAGGCCTGGCATGCTCTAGTCCATGGGGTCACAAAGAGTTGGACACAGATCTGAAATTAGATGCTCTAGTCCATGGGGTCACAAAGAGTTGGACACAGATCTGAAATTAGATCTATATACTCAATGCAATCCCTATCAAAATCCCAGCAGACTCTTTTGTAGAAAATGACAAGTTGATCCTAAAATTTTTATAGAAATGCAAAGGACCCAGAGTGGCCAAAACAATTCTGAAAAAGAAGAACTACAAGTATAAATGGGGAAATCTGAATAAGATTGATGGATTGTATCAATGTCAACACTCTGGTTGTGATGTTATCCTATAGTTTTATAAGATGCTACCATCAGGGAAAATGGCAAAGGGTACACAGAATCTCTCTGTATTATTTCTTATGACTATTTGTGAATGGGGTGACAGAGGATGAGATTGTTGGATGGCATCACTGACTCAGTGGACGTGAGTTTGAGCAAACTCCAGGAGATAGTGAAGGACAGGGAAGCCTGTCATGCTGCAGGCCACAGGGTCACAAAGAGTTGAACATGACCGAGTGACTGAACAACGACTTGTGAATCTACAATTATCTTAAAATTAACAGTTTATTTAGAATTAAGCTGCAGGACTTCTACTTCCCAATTAAAAAATTTAATATAAAGCTACAGTAATCAAGGAGTGTGGTATTGGCATAAGGAGAGACACAGAGATCAATGGAATAGAATTAGCAGTCCAGAAGCAAGCCCTTAGATTTAGGGTTAACTGATTTTCTATAAACTTGTCAAAGCAACTCAAAGGAGGAAAGAATTATCTTTTCAACCAATGGTTCTAGAACAACTGGATATCCACATACAAAACTAATTAATTTAGTCCAGTGGTTTTTGATGGGGAAGATTTTGGCTTCCCAAAGGCAGGGAGCATTTGGCAATTTCTGGAGACGATTCTGGTTGTCACAGCTAGGGGCAAGATGCTGCTAGCATTTAGTGGGTAGGGGCCAGAAATGCTGCTAAACCTCCAACAATGCACAGGCAAGCCTCACAGCAAAGAATGACCCAGACCAATGCGTCAACGGTGCTGAGGATGAGATACTCCCATTTAAACCTTTACCTCATACTATATACAAAAATTAACTAAAAATGGATTATAGACGTAAATGTAGGAGCCAAAACTATAAAGCTCTAAGAAAAAAACATAGGAGAAAATCTTTGTGACTTTGGGTCAGGCAAAGATCACTTAGATATGACATGAAAGGTATGATCTATAGATGAAAAAAACTGATAAAGTGGATTTCATTAAAATTAAAGACATTGCACTTCAAAAGGAATCATTATGAAAATGAATTTAAGCCATAGATTGGGAGCAAGTACTTGCACATCATATATCAGATAAAGGACTTATATTCAGAATACATAAAAAGTGTTTATAACAATAATAAGATAAAGAACCTAATTAACAAATAGGCAAAAGATCTCAACAGACATTTCACCAAAGAAGATATATAAATGACTAACAAGCTCGTGAGAAGAGGCTTAAAAATCATTAATCACTAGGAAAATGCAAGCAAAAATCACAATGAGATAATAGTCTCATTCCTACTAGAATAGCTATAATAAAAAAAGGAACACCATGAGCTGGCAAGGATGTGAAGAAACCAGAACCCACATGTGTTGGAAAGGTAAAATGAAACCTTTGGAAAACAGTCTGGCAATTTCTAAAATGTTATACATAAATTTATCATAAATTTTACTCCTGAGGATCTACTCCTGAGGATCTACTCAAGAGCAATGGAAACTTTTGTCTACACAATGACCTGTACACAAGGATTCACAACAGCATTATTCATAATAGGTGAGCAGTAGAAATAACCCAAATGCCAGTCAACTGGCAAATGGATAAAGGAATATAATGTATCTGTACAATGGAATATTATTTAGCAATAAATGAATGAAATAATGATTAATTCCACAACATAGATAAACCTCAAAAACATTATGCCAAGTGACAGAAACCAGATGCAAAAGACTAAGTATTGTAAAACTCCATTTACATCAAATATCCAAAGAAGGCAGACCTATAGAGACAGAGAGTAGTAGATTAGTGGCTGCCTAGGACTGAGGATGGGAGTAAGGGTTGACTGCACACACACACACACACACACAGAAGTCGCTCAGTCGTGTCCGACTCTTTGCGACCCCATGGATTGTAGCCCACCAGGCTCCTTGGTCCATGGGATTTTCCAGGCATGAATACTGGAGTAGGTTGCCGTTTGACTGCAAATGGGCACAAAGGATCTTTAAAAACTGAATTGTGATGATGCTTACACAACTCTGCAAATTTATTGAAAATTACTGAATTGTATACTTACACTAGATGGATTTCATGATGTGTAAATTTTACTTAAATAAAGTTGCTTTTAACAATTCAATTAAAGCAATGTTAAATCTTCAAAAAAGAAAGAGGATAAAAACAAAGGATAAAAACAAAGATGCATAAATAGGCAGCAGTTAGGAAGTTCACAATTAACTTGATCATATTCCATGTACAAGTCAAGTAACTGCAATTCATGATATAAGGCAGGAGGCAGGCAGGGGACTTCACTGAAATTTGGAAAGTGACGAGTGATGCAAATAGTGAAGTTATGAAGACTAACTTAAGGAAAGAAAGGCTGCAGGTATAGCTTACTTCTTTGAGAATCATACTGTTTTCTCATCCATTTGAAGGCTTAAAAAAAAGGATTCAAACAAAGCAAGACAATACAAAACACGGTAAGCTCATGCTGTCACAGCATGAAAGACTCAAGTCAGATAAAGGTCATTTTGTTTCCCGTCAAACAAACCTGAGGAGTTTCCTTCTCCTAAGTCTTTGAAGCAGCAAAGATAGCTTATCAATTCTTAGAAAATGATTTCTACATGGTCTTGGGCAAGAGCAGAACCTACCACAACTGCCCAAGGGCCTTTTCTGTCCTGGGAGATAATTAGCTTCAGTGACAAGGAAACAGTCATCCTACAGAAGTGTGGCTGACTGAGAACTTGCAGTGAAGCAAGAGGAAAATGCACAGAGGTAGTCTATTTTGAGCATCATCTTGAAGGAATGGGAACCACCAATGGAAAAGATCACTCATTCAGGTTGAAGAGTTTTAAGGGAATTCATGTCACAGTTTTAACCTGCTGCTGTGGAGAACTTACAGGGGCATTATCTTTCTATGACAGAGACTTTCTTAAATACTCGTAAGTATTTAAGAGAATACCCATTTACCTCAGAGAAACCAATCAGGAATAGAAATTCAAGGTGACTTGTGTAGAATTTAAGCTACTTATTAATAGCGGTTATGAAGACTGCTTCTCTGGTGGCTCACATGGTAAAGAATCTGCCTGCAATGCAGGAGACCCAGGTTCAATCCCTGGGTTGGGAAGATCCCCTGGAGAAGGAAATGGCAACTCACTCCAGTATTCTGCCTGGGAAATCCCATGAACAGAGGAGCCTAGCAGGCTCTTTGTATGGGGTTGCAAAGAGTTGGATGTGACTGGGCGACTAACACTTTCACTTCGCTTCACTGAATTGATACTACTGCATATAATTACAATCATGCAAAAAAAAAAAAAAAAGGCATGGCAGAAAAGGCTGGAAGAAATACAAAGGAAATGGTGATGCTGATTATGTGAACATGGTGAGACTCAGAATAATTTTTTTCTATCTTTCAAAAATTTTTTATGTTTATTTACTTAAATGTATCAAAAAGTGAAATCTTCCCAACAACAGTCAGGGCAATGGGGAGCCTACTCATCTGCTCACAGGATGCAGTGACAGGTACAATGTCAGTCTTTGAAATGAACAGGCCACATTGAGAAAGATGATAAGAGCTTTTCCATGAAGATGGAAATAGCATCTATGAAAAAGGAATGAAAGCCTGCCAAACTTTCCCTTTCTATGGAAGAGTAAGAAATATATATTCAAGAAGAACATTCCTCCACCAGCAGAGGCCTAAAACCTGGTACTTCAGAGCTCCAAGGGCAGGTGGGGGAGCTAAAGGGAGAGGTGGACCCCTCTGTTCTGGCCCCTCTGGTGTCTCCGCAGGTGACCTTCTTTTTAAAAAGTATGTTATCTCCTTAATGGAAAGGCAGGAACCATTCTGAAAGAATAAAACAGCTGATTTGAGAAGAGATTAGGAGTGACTGGTAGGAAACGAAGAAAGGGGCTTTGTAAAAGACTGTCTTGTTAGATTGCTTCATGTTTTAAAAAGAAAGTGCAAATAATTTTATTATTACTAAAAGGTGATTAACAGTAATGGAAACTACTAATAATGGAATAACAATTGTGTCCTCACAGTTAAACAGACTGAAAAATCAACTCGATCTATCTCTGTCCTTGTGGGTTTTAGCAAAGGTATGGCATGCCTTCTCCGGACTGAAAGGCAGTCAGTCATTCTAAAGATAAATCCCAGAACTTCTATTGGTCAGAAAGGTGAGATCTTAACAAGAGGATCTCATAGTGGGAAGACAAATGAAGGGGCGGAAAGAATCTTCCTGAAACTAAGAAATCTAGGAAGCAATGTGAAAAGAGTTTTCTGAAAAGCAAGTTTTCTGTATATGTGATGGACCTGCTGCTCAGTTAAAGAGTTTTGTTTTTTTCTTTTGGCAATGCCACTTGGCTTACAGGGTCTAGTTCCCTGACCAGGGATTGAACCCAGGCCACAGCAGCCAAAGTATCAAGTCCCAACCCCTAGACTGCCAAGGAATTTCTAGTTAAGAATCTTAAAAAAAGAGAGCGAGAAAAAGAAGTATCCTTTAGCTGCAATTTTGTTGATTAACCACAATTTTCCCAAACCTTCTTGCCCAAAGAGATCTATATTACAGCAACTTATCAGGTTGTGAAATATCATCAAGGATTATTCAGATTGCTTTCTGGTCACCTGGGTTCACTGTGTGGTGGGTTCTCGGCCTTAAAAAAGGTCTACATCTTTTTGGAGCATTCTGCACTGAAGTATACATCTTCTACCTCGCATCCCAGGCCATAGTAATAACAATATAGATAAGAGACAGTCTCAAACTTCAGAGAATGAGGCCTGGATCAGGCACACAGTGTCACCCATCATTTATTTTTAGGTGTGACTAGGTAACTACATCATAGGAGCAGAAAAACATGATGCGGATTTAATGTTGTCATCAAGTAAAGCGCACAACCAAGTTTAATGATAGTCATAATCCTTATCTTTTTTCAGAGTAATTAATTTGCAGTTCGCTCAGTCGTGTCCGACTCTTTGCAACCCCATGGACTGTAGCCCACCAGGCTTCTCCATCCATGGAATTTTCCAGGCATGACTACTGGAGTGGGTTGCCACTTCCTTCTCCAGGGGATCTTCCCGACCCAGGGATTGAACCTGGGTCTCCTGCATTGCAGGCAGACGCTTTACTATCTGAGCCACCAGGGAATATGGCAAATAACTATCTAATCAGTATCTAATTGATAACTGTTTTTTTAGAAACTGTTTTTCTAAGTTGGGGGAATTAAAGGAAGATGACAGTGGCACAGGAAACTGCTTTGTAGTTCCTGGGGAAATAGAACCTTACATTTTAGAAAAGAATGTCGCTAGGGGTGGGACTGAGAGCGAGATGTGTGAGACACCAAAGAAGTGTAGTTGAGAAGGGTGGGAGTGGATCACAGGTGCTGGGGGTGAGGGAGGAAGCTGCAGCTGGCTACGTAAAATCATGTAGGACGTCTGTGTGCAGGGCTATGGCTGTAAATTTTACAGTGAGGCCACCACCTGTGAGCAAGAAGGCATCTCCGTGGAGCAGTGCTATGAGACCTGATAGATTTAAATGTCTTTGAGTATCTGAAGTGCCAGTGCTGGTCCAGATGGTGGGGACTCAGTAGTGAATTCAGTGAATGATGAACGGCAAAGGTGAAATACTAGCCTGTAAGAAGGTGTACTGCTAATGCTAGGAGGAAAAGAGTGGAGGTGGAAGGATAAACAGGGGAAGTGAGGGAAATTTCATTTAAGGGAGAACTGAGCACATTCATAGCCAGCAGAGGAAACCCAAAACTCAAAACCACAGACATGATACAGGAGGCTGCACGCTGAAGATCTTTGGAGAGTGTCAATAGATGCGTGCGTGCTCAGTCATGTTTGACTCTTTGCAACCCCATGGACTGTAGTCCCACCAGGCTCCTCTGTCCATAGAATTCTCCAAGCAAGAATACTGGAGTGGCATGCCCATTTCCTCCTCCAGGGGATCTTCCCAACCCAGGGATCGAACCCAGGTCTCTGTGTCTTTTGCATCTCCTGCACTGGCAGGTGGATTCTTTACCACTGCGCCACCTGGGAAGCATCTTTGGAAAAGAGTAGAGTCTTATCTGGAAAGAGAAGAAAAGGAAGACAGAAAGAGGCATTGTCTGGAAAGACTTTAAAATGGGGAGGGGGGTGTGAAGGCAAGCCAGTCAGGCAGAGGTGGTCCTCTCTGCTGGCTACTGCATCTATAAATGGGGGATAAGTCTTAGCCCCAGAGAGTAGCTACGGGATTCGAACAAGATAGCACTGTTAAAGCCTTCAGCAGAGTGCCTGGCATGCCCGCAGAGCCCTCACTAAGCCTGAAGAAAAGACCGACAGGGAGGCAGAAGTCAGGTGGCTCAGGGGCTGAAGTGAGTGAGGTTCGCAAGTCCAGGTGGAAGGAACAGGACAGTGGCTAATGAATGAATTCTTCCCTCTAGCAAAAGACTACGGTGATGCAGACGGGGAAGGAGGTGGCATACTAAAGTCACTAACTCTGCTGACAGCACCCTGGCACTAGGCCAAAAAAGTGTAATTAAATGTGTCTTGCTGCGCCCAAATTTCCCCCGAGAGACTGTCCGAAGTTACAAGGGTTTAGAATGGATGAATAAATAAATATCCCTGAAGAAGGGGAGTGGAGAAGACCATCAATGTTTAATACTTTAGAGTGACTAAGCCAACACAGGAGGTTTAACAAAGGCAGGGCTGTCACTCCACAGTGAGGGCAGAGCTGCTGCTTCCAGGGAGCCAGGACACGAGGTACAGGAGAGGGGACAGAGGCTGGCAGGGCTTCTGGGGAGATGAGAGGGAGGTAGGAAACATACCAAAGAAAGCAGAAAGGCGGGTGCTGAAACGAGTTCAAGACTGTAAGTCACACAACTGGAGAGCTGGGAATTCTTTCGGTCACCTGTGGGGCAGCTGGGCGAGAAGACAGCCATTAAGACTCATGCACTCCTTCATCACCTGTCTTTGGGTTTCACCTTCTCTCTTCTCTGAATCTCACATAGCATCTCTGTTATCTAGAGAGTCAGAAATGGGAAACTTTTTGACAATAAAGCAAAGGTGGAGGGGACTTCACGTATTTCCCTGTTTAACCTTATTTTACAAATGCGGAAATAGAGGCTCAGAGGGAAGTGCCTTGTTCAAGGTCACACGGTGAACCTGGTGCTCAAGCAGACCTAGAAGAGCCCTAGAATCCTGTGCTGTGTTCCCCGGTGCCTGACCATCCATTTGATAAAACCTACAGCTTGCTGAAGTTCCTGCACAGCCAGAGAACACAAAGCAAGCCTCCTCCTTTGTGGAAGTTAATGATTAAAACCTAGTCTGATCTAAAGCATCTAACCCTAGTTACTAATTAAGCCAATTTCTGTGAGAAAAGACATTTCAAACAGAAGAGTGCTGTGTTCTCTTCAGCTAAATCTATAGGCCTTCAAATTATAGCAGCGTAAACTGCACAATTACAGTGTTTCAAGTATGCTTAAAAATATTTCATAATGCAATACCTTAACCTCTGTAACTTCCATTTTCTCTTCATTGCATGCCACATGCTGGGTCCTGCTAAAATGATTTTGTAACTTTTGGAGAAGGAATGTAACTAAAATGACTTCACTTACAGTGTTTGAGTGAAGTAGGTAATAAAATCTGTTTGCTGTGTTCGATGTCTCCAGATAGGGCTGTAATTACACCACATAAGGAAGAAAGGTGGCTGAGTCTCAGCCTAGATCATTTATGTAAACTCAGCCTTCTTGTCAACGGTGTTCTCATATTGCCTGCCTCCAAACCGCAAAAATCATCTCCTATGAACCACACAGAGACAGTGTCCGATTGCAGGCCTGTGAGACTGCAATTCTTTCCGTAATTGGAAGTCTGTGGTTCAAGACCAAAATCTGACATTCTGAGGTTAAAAACAAACAAACAATCAAAACTCACCAATGAATTCCCCAGTACAACAACTATATATCTGACGCTTGTAAAAATTAAGGGTATTCTTTACACCAAAGTATTACAAATGAATACATTTACTTTAAAAAAAAAGAAAAAAAGCATCCTGTTCAGCTTAAAAGAAAACAAACAAGTTTGCTTCTTTGAAATGCACTTGAAAAAAAATTTGGTCCAGAAAGAAAAGCAGGCAATTTCTACTATAACCAAGTTAATATTTGACAACATTTTAATCTCCTACTTCAAATATTTGGCATTATTTTTTCAACAATTTCCACCCTCCTCCCCCAAATCTTACAAAAACCAAGAAGCAAAGAGTATATCCAGACTGTATCTATAAATACAAAGACATAGTTGCAAGAAGACAAAGCATGTGTTTTTCTTAATCACTAGATTACCCTCCATTATGACAAATTGGTCACTGGGTTTTCATTTGACAGTCCTCCCTGGCCGGCACTGATAGCGTTTCTCTTGACACCTGCAGCTCCCAGCTTGCCCTGTCCTCTCTAGAAGGAAAACCACAGGCCACCACCCTGGCGCCATCCCTGGCTCGGTCCAATCAATAAGGACTTATTTCCTGTCCATTTGCTGAGGTCACAGGAGCGAATCTCATTAATTATTTCTGCTACTGAAGCCTCAAGTGTGCTTCTGGCATGACAACTGAAAACTGCTTGACCTTTTTTCTTCTAATTTTGTTTGCAGCAGTTCCAAAAGGAAGGCAGTATTCATTTAGCAGTGTGATAAAAAGAAGAAAAAAAATGTATATATTGTTGAAGTCATTAACACATTTAGATATTTCATCATGAAAGCTCTCCCGATCACCTCCTTCCCCAATTTTTTCAGCCAACAAACAACAGTCTTTTTAATTTGGTATCAGGAAAATCTTGTCATAGCAAACACAATGTTTTCTAAAGCAGTTCTGGCCTCCGAGGGAGGAAAGCTCTCCAGGGCCTCCAATGCTTTGTTTCCATGGTAACGACACAGGTCAATAGCTGAAGTCACACCTTTGCCAGCTTTGATTGTTTCTCGTAACTGTTAAGAAACAAATGCACAGAAAAAGTCAGTTTTTAAGGTACTACAATTAAACTGGGGAGGGGAGCTGGAAAACAAAGAAGGGGAGAAACAGAACAGATTCACTGTTTCTGCTTTTGAGGTTAGAGAGGACATCATTCCCCATTGATTCGGAGGCACTAACATTGCCTAAGGCTGCTAGGTGTCAGCCCTCCAGAGCAGAACAGTAGGCTCCAATCAGCCTAATTACACCCCCTCCCCAACTGCCACGCTGTGATAGCCTGAAGTGAGCCCGGCTAGGGGGTGGAGGTGAGGAAGGTGGAAGGGCATTTACATCTCTGGCATTTTGAATTCAGCAGCTTGATATTCTAAGGTGAGGAAGATTTCATTAACATCCTATTAATAACTAATATTTTTACACCGTATGTTGACACAATAGTTCACATGAAAATTCAAGAAAGACACACAGAAGATCTGAACACTACATTACTAAAGCTGTAAGACTGGGGCAAATGAATTAAAATGCCTTTTGTAAAGCGTAAGGTCAACTCTTGCTCCCAAATGGAGCTGATTTCCAGTCCCTCTCCTTGACAACCAGAAAGGACCAATACAACAGTTACACTCTAGAGCTGAAGAAGAGTGGTAATAATTTGGCCGGTCCACTTCTCCTTGCCCCATTCCATCTTTTCTTTCTCAGTGAAAACCTCTAATGTCTGCCTCACTCCCTAAACCAGATACTTGGGAGTCCTCCTTCATCCATTCAGGCACCATGGCTCACCCATGGCTGAACTTTTTGCACACCCCCCGGTTGGGTGAGGCCCACTGACAAGTTCTAGTCCATGAGACGTGAATGGTGCGTGTCACTTCTGGGCTGTAGCACTTAGCCATCCATGGGAGTCCCGCCAGAGCTTTCCCTCTGGTACATCAACTGGTCTTATTGGAGAAGTTCCTCAGGGACCGGAGTGACCACAGTGAGCACCATGGAGCCTCTCCAACCAGAGCAGAACGTCGTGTGGGCAAGAAACATGTCTGTTGTCTGAAGAGACTGTCAAGTTGTCTGTGGTCATCTTGACCGATATACTCACTAAGTCCCAGCCATTCTAGCTCATACAGAGCCCTCATATTATCATCTACTCTTCACTCTCATTGCCACATTAGTTCAGGCTATCATCATCCCTCGCCTGGGTTATTTTTGCAATGACCTCCTGAAGAGTCTTCCCACTATCAGCTCTTTCCCTCTGGACTCCATCCTTCATACTACCAAGGAGCTCTTTATAAAATGCAAATATGATCTTGCTTAAAACCCTCCACTGCCTTCCAAGAGCTCTAAGAAAAAAAGAAGTCCAAGCTCTTTCATGAGGCATGGAAGTCCTTTATCTATCTAGCTCTTTCTCAGCCTGTTCCTTCCCTTTCCCTGTTTCATCATTACTTAGGGAACCTACTTGCATCTGATGAGGTCTTCCCTGATAGCTCAGTTGGCAAAGAATCCGCCGGCAATGCAGGAGATCTGGGTTCAATCCCTGGATTGGGAAGATCCCCTGGAGAAGGGAAAGGCTACCCACTCCAGTATTCTGGCCTGCAGAATTCCATGGACTGTATAGTCCATGGGGTCACAAAGAGTTGGACACGACTGAGTGACTTTCACTCACTTCACCTGTAGGACTGCTGGTGGGTACTACGTGAGACAGTACAGGGTGTTTGACAGTGTCTGAAACACTACGGATATTCAGAATGACTTAATTCTTCTTCCTTCTCAAGCCCTTTGCCACTGCCAGGAAAGCTACTCCAGCCACCAAGATCAAGTCTATTTTAGCTTGATGCATAACAACCTCATAGGTAGTTGAACTTGGATCAGATCAGCTTAAAGATTAAAAAAAAAAAAAAAAAGGGAAAAGAAAGGACATACCTCTTATTTTCATTAGCAGGTGTTAGGGGAACCAGGGTCGAGGGGGGGGGGTGCTGCGCTCTGAAAACCAACCTAAGAACTTTCTTAAAAAATTCTATTATCAAATATTTTTAATTTTTCTTTTCTATTTTTTGGCTGTGCTGCATGGCATGCAGGATCTGTTCCCTAACCAGGAATTGAAGCTGTGGCCCCTGCAGTGGAAGCCTGATATCTTAACCATGGGACCACCAGGGAAGCCCCTTGAATATTTTAAAAGTACAGAAAAGTTGAAAGACTAGCACAGGAGTTGGCAACCTATAGCCTCAGACCAGAGGCTCAGATCAGAAGGACTGATGCTGAAGCTGAAGCTCCAATACTTTGGCCACCTGATGTGAAGAACTGACTCATTGGAAAAGACCCTGATGCTGGAAAGATTGAAGGCAGGGAGAGAAGGGGATGACAGAGGATGAGATGGTTAGATGGCATCACTGACTCGATGGACATGAGTTTGAGCAAGCTCCAGGAGTTGGTGATGGACAGGGAAGCCTGGCGTGCTACAGTCCATGGGGCTGCAAAGAGTCGGACACGACTGAGTGACTGAACTGAGCCTCAGACCAAATGTGGCTTCCCTGTTTTTATAAATTAAGTTCTATTGGAACATAACATGCCCATTCATTTAAGTATTGTCTATGGTTGCTTCTGTGCTGTAACGGCAGAGATACAGAGTTGAACAGCTGCCACAGAGACTGTATGAATTGCAAAGCCTAAAATATTTACACTTTGGCCTTTACAGGAAGTCTGTGACTCCTGGACTAGCAGAACACATATCCTCTACCAAGACTCAACAATCATTAATACTTTGCTATTTTTGTCCTATCTCTGAATCATTTGAAAGTAAACTGTAAGCAGTGGTAAGCTGCTTAATTACTCTCCAGAGGAGAAATTAATTTTCTAGAGGAGGAAAAAGCCCTACTTGTAGATTTTGTGGTTTGCATACTCCCATCATGGTGGATTTCAAGCTACCAATGGTTGCAGAATCACAAAATTCTTAAATATTTAACAATTGGCTCTGAGCTGGCAGGACATGACTTGGATGCACCACAAGCTGTAGGATGCTTTACCCTTGTTTTGAGAAGTATCTCCTAAGATAAGAACATTTTCTTACACGGTCAGAACTCTATTATCAGAGCTCGGGAAGTTAACAGTAATACTCTTCTATTATATAATATCTAGTCTACCTGTAAGTTTTCCCAACTGGCTCCAAAATTTCTTTTTTAGCCTTTCAACGCCCACCCTACCCCCTTCCCTGAAACTAATAAATCCTGGTTCACACACTTCATTCGTTATGACACTTTAAATTTCTTCCTCCCCATACTGTATTGCCATTTTGAAAGGACCAAGCTATGTTGTACAGTGTTCTACATTCTGCATTTCTCTGATTGCTATGCAGAGTTTGTTAGTCTATAAACTTTATTCAGTCAAGCTCCATTGAATATTTGATGCTGACTTACATGGCATTTAGTGGGCTTCCCTGGTGGCTCAGATGGTAAAGAATCTGCCTGCAATGCAGGAGACCTGGGTTCACTCTCTGGGTTGGGAAGATCCCCTAGAGAAAGAAATTGCAACCCACTAAGTTTTCTTGCCTGGAGAATTTTACGGACAGAGGAGCCTGGGGGGGTATGGTATTTAATCCTACGTGTGTGCATGCCAAGTTGCTTCAGTCATGTCAGACTCTTTGCAACCCCATGGTAGCCTGCCATGCTCTTCTGTCCATGGGATTCTCCAGGCAAGAATACTTGAGTAGGTTGCCATGCCCTCCTGCATTGGTAGGCGGGTTCTTTACCACTAGCACCTCCTGAGAAGCCCATTTAATCCTACAATGAAGGGTAATTCAGATTAGGGCAAAACAGCACTCAGGAGGGCTTCACTGGTGGCTCAGTGGTACAGAACCCACCTGCCAACGCAGGAGACGAGGTTCAGTCCCTAAGTCAGGAAGATCCCCTGGTGTAGGAAATGGCAACCCACTCCAGTATACTTGCCTGTGAAATCCCATGGACAGAGGAGCCTGATGGGCTACAGTCCATGGGGTCGCAAAGAGTCAGACACAGCTGAGCAACTGAACACACACAAGCACCCAGGAGGACAACTCTAAAAGTTACTCATGCCCTAAAAAGAGTTAATTTCTCCTTCCCAATGACTATTCTACTTCCAGTTAATACTCCAATCTGCTCTCCACAGAGCTGGCTCACAAGATGTTGCATACCAAGGACCCAACAGCTTCCATGTGTAAAAGTCCCATTTCAGGACTCACTGGTAATCTAATCCTTCATGGAAGGCATTAATATTCTTCTTCATAGGCATCTGTATACACTTTCACCAACTAAACATAAACTACTGGTTCAAAGGAAATCCTTCAGATATAATTAATAGGGCATAACTGAGATTCATTTTTACTATAAATTAGAATAGGCCATGAGTTCATCCAGAAAAATACAATATTGGAAAATATAGAAAAATACAAAAACAGAAAATACAAATATACAAAATACAAATAATATAAAAATAATAAACAAAAAAATAATACAAAAATACAAATACAGCAAAATACAAAAATACACAAGACACATTAAACTGGAGTTCATAAACCTGGCTGATTATAAGATTCACCTGGGGAGCTTTAACATACAGATACCTAGACCTCATTCCTGGAGATGGATTCAGTAAGGCCTTAAAAAAATACTTCTTAGGTAACTCAATGATTAACCAGATTTGGGAGTACCTCACTCACTGGGGCATGTATTTGGAGCGATGATATTTTAAAATTATCATGTTGGATTTATACTGTTTTAACCACACTTGCAAACTGTTGTCTTTGTGGTGATCAAATTAAATTCAGCAAGCATTTATTGGGCACCTCTATGCCATAGCTCGGAGAAGGCAATGGCACCCCACTCCAGTACTCTTGCCTGGAAAATCCCATGGACGGAGGAGCCTGGTAGGCTGCAGTCCATGGGGTCGCTAAGAGTCAGACACGACTGAGCGACTTCACTTTCACTTTTCACTTTCCTTTTTTTTTTTTTATATTTATAGCACTTTTATTCACAGTAGCCAAAAAGTAGAGAAAAATCCAACTATCAATGGATGGATTTTAAAAAGCACTAAAAAATGAAATACTGATAAACAATGCAACGTGGATGAACATCAAAGATGTTACGTGAAATGAAAAGAAGCCAGACACAAACTTACACAGAAAGCAGATCAGTGATTATGGGGCTGAGATGGGAATGAAGAGTTTAGGTGTTTTAGTCACTAAGTCGTGTCTGACTCTTGAGACCCCATGGAGTATAGCCTGCCAGGCTCTTCTGTCCGTGGGATTTCCCAGGCAAGAATACTGGAGCGGGTTGCCATTTCCATCTCCA
>NW_011494945.1:8359945-8365288 GCF_000754665.1 Bison bison bison | reverse complement strand
CCAGTTTTCTTGCCTGGAGAATCCCAGGGACGGGGGAGCCTGGTGGGCTGCCGTCTATGGGGTCGCACAGAGTTGGACACGACTGAAGTGACTTAGCATAGCATGCCATAGCTATATAGTAGGGGCTAGAGGTACAGAAAGAGACACAGTTGCTGCCTCCCAGGACTGCTTGTTAGAGGACTTGTCATTGGGCTGCAGAACCAGGGAGGGCTGAGTGGAACCTGGAGGGATTGGACCCAGGATGTTGGTTCTTATAGCTGCAAGAGAAAAGACCACAATAAAAAAAATTCTTTTCACTTTTGCCTTCACCTACATTTTGACTGGGCAAATTCCCAACTGATGCACAAATACAACTTTCCACATTAGGATGTGGCTAAAATGCTCATAAGCCCATTCTGGCCTTTATGACCTGAAAACCACTTTAGCTGTAGGATAAATTAAAAAAATACAAAAAGGTGAATTATCATTTTGCATTTATTTCCATGATTTAGCACTTTAGGGCAATAATTTAATTGAACCTCTAATTAAGTGAACTGAATAGTTGTATAAGTACAGTATCACCTGAAATAAATTAAGTCCAAATTGCCTGATAGAGGATCCATTAAAGATATTAACACAGAGAGAAGAGAATGCATAGTACTTAAAATTAAGTGCATTATTATTAGTATTTATCAAAAGGTATCACTTTTCAGTGACAAATGTATCTTTTATGAGACCATTTTAAGAAATCATTGTAAGCCTCTGAAAACTATTTGGTTTGAAAGTCCTCTGAAAATTAAAGACAAGCCCCTGCCATAGGGTCTCGGTAGCTTTAGAAGATGAGGAGGCAGCAGCTCCTTCCGTCCGATGAAAACAGAGGAAGACTTTAGATCTAGAAGAAACCCCAAGCACTGTCTTCTCACCTCGTTTTGCAGGAGAAGATACTGGATGAGCGAGGCTAAGTGGCATGGACAAGTCAACAGCAAATTTGAGAAATGGCCTGGGTTTCATTTCTGCACATCCCGAGCTCTTCCAGCCTAGAGCACTGGAAAAGACTTGGAAATAACCCCAAGTTTTATTTCACCCAACCAGAACAGGGATACTAAAACCCATCTGGAACACAGGTTAGACTGTGTTCTGAAGAACCTGTATAACACAGTAAGGGAGTATGAAACAATGTAAAGTTTTGGGTTTGTTTTTAGTGGTTGAAAACAGCTGGATGAGGGTGAAAGAAAACAAACAGAAGCCATGCTATTAGGGGAAGAGACCACATACCTCCCAGCCAAGAGGTAGGAGTGGACCATGCTTGCTTAATAGAGATTATAAGCTGGAAGAAAGGTACGATGCAGTAATGACATGGAGCTTCAACCTGTGAACAGCTGCTAAAACTTGCATTCTACGGTTGACAAATTCTTGGTGTGCCTGACTGATAATCTTATGTATCAGAAGAGAGAAGAAGCACTTTTGCTTAGTTATGTCAACATAACTGGCTATAAATGTGATAGGGATTAACAAAAAATTAATGGCATCCTGGTATTAGAATCGGCTTCTCTGGTGGCTCAGATGGTAAAGAATCCGCCCACAATGCGGGCGACCTGGGTTCAATCCCTGGGTTGGGAAGATCCCCTGGAGCAGGGAATGGCAACCCACTCCAGTATCCTTGCCTGGAGAATTCCATGGACAGAGGAGCCTGACAGACTACAGTCGATGGGACTACAGTCGATGGGGTCGCAAAGAGTCAGACATGACTACGCAACTAACACTTTCACTGGTATTAGAATCAGTCCTTAGAAAGGACTAGCAGGTGTGGGTTTGGACACCTGGACTGTGTGTTAGGAAAGTGCATTGCAAAAGTGAGTTAGTGAAAAGATGGCCATGATTCCAAGAATCTATAACTGGAAATACAGTTCAAGGGTGACAGAAGCTACTGAAAAACTAAGCTCCAACAATAGTCATAATTAATTATGAAAGTGAACAAAATAATGGCTACTGAAAAAACTCTCTCAGGACTCACATTTGAGAAGGCATGGGTGTAAAAGGAGGAGCCTACCAACCCCTCCACTGCACAGAGAGCCACCGTGGAGATCGGGTCCTATCCCTGGCTTGAAGGAGCTGACAGAAAGAGAGGCAGAAAGCTGTAAAAATTGTGTAGGACTCCACCAATAGGTTTGTACTGTCACCAGGACGCCTCATAGAAAATGTTCAGAAACAAACAACCTTATCAAAACCTGCTGAAGTGGGATGGGCATTCACGGGGGCAGTACGGGGAGGAGATGATGACAAAAATGAGGGGCTTTGAAATGTAAAGGCTGTATGCTGAGTAAGAGCAAGTATGTACAAACATTTGCAAAAGATAACGTACTATTAAAAGAAGACAAAGGAAATAGAACAACTGAAGAATGAGCTCAAAATTGTAAAGACTAAATTCCACAAAGATGGGCCTTTAAAGATGATGCATAAGATATTACGCATTCAAATAGCCCATTACAGCTTGTCAGGGAAACTTGGATACAGCTACCATCTTGGCTTTTGGTGTCCTTAGCTTTCCAAGACCACCCACTCTTCTCATTCTAAACATTGTATTATCCTCTAAGACAAACAGCTGTGCAGCTTTCTCACTTCCTGTACCTGATGTTCCTGTCCAGTTTTCATTCTCTGACACTTTCTTCTTTGCCTTCCTCCTCACGTCATCTTCCTCTGAAGATGTAGTTCCTGGTCTAGAGCACCTTCACAGACGCACCCATCCACCTCTGTCCTGCTCTCATATGCTTGGAATGCATATAACTGTCCTTCCCAGCTACTGAAAGACTGTGAGAAATGTCAGAAATGGGAGTCAAATGACTAATGCCTTCCAATACTGGACAAAAAAATGAGAACATATGTGCATTCTGTAACACAGATCCATGAACTTATGAAAATTATGGCAAAAATCCAGAAGAGGTTAATAGACCGATTGTGAACTCTAGAGAAAAAGCAGTGGTGATCACAGCCCCAGGATAGATAGGTCACAATGAGCACATTATAACAGAACAATCTCATTTTTCTTTTGATATTAACTTGACTGCTAGCTTCAGAAATAGTAAAGTACATTCAGATATTCATCATGGATAAGACAGAGAAACAGGATCTGTATTAGAGTTTGGTAATATGGATTCAAATACGTAAAACAACTATTCCTAGAAAATGTTTAGTAGTGGATTTATATTGAGCAGAAAGGTGATACCTGGTATTGTACTGCAAGACTCAGTACTTGGTTCCTTTCCCTTATCACAGTGATTGAAAGATGATGGAGAAGAAATGTAGGTTAAATTTTAATTTTCAGATGTCACACAGTCAAGAGAGAAAGCTAACACATGGACAGCATCAAAATTTTAATGGTTTTGACATGTTGAGCAATAGACTGATACTAGCCAGATGAAATGGAACAGGGCAACCGTATAGTTGAGCATTTAGGTTTCATAAACTAATTATAAAAATGTAAACCCCAGTTTGGCAGTGACTCATAGAAAAATGCTGAGAATCTTTGATAACGACATTCTGTATATAAGCCAAAACTGTGACGCAGATACTAAAAAAAAGCAAACGCAAACCTTGGCAGTATAAACAGATGCACATGTCCAAAAGACAGGCAAGAACAGTCTCACTGCAGTCTTTGATAGCTAATCATTTTTAGAAAACTATGTTCAAATCCTGGGTGCCATGTCTCAAGAGAGACACTCACAAGATAGATAGGATCCAGCATGAGGATGAAGAAGTATTTGGAAACGTGTCATCTAAGGAATGCTTAACCTGGAGGAAAGGGTTAAAGGAAGATATTAAACCCATCCTCAAACTACCAAAGCAATTAAATGGAAGAAGGAGCAGTCCTGTTTTATATGCTTCAGGGAACAGAACAAAGAGCAATCAGGTGAAATTTCTGGGAAGCTTCAATTTCAATTACAAGTAAGAAAGACCTTTCAAAAGACTAGAGTTGTCTAACAACGAATAATTTTTTTTGACAAGCTGTAAACTCCCTATCATTGAAAGTCCTCAGAAACTTGATGCCCACATCAGAGAAGGTATAAATGAAACTCTAAGCTGAAGAGGGAGGTGGGACAAGGCTGTCTCCAAGGTGCCACGCCACTTTAAGATTCAAGCTGACTGTGCTTCAACTGAATGGTTTTGCCAGCTTCTGAGTGGCAAGACTTGGTACAAAATGAAAAACAGTAATTAAAACCTTTCTTTAATACAATAAACTGTGAAATGTATCACAAACAACATAAAAATTTCCTTTTTACTTAGAATGACTTATTTTACTTAGAATGACTTATTTACTTATTAAAAAGCAGAGATATCACTTTGGCGACAAAGGTCCGTCTAGTCAAAGCTATGGTTTTTCGAGTAGTCATGTATGGATGTGAGAGTTGGACCATAAAGAAAGCTGAACGCCAAAGAATTGATGCTTTTGAACTGTGGTGTTGGAGAAGACTCTTGAGCATCCCTTGGACAGGAAGGAGATCCAATCAGTCCATCCTAAAGGAAATCAGTCCTGAATATTCATTGGAAGGACTGTTGCTGAAGCTGAAACTCCAATACTTTGGCCACCTGATGCAAAGAACTGACTCATTGGAAAAGACCCTGATGTGGAAAGATTGAAGGCAGGAGAAGGGGATGACAGAGGATGAGATGGTTGAATGGCATCACCAACTTGATGGACATGAGTTTGAGCAAGCTTTGGGAAGTGGTGATGGACAGTGTATCCTGGTGTGCTGCAGTCCATAGGGTTGCAAAGAGTTGGACACGACTGAGTGACTGAACTAAACTGAACTAGAATGACAAATTATTTAAAAGAATCTATAGGAATCTACAGGAAAAAAAATCTACTGATCTTAATTACTTAATCTATTGATCTAATGACCTTAATTAAATGTCTTATTTTGGCAAAAATGGAAGGAAGTGGAAATAAGAGAATTTTTAGTTATTTCCTCCATCATATGAATTCACAGGTGAAGACACAATTAGAATGGTAGTGTGTCCCAATATTAAAATAGTAATAATAATATAATAATAATAGCAATAGCAACAAAGACAACCCCATATATAGTACTTACATGTGCCTGCTACTGCTGCTGCTAAGTTGCTTCAGTTGTGTCCGGCTCTGTGCGACCCCTGAGACGGCAGGCCACCAGGCTCCCCCGTCCCTGGGATTCTCCAGGCAAGAACACTGGAGTGGGTTGCCATTTCCTTCTCCAATGCATGAAAGTGAAAAGTCAAAGTGAAGTCGCTCAGTCGTGTTCGACCCCTAGCGACCCCATGGACTGCAGCCCACCAGGCCCCTCTGTCCATGGGATTTTCCAGGCAAGGGTACTGGAGTGGGTTGCCATT
>NW_011494945.1:8356988-8359845 GCF_000754665.1 Bison bison bison | reverse complement strand
AGTCCATGGGGTCGCTAGGGGTCGGACACGACTGAGCGACTTCACTTTATTTTTTCACTTTCATGCATTGGAGAAGGAAATGGCAGCCCACTCCAGTGTTCTTGCCTGGAGAATCCCAGGGACGGGGGAGCCTGGTGGGCTGCAGTCCATGGGGTCGCACAGAGTCGGACACGACTGAAGCGACTTGGCAGCAGCAGCACTCTTCCAATATATCTATATAATACATATAAGATACATATAATAGTACTTACCTCATAGGACTACTGTGAGGATTGCATACACAAACATATATACCTTCTGTTCTATATATCTTATGAGGTGTATGTGTGTGTGGATCTATCTATCTAGGAAAAATTCAAATTTCATTTGAGAAGAGAACACATATGTTAATATTGTCCTTTGCGCAGGGCAAACTTTTAAAATACGCATTCAAATCACAGATTTTAAAAAATACATCAAATCAAATACCTTTGGATAAAACCATATTTACAGAGATGACAGAAACCTAAGCCATCATTAGATTATGTACCTCTAACAGCATACACATTTTTTTTTCTACCACAAGTAAAAATGCCATACAGTTGTGGAACAAATGTCAATAGGAACTGGAGGTGGAAAATGCCCACATTTTCTGCTAAGAAAAAGCCATAAATACCTCAATATACTTGAGTAAGTATATTCTTCTAGACATACTTTTTAAACAAAAAGGCAGTGAATAAAATGAAACTAGTATATTTGTACCTAAAAAATTCTTAATAACAGAAACTTTTTGTTTTAATTAAAAATCTCAACCAAAGACTCTGACTGCAACATTGGTATTGGGGTTTCATGCAATCAACTGGACACTGCCTCTTATCATTTTCACAATTAAAAAAAAATTTCATTGTTCGTCATGCTACATTGAAGTCACTGGATAAAAGATAAGTTCAAAATGACAAACATAATTTATCACATGCTTTAAACATTTTTACTATTCTCTAATAAAATATCAGAGTATTTTTCCTTTGTAAAAGAGCCTGTAAAATTACTGTAATATAGATCTGTATTGAGTTTTGAGATACTAATTTTTAACAAGTTCTGTTTATTGTTTTGAAGGATTAAAATCATTCTGTATAACTGTGTGAGAGTTCAGGACACACATGACATTTGTTACGCTGCTCTCCTTTTCCCTGGCTAAATTCTGGAAGCCCATGGAGATGGGAGGTAAGAGAGGTGGACTCCAAGAGGGACAAAATGCCATGTATTTCCAGACATGATGGCCTTTCAAGCACCTTGGAACAGAATCCTCCAGAACCCACACAGGAACCTTTTTTAAATCTTATAACAGGATGAGATGTTCCCTTCCTAAGACTGATTAATTCATTTATGCTGTTTCATAATAATACAAAAAAAAATCATAGAGAGGCAATAAGCACACTGCCTCTCTCCCTGGCAGTGGGGAAACTCTGGGCCTGGACAAGTGTGACCTTGGACAAAGTAACTTCTCTAAGCCCACCTCACCTATAAAATCACAAAGATAATATTTATGCCACAGGCAATTATTATGAGGAATGAATAAGATAATATATGTGAAATTAACATCAATAAAATGCTTTACAAATATAAGGTTTGAAGAATAAGGGAGCATGGGGATACATTGCAAAGCTCACATTAACATTTATATAATGTACCTGGTTCGTTTCCAAGGCAAACCATTCAATATCACAGTAATCCAAATCTATGTCCTGACCAGTAATGCTGAAGAAGCTAAAGTTGAATGGTTCTATGAAGACCTATAAGACCTTTTGGAACTAACACCCAAAAAAGATGTCTTTTTCATTATAGGGGACTGGAATGCAAAAGTAGGAAGTCAAGAAACACCTGGAGTAACAGGCAAATTTGACCTTGGAATATGGAATGAAGCAGGGCAAAGGCTAATCAAGTTTTGTCAAGAGAACGCACTAGTCATAGCAAACACTCTCTTCCAACAACACAAGAGAAGACTACACATGGACATCATCAGATGGTCAACACCGAAATCAGACTGATTATATTCTTTGTAGCCAAAGATGGAGAAGCTCTATACAGTCAACAAAAACAAGACCGGGAGCTGACTGCGGCTCAGATCATGAACTCCTTATTGCTAAATTCAGACTTAAATTGAAGAAAGTAGAGAAAACCACTAGACCGTTCAGGTATGACCTAAATCAAATCCCTTATGATTCTACAGTGGAAGTGAGAAATAGATTCAAGGGACTAGATCTGATAGACAGAGTGCCTGAAGAATGATGGATACAGGTTCGTGACATTGTACAGGAGACAGGGATCAAGACCATCCCCAAGACAAAGAAATGCAAAAAAGCAAAATGGCTGTCTGAGGGGGCCTTACAAATAGCTGTGAAAAGAAGACAAGAGAAAAGCAAAGAAGAAAAGGAAAGATACACCCTTTTGAATGCAGAGTTCCAAAGAACAGCAAGGAGAGATAAGAAAGCCTTCCTCAGTGATCAGTGCAAAGAAATAGAGGAAAACAATAGAATGGGAAAGACTAGAGATCTCTTCAAGAACATTCGAGATACCAAAGGAACATTTCATGCAAAGATGGGCTCAATAAAGGACAGAAATGATACGGACCTAACAGAAGCAGAAAATATTAAGAAGAGGTGGCAAGAATACACAGAAGAACTGTACGAAAAAGATCTTCACGGCCCAGCTAATCACGATGGTGTGCTCACTCACCTGGAGCCAGGCATCCTGGAATGTGAAGTCAAGTGGGCCTGAGGAAGCATCACTTTGAACAAAGCTAGTGGAGGTGATGGAATTCCAGTTGAGCTATTTCAAATCCTAAAAGATGCTGCTGTGAAAATGCTGCACTCAATAT
>NW_011494945.1:8356665-8356888 GCF_000754665.1 Bison bison bison | reverse complement strand
CAAAGAATGCTCAAACTACCACACAATTGCACTCATCTCACATGCTAGTAAAATAATGCTCAAAATTCTGCAAGCCAGGCTTCAACAATATGTGAACTTTGAACTTCCAGATGTTCAAGCTGGTTTTAGAAAAGGCAGAGGAACCAGAGATCAAATTGCCAACATCTTCTGGATCAACAAAAAAGCAAGAGAGTTCCAGAAAAACATCTCCTTTTGCTTTATT
>NW_011494945.1:8356359-8356465 GCF_000754665.1 Bison bison bison | reverse complement strand
AGGAAAAGGAGTACGTCAAGGCTGTATATTGTCACCCTGCTTATTTAACTTCTATGCAGAGTACATCATGAGAAATGCTGAGCTGGATGAAGCACAAGCTGGAATC
>NW_011494945.1:8354156-8356259 GCF_000754665.1 Bison bison bison | reverse complement strand
ACAAGCTGGAATCAAGATTACCAGGAGAAATATCAATAACCTCAGATATGGAGATGATACCACCCTTATGGCAGAAAGTGAAGAAGAACTAAAGAGCCTCTGGATGAAAGTGAAAGAGGAGAGTGAAAAAGTTGGCTTAAAGCTCAACATTCAGAAAACTAAATGGCATCTGGTCCCATCACTTCATGGCAATCAGATGGGCAAACAGTGGAAACAGTGGCTGACTTTATTTTGGGGGGCTCTAAAATCACTGCAGATGGTGACTGCAGCCATGAAATTAAAAGACGCTTACTCCTTGGAAGAAAAGTTATGACCAACCTAGACAGCATATTAAAAAGCAGAGACATTACTTTGTCAACCAAGGGTCATCTAGTCAAAGCTATGGTTTTCCCAGTAGTCATGTATGGATATGAGAATTCGATTATAAAGAAATCTGAGTGCCGAAGAATTGATGCTTTTGAACTGTGGTGTTGGAGAAGACTCCTGAGAGTCCCTTGGACTGCAAGAAGATCCATCCAGTCCATCCTAAAAGAGATCAGTCCTGAGTGTTCATTGGAAGGACTGATGTTGAAGCTGAAACTCCAATACTTTGGCCACCTGATGTGAAGAGCTGACTCATTTGAAAAGACCCTGATGCTGGGAAAGATTGAAGGCAGGAGGAGAAGGGGACAAGAGAGGATGAGACGGTTGGATAGCATCATCGACTCAATGGAGATGAGTTTGAGTAAACTCTGGGAGTTGGTGATGGACAGGGTGGCCTAGCATGCTGTGGTCCATGGGGTCTTAAAGAGTCAGACATGACTGAGCAACTGAACTGACTGACTGACTGACCTGGCTTTGATTATAAAGATTCACAGACTATTTTACATAGATTCATGGAAGTATTTTAAATATTTTAAAACTGTGATTATTAGAAAATAGGAAACATGCTTGTTCTGAAAAATGAATTTCCAAATCATTTTGATCATTGAAAATTCAGTCTATTCTCCCTAAAAGGGAAAAGAAAAACACATGATAAAGACAGATAAGGTATCATTTTTCTTGCCCTCTCTTCCACACGAGTCTATTAAGCTCAGTCTGGATGATGTGTAGCCTCCTGCTGAGAGTGAGATTTCAAAACTCATTTCAAGGCTCAACCTGTCAGCTAAGTACATCTGAGTCTGTGCTGTGAAATACTATCTACAAAGACCTGAACATAATCAAACAACTCATTGCATACAAATTACTATATCTGAATATATATGTATATTATATGTATGCTGTACTTAGTCGCCTAGCCATGTCTGACTGGTGCAATCCCATGGACTGTAGCCCACCAGGCTCTTCTGTCCATGGGGATTTTCCAGGCAAGAATACTGGAGTGGGTAGCCTATCCCTTCTCCAGGTGATCTTCTGGACACAGGAAATGAACTGGGGTCTCCGGCATTGCAGGCTAATTCTTTACCAGCTGAGCTACCAGGGAAGCCCATATTATATGTATAAATACCTCTAAACAAACACCCATAGATACATATATAATTTATAAATATTTTCATATCATTAAAAACATTTCATTGGCATAATCAAAACTGACCAAAACTGTTCACTCTATGTCTGAGTATTCAGGTAAAGTTGTGCTTGTTGCTTAAGAAAAAAGAGGTCAGCTTGGAGCTCAGGGTGTGTGCTGATTTCAGTAGATGTGCTTGATTTCAAAATGTAATTAAAGGGAACTAAACAATTTTAGTTTTTAAAGTTAATTTATAAATTTTCATTAACATTTGGTAAGTAAGGTATCTGAGGGTGGTGGTGGTGCTCAGTCATGTCTGACTCTTTGCAACTCCATGGACTACAGGCCACCAGGCTCCTCTGTTCATGGGATTTTCCAGGCAAGAATACTGCAGTGGGTTGCCATTTCTTCTTCCAGGGGATCTTTCCAACCCAGGGATCAAACTTGCGTCTCTTGCATCTCCTGTACTGGCAGGTGGACTGTTTACCGCTGTACCACCTGGGAGGCCCCATCTGACATATGTATGGAATTATATTAAATTGAGGCTTAATTCCACAGGAAAAGCCATTTTTACTGCTTGGTCATCATGTCTTCTAGAGGAAAATTTAATGGTGCAC
>NW_011494945.1:8335791-8354056 GCF_000754665.1 Bison bison bison | reverse complement strand
TGTATGTAAACCATCCTGGAGATTATGAGAGAAACACACAAATTATGCAAGAGTGATTTGGGTTTCCAGCTTGACTTGAGTCTATATCTTATACATTTCTCTTTTTAAAAATTAATTAATTAATTTAAAATTTTTGGTTGCACTGAGTTTTTCCTGCTACATTTGGGTTTTCTCTAGTTGCAGTGAGTGGGGGCTACTCTGTTGTGGTGAGCGGGCTTCTCATTGCAGTGGCCTATTTTCTTCTGGAGCATGGGTTCTAGAGCATGGGCTCAGCAGTTGTGCACAGGCTTAGGTGCTCCAAGGCATGTGGGATCTTCCCAGAGCAGGGATCGTGTCCTCTGCATTGGCAAGTGGATTCTTATACACTGCACGCCAGGGAAGTCCCTTCATTCATTTCTTAAATTCTCCTCATATCCTGATTTTTCATCCGCGAAAACCTTGGGATCACTTACCTCAAAACCACTATTACCACCAGCATTACTATTATCCACTGAGCCTAGATTCCTGGCATCCCAACATACATCCTGATACAAAATGAGCTCAAAACACACGACTTCCATCACTGGTCTTTTGTGTGCATGCTAAGTCACTTTGCTGCTGCTGCTGCTACATCGCTTCAGTTGTGTCCAACTCTGTGCGACCCCATAGACGGCAGCCCACCAGGCTCCCCCGTCCCTGGGATTCTCCAGGCAAGAACACTGGAGTGGGTTGCCATTTCCTTCTCCAATGCATGAAAGTGAAAAGTCAAAGTGAAGTCGCTCAGTCATGTCCGACTCCTAGCGACCTCATGGACTGCAGCCTACCAGGCTCCTCCGTCCATGGGATTCTCCAGGCAAGAGCACTGGAGTAGGGTGCCATTGCCTTCTCCAGGGGATCTTCATGACCCAGGGATCAAACCTGCATCTCTTATGTCTCCTGCACTGACAGCCAGGTTCTTTACCACTAGCGCCACCTGGGAAACCCTCCATCCATCACTGGAAGGCACATCAAATGACACAAAAACAATACCTACTGAGAGCAATGACAACCAATGTATACCTCAGCCAGGCCTTCCAGGCAGATCACATCAGACTGAGGGCACATGCAGGAAGCAATGCTATGGGGCTGATGCTGTTACTCTGTACCATATAAGTGTAATCATATCTACAGGATTAACACCTCTTCCAGATGTAGCAGGGCTCGACATTATGGTGCTATGGTATTTGTTAACACAGACCCTTGCTTTCATTGAGAGAACAGTGATGAGAACTTGTTTTATTTTTATTTTTTTATATGTATTTATTTGGCTGCATCAGGTCTTAGTTGTAGCATGCGGGATCTTTGATGCTCACGTGGGATCTTTCACTGCAGTGCATGTGGGCTCTTAGTTCCCCACAAGGGATTGAATCTGCATCCCCTGCACTGCAAGGCTGACCTGGACCACCAGGGAAATCTTGAGAACTTGTCTTAAATGCTCGTATCTCTAAAACTTTTTTGAAAGAGGGAAGAATGCATACCATCTTAGGAAAAAAATCACAATAATTACTGAACTAGTTCAGCAAATAAATCCTAAGATATTCACTTACTAGACAGTCACTATCTCCGAGACCAGAATTATGTTAGGATTATAGAGTAATGCATACCATTTTTTGGATTTTGTTAAGACCAGAGACTGACTACAAATTCTCTTACTTCTTTTTGTTGTATGTCTAAAGCACGCTGGAAAACAGTGCGGGAGTGAAGAGTACAGTGTGGAGTCAATAGGCCTGGCTAGAATCATGACTGTGAGATAGTAACTGTGTGAACACTGTTAGCTTATTTAATCTCTTCTCCATAAAATGAAAGGATTCAGAGACAGAATCTGATAGAACCACTTGACTGAAGTGCTCAGTGTATGTTTTGAACAGAGTGCACACTGAAGAACATGCTTACAATGACATGCATCTTACCAGGGTCATAGGATGTAGAAAGGCCTACAACCTTTTCTAACAGGTACATAGGAATGAAGACAAAAGGCAGCAAGATTTCTTTGGATCTAGAACAGGGAGACCTTCCATAGGGGGCACCATGCATGAATCAATCTTCAGAGGCACATCTTTGGCTTCAGTACTATCTGATGGATAGGTAAGATCTTTCCTCAAGCCAGAAAGTCAAGCACTTGGAAGAAAGAAAAGATCTACTCAATGGTAATCTTTAGTTAGTAGCATCGTACACATCACTGATCTATGTTATAGGTTCTGTCATCTCTACTGTGACCTCAGTAATTCTGTTTAAAATTGAGGTGCACAGCTACCATGCCATTTCAGAAAGGCGGTTAAGCACATCTAGGATCGATATTCAGTCTCACGTGTCAGCAGGGAGGCTAAGTAGTGCCTTCGACACAGCTGAGGAAACACGAGGGAATGGCTTCAGATATACCATCTGAATGAATTATAGCTTTCTATAAGATCAAACATCTTGACATCACAGAAGTCCTTAATTCCACGTAAAATCAGGCTGTAGGATTAGGGAATAAATTTGGAAATAACAATCCAAGGCAATGACAAAGACTTCCGACTTACTGAAACCAGATTCAACATCGACACAGAGGTGCCTCTCTTTTCATTCTCTTTTTGGAAAACTCATGTCCTTCCACTGCTTTTGATGACACGGCAAGAAACAGTATTCCCTTCAGATCTACTTAAAACTGTTTCATGGACTAAGCAGACTCCTCCAGGGGACAAAAGTCTCACTCCTCCACATAAAGTCACACAGTCACTCCCTGTGCACAGGTGGGTCCTGATACCACAAACTGGGAACAATAATTGAATCCAGCTACCCTACCGTGCGGAGCATTTATCCACAGAACCAGCCTGGTAAGCATGTGGTTAGCCTTCTAAACTAATATTCAAAAGGTTACCCCAAATGAATCTTTGTTTTAACCCAGGGAGTGTATGGCATTGAGGAGGCATTTGATTAAATATACTAGGGGAGAAATAAGAGGATCAAAGACGGAGTCAAATACATCTTATGAACTAAATGGAACATTGGTACAAACAGCTGGCACATCTTGGGTTATTCATTCATTCAATAGTAGTTCAGCATATATTTATTGGGTACCCAGTATGTGGCAGGAACTGTTTTAGGCCCTCAGGATATAAAACCAGACACGATTCCAGGCTTACAACTAAGAACTCCTCTTCACCAACAATCCAAGTTTGCCTTAGCTTCCTAATAAATGTGAGATATTATGCAGACATGTAATTTTTCAAGAACCAGTAATTCAAAATTATAAACCTAAGGATGGCAGAGATTGCCCCACTAAATATTATTGCTATAAACAAAATAATTCAATATATTATATATAAAATTAGGATGAAAGGCCAATAAGCTAGAAACATATGACATAAAGAAAAATAAAGAAGATTTATAACTGTTTAGGGGATTTAATTCAAAGAATATCAATAATATTTGGGCAAACAGCTGAGAGGGTGGCATTATTTTATGATGTCATAAAGAGGCTTATCACTGACATCATTTAATAATTTTATTCATGATCCATGAGGGACTAGAGATTATGATCATTAAATCTGTTGATGCCATTGAAATGTGTGGGACTGCAAACACCTCAGAGAACGAGAATCTAATTTTAAAATAACATTAAGAAATTAGCAGAATAGATCATCAAAGTAAGATGACAGTCACTGGGGACAAATGCAAAATAATATACTCAGAGACTTAAGGAGGAAAAGAAATAGCTTGATAATAGGGGAAGGAATGAATGAATGAATGTCCAGAGGGTGACTGTTTTGCAAAAAGACTTGAGGGTCATAATAAGGCACAACTCTGGCTCTGGAGACTAACTATTGCATCTGCAACTAGAACTTATTTTTGATGAAAAATTTTACATGGTACAAAAGCTTTTTGGCTTTATTATGAACAGAAATAGATTAACAGTTACTTTTCATTATTGATAACTGTATTTGAAGGAGATCTGGAATCAAAGCAGTAGTTGCAAAAACCAGCTTTAGTAAATTAATTGTTTTGAAAAAAAGATTAAACAAAATTATTCATTATTGCTGGGAAAAAACCCCAAAACAAAATCTCCCTACTTTTCTGAAGTGTGACTGCCAAAAGAAAAATAATTGGTTATATCTGATTTTCAGGAAACAGGGAGTGGAGGATTTAAAAATTTCAGATGGCCATCCTGACGGGGTCTTCCGCCGCACCCCTCTGCGGTGGGCAGGACATCAGTGCTGCACCACAGGTTGAGCCCAGGGTTTTCTTTTTCATCTTTCTCAACTACTCCCTGGCACCTCAACCACGGCTTGAGGCCTTGCACAAAAATTCACAGTGTAAAAAATCATATTTCAGAAAACAAACTTTTGATTATCAAAGGAGGAAGTGGGGGGGATAAATCAGGAGTTTAACATATATACACAATTACATATAAAACAGATAATTGATAAGGAACTATTGTAAAGCACAGGGAACTGTACCCAGTAGTTTATAATAATCTATAAGGGAAATAATCTGAAAATATAAATAAATATATATGCGTGTATATGTGTATAAAACTGAATTAGTGTGCTGTACACCTGAAACTAACACATTATAAGTCAACTATACTTCAATTTAAAACATTATTTTTAAAAATCCATGTTTTCCAGTGAATTCCTTCTACTGCCATAGAAGCAAGCAATACTTTAGGAGCCTAGGATTAAATTCTGGTTATGAACTAAAAACATGAGTTCAGGAAAATTATTTTTCAAGTCTCAGTAGCTCAGGTGGTAATACAGAAAAATTCCAATTCAAATCAGAGTCTACACTTAAAACTGATATCTTTCAGAAAAAAAGTTATTATCTTAATGTCCGTTTTACATTTTACAAGTTGTCATCCAGTCTTTATCAAGCATTTAAAATGTTATATAATTGCACTCATATCTTAATGGTATCTGGATTTGGATTTTTTCCTTTAAATTATATTATAAACATCTCATATAATTAGGCCACAAATTCTTAATGAAAAAAGAGGGGGGAATGTCATTGCTTCTAGATAGTCTCCATAATTATTATAAAACCAGAAATCCTAAATGTTAAGACAGCTTCAAGAGGTTAGAGGAAATGAGAGATTTAGTGCATACAATGATGCTGTTTCGAAAATTTTACCAAAGGAGCTAATGCAAAGTCCCAGAGTAGGAGAAGGAGCATCTGCCCAAGAAAGGGGTACAGGGAAAAGAAAATACAGCAACATCTGGTCTCTAAATGTGCCAACATGAAAAATTCTCAGAGCCAGTTAGCTAGGGTTATGAGAAAGAACAAGCCGGCTAAAACTGTCTGCCAAAAAAAAAAAAAAAATCTGGCTTTGTCAGTAAAGAAAGGACAATAATATTTATAGAAAATTTCCTACACTGGTTCAAAAAAGAATTTTAGATTTGATATGCAGCAAAATGGTTGAAGCAACCTATGGATAATACATGGGAAGAAACGGCTAAAAGGGCAAGCCGTGGAAAGGAGAACCAGGACACGAGAGGAAGTGATGATGTGTGATCATGCAAATGCAAATGTCTGTGGACGGCAGTTTGCTGTTGGGAAGGGAATTTTAATGTGTACCCTATGCAAATGTGTTTTATAATAAAATGTGCAAGGCCTGAGCGTGGGGAGGGACGAAGCGGGCAGGGGCTCTAGACGTTGCTCCTGAGGCAGGGGAAAGGGCTACCCTGAGACCTGAACGAATTCCGGGAGAGGGGATAGCAAAAACCCCACTCCTTTCAAAAAGCCTCTCTCACATTTGACTGAGAATTGGATGCCTGATAAACTAACACATGCAAAATCTTTCTTTACCAAGTGCTTAACCTTGAGCAATTCTCTGTGCTTCAAGTGAACCTCAGTGGGAAGACACAAAAAACAACTTTCTTTTCTGTACTGCGTCATGGGAAAATTATATGAACTACACACAGTAAAGGCTGGAGATGAATACCAAGAAAGCTCCTGTAAACCATTTAGAGTCTTTGCGTCAAAATTGGCATGACTGTCAAAGCCCATGTAAGGCCTAGTCCTAGGCACTTGAGCAGGAGGGTAGCCCACAGGGCTGAGAGTCTGGTTCTGACCAAGTGATATTTATCCATAATCTGTATATCTGAGGCAATTATTAAAAAGAAATTGAGAAAAGTTCTGTATCCCTGCCATCTCGAAAGTGTTAAAAAATTAAAATTGTAGAAACCCGAACCATAGGTGCCATGTTTTGCCTGAAGTGGTAAAAATACCATCTGCCTCAGTCTTTGAGCAGCATGCTTCTTTCAAGGAGCAGTAGGCTAAACTACAGGCATACGCTCAGCTCCAGCTGGGGAAAATACACAGACGTTTGTAGATGTTTTTCTAAGAGTAGCCAACATACTTGTTTTCCTTCAGACACATATTAAGTTACCATAGCAAACCAAGAGTGAATGTGGCCTGAGACACTTCTCCACGGGTCCCCACACATGTCCATGAATTTCTACAATTCAATAGGTGGCACTCTTCCCTCTAACACTGAGCTCAATCTGCCTGGGGCCAGAAACCTTGGGAACACGGAATAGTCCCCTATTCCCTAAGAGAGGCACACTCAGGGCTGAACACCAGTCATGTAAAGAAGATCCTCTTTGTACTGCATACGTGAGCAAAACTGTCAGCACCCGATTTTTGGTCACAATTCACTTCTGGTAAATACATTCTGTCCAATAAAACTTCTACAGTTTTAACTACGTAAGTCACTTCTTGTTTTTTCATTTTAGAAGCTGGGTAGGATCACCTTACAGTCAACAGCTTCCATCCTAGGCCAGCCTCAGGTGAATGAGCTTCAGGAGTGGGTAGAGTGCTCCGGGACTGGTGTTAACCACCTTCCAGAAGCGCGACAGACTTAATGAAGGGATAGTTGCTGAGTGCTTTAATATCTGTAGATGAAAGGCACTGCAGCAGTGTAAAGCATTCACAATCCAGGCTCCATCGCAACAGGAACTCAATTAAGAAGTAATTCAATTTCTTTTCTGAGTGTTTGAGGACACACCACTGTTTTGTTGAATGTGACTGACACTCTATAGAGACCTAGCTGAGACCGATTTTGATCACCACTTCTACCCTCTCCTCTACTTTCTTGCCATTCTGAGACTGACAAAATTGGAGAGATGGCATATGAAGCCACAGAGAAAATGGCCAAAATAATTTGTACTTAAAATCTGATTTTTCAGATAAAACTTGGCTTTTGAGAAAATGTTCACCACTTGGAAATAAAGAAACACCCAGCAATAAATAAATTTCATGACACTCTCCAGAAATGGCCACTGAGTTTTTAAAATGTAGTTTTACAGGTAAACCCACCAGGGGAGCCCTAAGCTGCCAAAGCACGATGCCTGCATCAGTCAGCATGAGACCAGGACTTCATCATGGGCCCATGATATGCAGCATAAGAGACAGTTCTGCAGACGTCTCCCGGACACTTGGCAGAGATGGATACAATCATTCTACCCGTGGTGCTTGGATTTGGGTCTATGCATGGATAACAGGTCTGGGTTAACTGCTGAGATCAAGTTATGCCCTTAAATATCTGCACAACACCACATACTCCAGTAGGGTGGGTTTCTGTTAGTTGGCATGAGAACTATTGTCACTGGGTGCTTGGGAAGGCAATCTTAGGGCTACTGAACATAGGGATGGACAGTGTCCTATCGTACACTGACTACATAATGGCTAATTTGAGTCTATGATCCCCAATCCCAGACCTCTGAGCTGCCTGCACTTCTAGCATCTCACTAATGCAGCCCTTGTCCATACACATTTGTCAAGCACTCCTGTATATAAGCCTGTGCTGGGCACAGACGATGCTACGATGGACAAGGCCACTGAAGGCCCTGCCTTCAGGTCTTGCCTTACAGTCTACTGGAAAAAGAAACAGAACACAGGGAACTAAATAAAAATGATAATTGTAGATTATGATAAATGTTAAGGAGGAAAAAAACAGAGCAAAGGGGGACTTTTGATAGGAAGGTCTAGGTTAGGTCTTTGCATATATTAAATATCAGATCCACCATGCTTGGGTGGATGAAGTAGATGAAGGAATGAATCTGGACCTTAATAGTATATAAGATAAGAATGTTCCCTCCACCCACCCCCCCAAAAAAGAATGTCTCCTTTCAAATTTGGGCCTGGAGAGTAGAACAGCACTGTTATAACCTGCTCCTCTCATACTAAGGAAACTGAAAGAAAAAAAGTAAGTGAAGTCACTCAGTCGTGTCCAACTCTTTGTGATCCCATGGACTGTAGCCTACCAGGGTCCTCCATCCATGGGATTTTCCAGGCAAGCATACTGGAAAATACTGTAACCTGCTCCTCTCATACTAAGGAAACTAAGGGGAAACCAAAAAGATTAAGTGACTGATAACAATTTTGCAGTGAGTTGGTGACAGAGCCATTGCTTGGTTCAGAGTGTTTATCTGTGTCTCCATTTTCTTTTTTTCCTTTTCTTCCAGTCTCTTCCACTGGCAGGTACTTCTGCAATAAGAAATCCTCAGAGTTTTCTGAGTCATAAATAAGCAGCAATGATATATAATCATTCTATTGCCAAATCATGATGTCACTGCCCTTAATTTTTTGCTTATAAGTTATTTCCTTTATCATAGTGAAATCCCAGCATTTATCTCCAAGTTAGTTCATTAACTTTCTCAAGCAATCTTCTTATCCCTGCTGATACTTGCAACTTGTGTCAAAAGCTTTCCTTTCCTCTGTGACTGAAATAAAAAACCATATACCAGAATTTCTCCTGCAACTAATGGCATGGGTCTTCTATTTTCTTATAACCTCACTCACTCACTCACTGTTTACCAAGTGCCAAGCACTGTGTTAGGCACCAAGCGTACAAATAAGTTACCATCTCTGCCCTCAAAGAGCTGACAGTCTATGATCTTTCTCACAAATGGTCATGATGAATAATGGAGTGAAGCATGACAGAGATGCACAGTGTACTAGAGAAAGGAGGAAAGAACCTCATCCAGCCCAGGGAACCAGGCAGACTTTCTCTTGGAGATGATCCTACGTTAAGCCTTACAGAAGAGGCAGGGGAAGCCAGATAAAGGGGGACACCGCTGCATTCCAAGCAGAGGGGACAGCTCGGGTCAAGGCACAGAGAACAGAAACAGTATGTTTTATGTAATTTGGTGCCACTGGAGCACAGGGTGGAGGACATGAAGCTGCAGAGTCCCTCCAAGGAGCGAGATCACAGTGCTTTATATGCCACTCTAGTAAGCTTTGAATGTGCCTTATAGAAAACATGGAGCCAAGGAAGCGTTTTAAGATGCAGTGTGAAACTGCCAGACTTGTGGTTTAGATAGACATTCTGGCTGGTGATGGATCTTTGGGGACAAAAGAGAGGCATAGAGACCAGTCACAGGCTTTCTAGTGGTTCAGAGCAGGATACAATGTGAGCAATGGAAGAGGCATCGAGAGGAGGGACTGGATTTAAGAAAATGTAGGCTATAAAACTGGTATGACTTGGTCATGGAACACAGGGGTGAGGGGTAAGAGCATTTGAGAGTGACTTCTAATTTTCTCACATGATTCACTGGTGAGATGATAGACAACATCAGGAGACAGAACAAGGAATAAGGACCAGAGATACAACACTAACACTAGACCGTAATGTCAATGATGGACTTTGGGTTATAAAAATATATTAATGCAGGTTTATTGATCATAACAGATGTTCCAATCTGCTGTAGGACGCTAACAGTGGGGAAGGCTGTGCTTGTGTGGTGTCAGGGGGTAATGCAAACTCTCTACACTTTTTGCTCAGTTTTGCTGTGAACTTAAAAACTGCTCTAAAAAATAAAGTCTACTAAAGAAAAGGTGACCAGAGATGTTGGGAAGATACCGAGTTCAGTTTAAGATGCTTTGAGCATCTCTGCCTGTGGGAGACCATTTAGGTATAAGGCTCAAGTAGACATCTAAGAAGGAAATGGCAACCCACTCCAACACTCTTGCCTGGAGAATCCCATGGACAGAGGAGCCTGGTGGGCTACAGTCCATGGGGTCACAAACAGTTAGGCATGACTGAAATGACTTAGCACAGACATCAAAGATAGAGTGACAGACACAGAAGTCTTCAGTATAGAGATACCACTCTTAATCTAATTTTTCTTGAAGCACACATACGTTTGTGAGACAGAGAAGGAAAGAACTGCACTTCAGGCAAAGAAAAGGCATGGAACCGTGGGTGTGCACTTCAGGGCTGCCAAGAGCACAAGGTTCTAGATCAGCCCTGCAGAGATCACCGGGGGGATTCCAGCTGTCCCAGTGCAAGCAGAGCTCTTACAGGTCCCATTTCTTCCTCCTTGTCTTTGGAGTACAGGTGTGCTCACGCTCTGGCTATTCTTGACTGTTATAAAAACCAGATGGTTAGCACGTTCCTTTAGTCAAGCAGCTGTATACATCCCACACACCTGCAAAAATACTCCATTTGTTCCTCAGGAGAAAACCCAAGTGTGTTCAAAGGCTTGCACAGGTGCACTGAAATCCAAAATCCCACAGCAGTTTTTGAACAAGGCTATGTGTCAAAATGATCTGTGGAGCCTTTTTTCAAACCCTTCCATCCTGTCCCTGGCCAGCTCTGCCTACCAGGGAATTCTGATGTTGGTGAAAGAGGTATGGTGCTGTGGTAACACAGGCATGTATGTTTTCAAAAGCTCCACAGGTTATATGAAAACTACTGCCTCTAGGAATCCAAACCTTCCCTGGATGGTGCTTCCCAGGTATTACCTGATGATGCTAAAAGCTCTTTTCCATAGTCCAAAGACATCTTTCCAGTAACAGTTAGTGATCTTACCCAGTTAATTTTTCCTCAGGGCACTTACCACCAGTTAACATTATATTATGTATCCATTTAGTTGTTTATTAATCACCTCCTCAACTAGTTTGTAAATGTCATGAATGAAAGAACTGATCTGGTTTATTCTCGTATTCCTGATGCCTAACACAGTGTCTGGAAAGAAGTAGGCATTCAATAAATAAACTTACCATTAAATGAATCCCATTTTACCTGTTACTTCACATGGAAGGTCCCTTAGTTTTGAATGTGATGCTTTTCTTTTTACTTTTCAAATATAAATAAAAACCAAATAGCAAATACAAGTGTATAAAATTGTGTAGAATGTACAAAATCTACCTACCTTAGCATAGTCTAATCTTCCTTTCTCTTGAGCCTAAAATAGAAAAGAGGGGAAAATCAATTAGTTCTTTAAAAGTCACTTAGTATTTCTATAACTTTTCTTCTCAAAGAATAAGCCAACTTTCTTCCCCCTCTCCACTTCCTCTTCTATCTCTACATAGTATATAGTGAAACATACACATCTGTATGTATATACATATATACAGAACTCTCAAATGTATTGAAGAGTTGAAAGTTCAGTACTACAAGCACACATATATACTCTAGGTTTGATAGTGGCAGACACCATGACTCCTCATTCCTTCATGCTTCAGCAAACATCTCCTAAGCACAGTACAACTCATACACGATCACTTTCAAATTAAAAAAAACAAAACAAAACAATAATGCCATACCATCTGATATACAATCCATACTCACATTTCTCTAGTTGTCCCAAGAATATATTTTAAAAATTTTAGCTTTTCTTCTCAAACTAGAATTAATCAAGATTCACACATTGCATTTGGCTTTTATCTCTGTTTTGCCTTTTAAATCTAGACTAGCCTTTCCTCATTTTTTAAGAAATGAAAATAAAAATCATTAACTTTTTTGATGGAAATACCTGACTTTTTGAGGAGACCAGGGCAGCTGTTGTATAAAATGTCTCTCTTTTATTATTATCACTTTTTCATTGTGTCATTTAACTTGTCCCTGTTTGCTTACAAACTGAAAGTTGGGTCTGAAGAAGCTTGCTTAGATTTAGATTAAACATTTCTTGCAAGAATATCTTCTATGGAATACTATATACTTCAACTGCATCAATTCAGGAGGCACCAAATGTCAGGCTCTCCTGTATCTCGGTAATGCTATAAATTTGATCACTGGGTTTAAGTGGTGACTATCAGATGGTTTCACTGTAATGATCTATTTCCTTCTGTACAATTAGTAAGCAATCTGTGGGTTCATTTTTCCCCCACTCCCTTTGGCATAATTTTTAATATGTGGTATTGTGCAAAAGACCCCCACCTCATCCCACTGTCACCAGGGATGAGGAGAAGGAAGAAAGCTGGAGGTGAGGAGACATCCTATATAAGGTCAAATTTTAATATTTTTAGTTATTAAAAAACAATTTGAAATTAAAACATATACTCAAAAGCATTATTTATCAAATCTGAACATGATAGAGACAACCAATGTGTTAGTCTTTGCTGGTAGGTTAGCTCATCTTCTGTGGACTTGAGAACAAAACTCCTGCCACCCCTGCAAGGAACGAGTGCCCTTCAACTTATACACAGGTTAGGTCTTGAGACCATTTTGTTTCTGAGTCCAAAGTGACACTATACAGATAATGACACTAAATGTGGGCAATTATTTTCATGAGAGAAAATGAGATCTTTATAACATTAGTTTAAAATCTTTTTGCTTCTTTATAATCTTAAAAAAATTTATCCTAAGAGGCCTAATTTTGTTTTTCTTATTTTCATAAAAGGCAACTTCTAATAAGATACTGCTCATGTATAGCTTTTGACACCATCACAAATGACTTAGTTAAAACTGGGAATTGCAAGATTTCAATGAAACAAAAGGCCTCTGCAACCTATGTATTGTAAAAAAGAATCTGTGGTTTTCAATCTGTTCTTCAAAGATGTTTTTGGGATCTAAGATTTTTAGTGAACTAAGAAGGGTTTGAATTTAGTCCTGAGATGTAATATACAGGAATAAGAGTCGGTTCTTGCAGATATTTTAAAATGAGGCTCATTCTTCTCTCTGCTCAGGTATTTTATATCTACTGTCCAGGGACAGACTTGTCTTTTCCCCAAGTTAAAACAATTCTTTCTACACTGAAATCTCTCTCCCAACACTGTAACTTCTGCAGGCGTGGTGTGGAGCCCCAGAACATCTGCATGGTGCACTCATGACCTAGCTACTCACTTTGATATCATGCAAATATGAACTGGCTTTGATCTCATGAATAATCCATGGCTTGTGACCAAAACTTCAGCAGCAGCATTTCACAATATGCTTAGTCTTCAAGTTCTCAAATTCTCACCTGTCTCTCAAATTCATTTTGGATTAAGGGATATCTGACATGGAGGCTGATTCTGTGGTCACCAGTTTTCCACCTTTTAAATTGTTCGTCCTTTCCCTTGTCTCTTGCTGGGTTTCTCAGGCAAGGGTTGTCTCTTGCATGGGTTTCTCAGGCACAGCACTCTTCCAATGATGCACAAACTGGGAGCCCCACAGAATTATACTATCAAACAACTCATTTCTGTAACGTGTCAGCAATTTCCTCACTACTTTTAGTTGTGCTTCTGTTCTATCTACCTCCTCTTCATTCTAGCACTTTCAACGTTCTCATCTTAGTGTTTAACATAAAGGACATGTGAGAAGTGTTGAAAGTGGTGTTTGTTGAAAGTTAGAAAGTTGAGTACCTTTCATATCTTAATGTTGCAGGGTAAAGTGCAGAGAAACTATCATTTACAACAATGGAGGTGGACTTTTCCTTTTGGAGGTACTAAGCCATTTCCCCAATAGTCTCAGAAAAAAAAAATCAGTTTCTTCATATAGTAACAGTGACTACAATGCTACTTACAGATAAAGACATCTAGAGTAGTCTCATCACATACGTTGCTTATAAACTAATCATCATAGAGAATTCTATTATTTTGAAGTACTTGTGCTTTAATCAGTCACAAGCTATTTTCTTTCTTTTTTTTAATTGAAGAATTGATTTACAATATTATTTTAGTTTCAAGTGTACAGGATTCAACATTTTTATAGAATCACATGCATGCTAAGTTCCCCCACCTCCATTCTACCAGCTAAGTTGCTTCAGTGGTATCCAACTCTTTGCAGCCTTAAGGACTGTAGCCCGCTGGGCTCCTCTGTTCATGGGATTCTCCAGGCAAGAACACTGGAGTGGGGTGCCATGCCCTTGTCCAGGGGGATCTTCCTGATCCAGGGACAAAACCCATTTCTCCTGAGGCTCTTGTGTTGCAGGTGGATTCTTTACTGCTGAGCCACTGGGGAAGCTAAACCCCACCCTTTTTTTTTTCTTTTTTAATAGAGTCATAGCTATTTGCAAACCTTCTCATTTTATTTTGTATTCCTAGATTGGCCACCACCTTTTACATGGTGGAGATATGCTTTGCTGGGGATGATGGCAAAGAAATACCATGTATGTAAATCCCTATTTGTTTAACATCAGCTCTTAAATGTTTGAAAGCTGAGAGACTAGAACCCTACATACAATGACAGCCACAGCCAATACAACCTGAACAAACTGTAACTGTTGACATGCTGCTCACCTGAATGTCCTTTCTATTTTGTCACAACAAACATTCCAGTCTTGTGAAGACCATTTCATCCTTGACTGCTTTAGCTTGTACATAAAAGTATCATTTATTTTATAAAATAAAATACTATAATTAGATCTTTATAGATACATATTTTCAGCTGCTATGTGAGTTAATATCCACGTATGTCAGACACACACCTGGAAGTACACTCTGATATAAAATTTTTTTTTCATAAAAAGCTTTTACAGCTTATAAAATACGGCAAATTAGAAAAAAAGTGCACATGGCTTAATCCCCTACATAAATAACATTTCTTATTGAATGTTACCAATTGTTTCAGCTTATAAAACAGTTAATTTCAGGAGGGCCATAATTTCTGTTTCATCTGACGGTGCTCATTCGTTCAATACTTGTCCACTGTGTACCTGATGGGTGTTAGATATTGCTCTGGCACTGGAGACACAGCAAGGAACAGAACAAATAAATACCTCTTCCTCTAGGGGGTTGTATAATCTTGTTTTCACATACAATCTCCCTCTAAGCTCCATGAGAATATGGACATTTTCTCTCCTGATCATAACTGTAGTCCATGTCTAGATCAGTGCCTATAGACAGGAGATGGTCAGTATCTGGTGAAAGAGCGAATAAATGGATAAACGCTCTTTCTTAGTAAGTGCTGGTTATATACTGTTTATTCAGGAGACTTACAGAGCAAAGTTCATATCATTCCTAGTTCTAGGGAAGCTGGGTGTTTAGATTCAGTCAGTATTCAGTTAATGGGAAGTCAATATCTGCTGTCTTAAAAATAATTTTTACTCATATTGAACAGTACCGTATTTTGATTTTATTACTCAACTTCTATTTAGAAGTAAGCTGAAGATAGGAATCTATAAAAAATAAATTCAAGAAATTTGTGAAACTCAACAAAAGAAGAGAACAGAGAAAAATAATCTACCAAGCCTCTCATAGATGCAGCGGTTTAGAGTAATTAAGAGTCTCAACCTTGATAACAGTGACTGAAAAGAAAAGAGCCTGAATGGAGGTCATGAGACCTCAGATTTCAAATGTGCACCTCCAAACCTCAGGTGGTAAGTAGGCCCTGTCTACGGAGGGAAACTGGTGACCTAAGCTCTTAACTCTGACCACTTTAAGAGGCACTGTGACCTCCTGAGAAATGGATATGCTGGGAGAAAGGAAATATGGTTTCAAGTCCATAATAGGATAACACCTCAAGAAATTTTAAATTTTTACATGGATCTTCATTTTCTTATTTGTAAAATAAGCATACTGGGTCAGACCAGGTGTTCCCAAGTACTGGCCTGGCTGTATCAGAATCACCTGGGCAGCCTGTTGAAAATGTAGGTCCTTAATACCCTAGCCCTGAATTCTGAGTCATTTGAGGGTCACTGATGTGGACTATGCCTATCATCCGGCTTCTGTATGCATCAGGGTTTATTTCAAAGGCTAAAAAGAGAACAACTATACAAACTCTGTAAGTCTCAAGGAGAATGCAGTGCTGTAACTTTATCCGCCCCCCCCCGCCTTTTTTGACATCTGCCACTTAGCATGTATATTTCTAGCAGAGCAAGATATTAAAATAACTTTCTCACTGGGGCCCAAAATAGGCTGATATAAAATAAATGCAGACTGTATTTCAACAGCCGGCAGTCCTGACCCTCTTCCTGCTACACTGTTCATCTCCAGAAGCCACTGTAAATTCTGCCACGCACGCCAATTCCCTGAGGGCTTCATTACTTGGGTCTTTAAAAGGGATTCACTCATCCTTTGGCTCCTGTAGGTGTGCTTCTTGTCAATCCAGGTCATGAGAAAAGAAAGTAATTTTTCCGGGTCTTTAGCAGTTCACAGAGAATGTGTGGTTTGAACCTTGTTTTATCTTAAAAAAAAAATGTGAAAACAGACAAGTTGTGTGCCAGTGCTCATGACACGGAAGGCCTCCTCTGACAGCTACAGTGAGCGCTGCAAAACAATATTCCACACCAGAGAAAACAAAGCCAGTGCTCTGACTTGAGAGGATGCACAGAGGGATTAATTCCAAAACGTTTATATACTAGCCTCTGCAGACCAAAGGCAGATAGATTCCCTGTTGGTAAGTAATGGATGTACAATGTGGTCTTTTACTTTAAGAAACAAATGCTTTTTTATAAGTCAGGTAACAAAGAAGGACTGGATGACAAAAATGAACTGCTTCCAGTTTCTAACTACTATTATCTGGACTTGAAAACTGGATATGGAAAAACCTTTTTCTAAAAGCAGAAAAATAATATTCCACAGCAGGGAGTGCAGAAATTGCTAGAGATGGATCACCTCTACTTATCATGTTATTCTTCCCCAATGCTACCAGTTATGTTTTAGAATAACAATTTAAAAAATAAGATTCTCATCTTAAACTAACTTTCTTTTAAAATTTTTTAGTTGAAAGGACATAAAGAACACCTATTTGCTCTCCAACTCGACTGGTTAGTTGCTAATATACTGCCGTCTTTGTTTTCTCTCTAAATGATCATTTGCTCACTATATGGGATTAAGTTATAGACATAACGATGTCTCATTTCTAAATATGTCCCTCAGCATTTATCTCATAAGAACATTTTCTCCTACACAATTACAAACCCATGACCACATCTAATAATTTTAACATTTATTATATTTAACATAATGTCCATATTCAAAATTTCTAGTCCAACCAATGGAGTCCTTTAGAGGTATGTATATCCCAATCCAAGATCAAATTAAAAATTATACATTCCCTTTGGATGTCACAGCTTTTTAATCTCTTCTCATCTACAACAGTCTCCACACCACCACCTTTTCTCTCTTTTATGTCATTTTAAAAAGGAATCCATGTTAGTTGCCCTGAAGAATATCCCTTATCCTGGACTTGTTTTCACATGATTAGATTTAGGTGAAGATAGTTTTGAAAGACAGCTACACAGATGATGTTGCACACTTCTCCATTACATTAGGAGTCATGCAGTATCAGCTGTCTTATTATTGGTGAGACTAAGTTTGTTCACTTCTCCCCTCTGTCTTCAATATGTAATCTGTAAGGGTGCGTTGAGTCCCTGTGACTATTTGGTTCCCTTACTAACTATTCATCCAACTGTTTTAACCAATTATTCACTAATGATTCTTGTTTGAATAAAAGATTACATTGGTGGCTGCAAAAATTAAAAAGATAATGATATTTTAAAGGTCTGCTTTGGTACTGCCAGAAATATCACTGACTCCTTTTGAGAAAAGGAATTTCAGGTCTTACTGAAAACAAGTTCGCTTTGCATTTGCATTGGTGTGAAGCTGTATAATTTAGTATGTATATATAAGATCTATTGGTGGACAGAGGAAGGGAGGAAGGATATCTCATCCTAGAATGGTTTGGGTACAGTGTATGAGGATTTCAAAAGGTAACAAATCAGACATCTACTAGATCTGTCAGCCTCCACATTGAAGCAGCCAGCTAGCTGAGTTTGGTTTGGGAGGGGAAGCAATCCTTGCTGGGCTCTTCAGTTCAGTTCAGTTCAGTTCAGTCGCTCAGTCGTGTCCGACTCTTTGCGACCCCATGAATCGCAGCACACCAGGCCTCTCTGTCCATCATCAACTCTCGGAGTTCACTTAGACTCACGTCCATTGAGTCAGTGATGCCATCCAGCCATCTCACCCTCTATCGTCCCCTTCTCCTGCCCCCAATCCCTCCCAGCATCAGAGTCTTTTCCAATGAGTCAACTCTTCGCATGAGGTGGCCAAAGTACTGGAGTTTCAGCTTCAGCATCATTCCCTCCAAAGAAATCCCAGGGCTGATCTCCTTCAGAATGGA
>NW_011494945.1:8335520-8335691 GCF_000754665.1 Bison bison bison | reverse complement strand
TTCCACAGTTTATTGTGATCCACACAGTCAAAGGCTTTGGCATAGTCAATAAAGCAGAAATAGATGTTTTTCTGGAACTCCTTTGCTTTTTCGATGATTCAGCGGATGTTGGCAATTTGGTCTCTGGTTCCTCTGCCTTTTCTAAAACCAGCTTGAATATCTGGAATTTCA
>NW_011494945.1:8335032-8335420 GCF_000754665.1 Bison bison bison | reverse complement strand
ACTCTCACATCCATACATGACCACTGGAAAAACCATAGCCTTGACTAAACGGACCTTTGTTGGCAAAATGTCTCTGCTTTTCAATATGCTATCTAGGTTGGTCATAACTTTTCCTTCAATGAGTAAGCGTCTTTTAATTTCATGGCTGCAATCACCATCTGCAGTGATTTTGGAGCCCAGAAAAATAAAGTCTGACACTGTTTCCACTGTTTCCCCATCTAGTTCCCATGAAGTGATGGGACCGGATGCCATGATCTTCATTTTCTGAATGTTGAGCTTTAAGCCAACTTTTTCACTCTCCACTTTCACTTTCATCAAGAGGCTTTTTAGTTCCTCTTCACTTTCTGCCATAAGGGTGGTGTCATCTGCATATCTGAGGTGATTGATA
>NW_011494945.1:8315713-8334797 GCF_000754665.1 Bison bison bison | reverse complement strand
CTCCTTTGCTTTTTCGATGATTCAGTGGATGTTGGCAATTTGGTCTCTGGTTCCTCTGCCTTTTCTAAAACCAGCTTGAATATCTGGAATTTCACGGTTCACATATTGCTGAAGCCTGGCTTGGAGAATTTTGAGCATTACTAGTGTGTGAGATGAGTGCAATTGTATGGTAATTTGAGCATTCTTTGGCATTGCCTTTCTTTGGGATTGGAATGAAAACTGACCTTTTCCAGTCCTGTGGCCACTGCTGAGTTTTCCAAATTTGCTGGCATATTGAGTGCAGCACTTTCACAGCATCGTCTTTCAGGATTTGAAATAGCTCAACTGGAATTCCATCACCTCCACTAGCTATGTTTGTAGTGATGCTTTCTAAGGCCCACTTGACTTCACATTCCAGGATGTCTGGCTCTAGGTGAGTGATCACACCATCATGATTATCTTGGTCGTGAAGATCTTTTTTGTCCAGTTCTTCTGTGTATTCTTGCCACCTCTTCTTAATATCTTCTGCTTCTGTTAGGTCCATACCATTTCTGTCCTTTATGGAGCCCATCTTTGCATGGGCTCTCCAGTTATGGAGCTGGAAAGGTGTCAGAATATAAAGGAACAGGGCAGCCCTTCTCTTTGCTATCTTGATCATTCTTATCTAATATTAATAATAAGAAAGCACAGAAGGCATCTGCAAGGAAGTGAACATCCTTCAGAACTGGACTGCGTAGGTACCTGATTTTACCACCTCTCTCCAGGGAAAGCTGTTTTTTGGAGGCAAATGTGCATGTCCATGGAATTAGCTTTCTTGTATTCTCTTCCTTCCCCTTCAGTGTAAGAGGAAGAGACGCATAGATGAGGAAGGCTACGGTACCCCATTAGGGCTTCCCAGGTGGTGCTCGTTAAAGAACCTGCTTGCCAATGCAGATAGACATAACAGACGCAGGTTGACATGACAGACACAGGTTCCAGTCCTGGGTTGGGAAGATCCCCTGGAGGAGGAAATAGCAACCCACTCCAGTATTCTTGCCTGGAGAATCCCATGGACAGAGAATTGTGATAAGCTACAGTCTGCAGGGTTGCAAAGGGTCAGACCCGACTGAAGTGAGGTAACACATGGTACCCCATTAAAAAAGAGCAGAGACTTTTATTACCTACACGATAGACCCCTCTCTGTTCAGAAGTCCTGTTATCGCTTTTAAGCCCTTTTTCTTACCATGCTTCTCTTGGAATCCAGAAGAGATGTGAAATATAAAATGACAGTTTGACTAAGAAAAAAAAAAATCTACCTGGATCTCACAAAGGCCATGAGCAAGGAAATGAGGCTGACAGAACTGAGTTGCTTCCTCCAGTAGCTATGTCCCAAGGTGATGGCCAGGTCCCAAGGTGATGGTCACCAACCCTGATGGTATACTCCAAGCTCACCGTGTCAAAACCCAAACTTGTCCAATGTCCCCACTTAACTTCCCTATTTTTATTAATAGCACAATTCTTCCTGTTATCCAAGTTCTATATCCTGGTTTTGGCCTCTGAACACCCCTCACTAGTATACATCTGCCAGCTTCTTCCTGTCATATCAGTTTTCAGGTCCAATACATTTCCTCTCTAAAGTGAATTTTATAACTAACCTCCTTACTTTTCCATTTTCATTGCCAACACTCTGATTAGGACCTTCCCCCCGCACTTATCAACAGATTCCCCACAACTCTGACTGCAGTATCTATAGCATCTTCTTGCTCTTCTGCTTCTACATAATGTAGTTATATACACCTCTCTAAAACACATTTCAAACCCTGACATTACCTGGCTCAAAAACTTTCAGTTTCTGCTCCATGACTTCTGAATCAAGTTCATTTTCTACAAACATCCCAAAGTCTTATTTTTTCAGTTGGGGCAAAGTTCACATCATGAAAAATTCACCATTTTACTCAATGACATTTAGGACATTCACAATGTTGTGCAACCATTACCACTATCCAGTTCCAGAACATTTTTGTCATGGTGGAATACGTATCAATACTTCATTCCTTTTAATGGCCAGATAATAATCCACTGCATGGATACATTATCCATTCATCATTTGATGGGCACTGAGTCACTTCCATTTTTTGGCTATTGCTATACATGTTTTTGTTTGAACCAAAGTCTTTAAGCATAGTCATTATGTACTATTTTGGCAATTCTTCATCTTCTCTATACTGCCCTATGTTTTTTGTCTTCCATCCAAATTATAATTTTTTTCCCATTGAATACATGGCACACTTGCCCATCTGCAGCTGTTCTTCTTCATGGCTTCTGTTGTGTAGGAAGCCCTCACTCCCATCTTCATTGTTAAGCTTTTCTTCAAGGACAATCTCAGATATCACTTACTTTACAAACCCTTTCTTGACATTTTCATCCAGATTCAAACTCTCTTTCCTCTGAGCTGCCCAAATGGCATCAACTACAGTATTCCTTACATTTGTGTTTCTCTTAACAAGGCCACAGACAACCTTCAGACAACTAACTGCTGTTATCTCCTATATTCAAGCACTTTGTTTCCTTAAGTGCATCAGAAAACCTTAAGAAGTATTTTAATTTAGGAGATAGTTAGAGTCATTTCAAAGTGTTTGTGGTCCCCTTTCAAATGCCTATACTCTACATGGTAGAGAATGTTGTCAGTATTATTCCTTTTGAAACTACTAAAAAATAACATAAATAATTAGAAAAATATCATATGGCATTAATGAGGACTCTCTGAATGTGTACCTTCTCTTTTGTTTAAGAATATACATGTGTTACGTTTGTGCACACTAGCCTTTTCTAGCAATTTTTTTTGAATGTTTTATTTTTTGAATAAAAAGTACGATAGCTAGGGACAAGTGAGTTATAGTTTAGTACCAGTCGTACGTATTCACTTAAGGTATTTTGTGGACGGCTATGACAGTGTCAGAATGTCACAAGCCTAAGTGACATTTCAGTACTTTCAGACATAGCCAAGAAAAAAATTATCATAATTCTTATTTCTTATTGTAATGGCAGCAGGAAACTAGAAGGATCATTAAAAATAAAGCATGCTGACCTGCAATAGCCCCTGGAGTCCCTGAGAGAGTCAGAGCTCTGTGGTTCTCTGAAAGATTCTAACTTTCTTTTATTAGGAATCAAAATGATAGCTGAGTAATGACTTCACTTCCCTAGGGTGAATCACCCATTCACTATCAGTATTTCTACCTGATCATTATTTTTCAGCAGCTACAAATTTAAATTTAAAATTTAGGTAGGGAGGGATCTGTAGAATTTAGTATGGAGACATTGCTCAACAAATATCTTTCAGCTGTTTCTGATCTGGTTTGGGGCTCTACACTGCCTCTTATAGAAGTGCATAGTGTGTGTACTGCGGGTGCAATGGAAGAGTGCCATCCAATCTTAAGACTTGGGGAGGAGGGGGAAGTTGGATAGAGTGATATGAAAAATTTCAGAGGTGCTCTGCTTCTTGGCTTTGCAGTGATGTTGAATGGGCACTAAGGGTATGTAATTCCCTCTTCTCTTCCTTGTCTAGTCATTAATTCTCACTCTCCCTAAGCAGGAAATTGAAGATAGATGGGACTCAAACCTACCTGAGCAGAGCAGGGAAATAATTTTATATGTGACAATAAGAAATCATAATTGTCTTTCATTACTGGGAGCAAGATGTTTCTATTTCTCAAAGGTGTCAAAGGTAGTACTTAGCTTCTAATACAGATAAATATTTTTTCTTACAACACATTTCCTGTTTAAGAGTTTTTTAAAAAAGAAATTTCTTGGATTTAAGAGTTGAAAGGGACCTTAGAAATGATCTAGTTCAATGCCATCATTTTACAAAAAAATAATAAAAAAGATGTTAAAGAAAGTGATTAAGGTAAACAGATGCTGCTGCTGCTAAGTTGCTTCAGTCGTGTCCGACTCTGTGCAACCCCATAGACAGCAGCCCACCAGGCTCCTCCGTCCCTGGGATTTTCCAGGCAAGAGTACTGGAATGGGTCGCCATTCGCTTCTCCGAAACAGATGCTAGCAAAGCCCAAACCAGAATCTAGGTCTCCCAAATCCTGGTCCTCTATGGGCCATTTCTGTTAATACCACCTTGTCTATTTCTATTTAACAAAACAAGCTGCCACCAGTTTTGTCCCCAGAAGACTACACCACACACACTTTTTGACAAATACAGCCCTGGGATTTCTTTGGAAGGAATGATGCTAAAGCTGAAACTCCAGGACTTTGGCCATGTCATGCGAAGAGTTGACTCATTGGAAAAGACTCTGATGCTGGGAGGGATTGGGGGCAGGAGAAGGGGACGATAGAGGGTGAGATGGCTGGATGGCATCACTGACTCGATGGACGTGAGTCTGAGTGAACTCCGGGAGTTGGTGATGGACAGGGAGGCCTGGCGTGCTGCGATTCATGGGGTCGCAAAGAGTCGGACACGAATGAGCGACTGAACTGAACTGAACTGAATGGATGACTGGGGATTCCCAGGTGGCAGTAGTGGTAAAGAACCCACCTGCCAATGCAGGAAACATAAGATAGTCTTTCTTTAGTGGTAAAGAATCCACCTGCCAATGCAGGAGACATAAGATACACAGGTTTGATCCCTGGGTCTGGAAGACCCCTTGAAGGAGGGCATGGCAACCCACCCCAGTATTCTTGCTTGGAGAATCCCATAGACAGAGGGGTCTGGAGGGCTACAGTCCATAGGGTGGTCCACAAAGAGTTGGACACGACTGAAGCGACTTAGCAAGAACGCACAATTGGATGACTACTCCAAGTGAGTCATTATGCAAGTATCATTGGTAATTCAAAAGTAAATTCACTATTATCCTTAAGAATCTTACAATAAAATTCAAAACCTGGGGGAAGAAAGTATCATAAAAATGCAGAGGAGAAAAATATCACAGGAAGTTGGAAAGAGAGCACTAGAAGTAATTTCAGGATTAATAAGCAGCCTCCTTGAGATTGAGGATAGAATGTCCCTCTCAAGTGTTACCCAAATTGTGTTCCCTAACTCTGACTAGGGGATATGCACAGAACAAGATTATTATTGTAGACAGCTTTATATAAACATGAATATAATTTAGAAAATTAAAATAAACTCAAGTAAGGAGTTTTTTAACCTGAGGAATGTTGTTCCCTGCATGATAGAAACTAACTTCTTACATTTCTTATTTGCTTCAGATGAATTCATTTTTTTTTCTTCTGTGACCCCGTTCATGACTCAGACATGCAGATATAAGAAGGGCCTAAAAGCCCTGAAGTGAGTAATAAACTGCTAGTTTTTCCTGAAGGATGAGGATTTAGAGATGATCACAGGAGACCTAGGTTGATGGACATAACCCTGTTTGCTCATGGGTTTCATCTCAGCAGAGTTTACTGACCGCTGGACAAGATCTAGTTAATTTACTAGAGTTAATGCCTAGATGGTGGTTTAGTTGCTAAGTTGTGTCTGACTCTTGCAACCTCATGGACTGCAGCCTGCCAGGCACCTCTGTCCATGGGATTCTCCAGGCGAGAATACTGGAGTGGGTTGCCATCTCCTTCTCCAGAGGATCTTCCTGACCCAGGAATCGAAGCCAGGTCTCCTGCATTGCAGGAAGATTCTTTACCAACTGAGCTATGAGGGAAGTTACCTGAATTCATGCCTAAGGCATAGGCTATTTGGAAAGGATATCCCTTTGAGCTGAAAATCAAGTTTAAGATAATGATTTGGGGATATTTCACCAGCTGTTTAGGAAATCCTGGACTCTCATATAGTCTATATTTACAACTTTGTAAGCTTGCAAAGACACTAAGAGTTAAATATGTCCCTTTTCTGTGAAGCTTCTTTAAAATTCTTACCTGTGTTACTCATATATATATTATATATGTATATATGTGAATAGCCAACTGAGACTTCATAGCTTTCATTTAACATATTTAGCTGGATCTTTTCAACCAAAGTATATAAATCTGCAATGTATTCTAATGTAACCCAATTAGAGCTACTAACGCCATCTGTATATATATATTTTTGGTTCAGCTGTCAAAAAGCACACAAATACAATCCTTGTAATACAATATTCAATAGTTGTATAATGTTTCTTTGTACTATACTTCATTTAACTTTTTTCTATTTTCAAGTGGATCAATTTTCATTTTCTTCCTTTTATAATTAGTATCTTACTATATATTTTAATATATAAATCTTGCCCACATCTATGATATTTTTCCTGGGATACATTATTAGAAGTGCAATTACTATAGCAAAGTATATAAAATCTTAAACTAAAGGTTTAAAAACAAAAACAAACATATGTATAGTAATTAAAGACTCAAATAGCGCAAGGCTTCTAACAAAATACCCTAGCACTCTTCAGATCTCGTCTGTCTCATTTTTCCTCTCTTTGGCTATTTCTTTTATCTTCAAGTACTGTTCTTTCTTGATTTTTAAGTTTTAGACATTATCTATTGATCCTATTATGATAACAGGAATAATTACATTTCTCATATGACCAAACATATTCCTTTCCCTTACCCTCTCCTCAGTGATTGTATTTTTTGGTTTAAATTAGTATTTGGTATTCACATTTTTATGCTATATAAATATTATTCTCTAAGCCATGTAAAGTATTATGATTATATTTCCTTTCTTATACATTGAAATTTTTTCACTATGGCTAAGAACTGCCTCATTTAATTTCACATGTTTAATGTGGCTGTTTATAGAAGTGGACCCCAAACTGATTGAAATTGTTACCAGTGACAGATGAGGTACATGGGTGCCTCCCCTTGATTCTGGGGGGGCCTGTGATTATTTTCAAAGGAGACCATGAAAATGAGAGGTGACACCAGAGGCTGGTCATAAAAGAAAATGCAGCCTCTGCCTTGTTTGCTGGAAGGAACGCTCTGTGTTTGGAGTTCTGAGTTGTCAAGTAAGTAGTCTGACTACTCTGAGGCTGCCATTTTGTGAGAAGCCAAGCTAAGTTGGGGGGTTGGGGGGGGCATGTATGAGTACTTGAGTTGGTAAGAAACCTTGTTTTCTTGACAGCCCAGCCCAAGTGCCAGATGTGACTAGAGCCTCCAAATGATTCCAGTTTCCAGCATCACTGAATCACCTCCAGCTTGTGAGTCTTCCCGCCTGAGGTCCCAGACATCATGGAGCAGAGATCCCCTCTGTGCACTGTCCCAATTCCATCCATGAACATAATAAAATGGTTATTATTATTATTATTATAATATTTTTTTGGCCAGGCCATGCAGCATGTGGGATCTTAGTTCCCTAACCAGAGATCAACCCCACACCCCTTGCATTGGAAGCTCAGAGTCTTAACCACTGGACCACCAGGGAAGCCCCCTAAAATGGTTATTTTTAAGCAGTTAAGTTTTGGGGTAATGTGTCAGGTAAAAGTAGTAACTAGTACACTTAGTTTCTATGTTCCTGTCATTAATAGTTCCTAAATTCTCAATATGGCCAAGCACATTAGGGGATCATCAGTTCCATGTTTTCCTTAGAGATATTTCTTCTGGAGATCTCTGTCCTCTTGTTCCAATGTGGCTTGGATGCAGAGCCATCAGCGAGGACTTGCTTGGAGGAGAGATAGTATAGCATGCTGCTGTATTTAAGGATATGGGTCCTGTAGTCGGCTGCCCGAGTTTGCACACTGGCTCCGTCACTTGCCAGCGCTGTGTGACTGCGCTCAAGTTAATCTCTCTTTGCCTCAGGTTTCTCATTAGAACGGTAGGTGGCACACAGCAAGTGCTCTTATCGTTGGCATTCTTCTTTCTTGTGGTTTATTACTGTTCCTTTCAGTGCCCTGGGAATACCTATCACTTCACACCTATGGCTGATGCCCTAGTTCCTAAACTCCATGCCTTTTTCTTTTTTGGTTACTCCCTTGATACAATATACAACTGGTTCCCTAAAAAAAAAAAAATGCTTAGGAGGTTTTCTGAAATGCTGTTTTAAGTTGTCTTTATTTAATATCACATTTGCTAGTACGACTGGCATAAAATTCTAAGTTGGAAATAATTTCTCTTTGAATGTTGAAGTTATTACTTCACTGCCTTGAAGCTTTCAGTGTCACCACTAAGACAATTCTAACTCTTGATCCCTTGTACATTGGTATTTCTTTTTCTTTCTGGAAGTATTAGGATCTCTTCTTTATCCCCACTGTTTCACAATTTGATAATGATAGTACTTGGTGTCGGTCTTTTAAAATTCATAATTTAGAGTACCATTTCAATTTGGAGACACCTTCAGGTCCCTCAATTCTTAGAATTTTTCTTTTCTTTAATCCTTTGTTAATTTTTTCATCTTCATTTTCAGTTTTCTCTTTCTGGGACTCATCATAGATGTAAGATCTTTCAATTGGTCCTCTAATTTTCTTACCTTTTCTATTTTCCTATTGTCTTTTTAGTCAGTTTTCTGGGGATTTTCTTATTTATTTATTCTACTCTTCTGATTTTTTTTTTTAAATCTACTTTCATATTTTTATACTTTATAATTCTGATTTCTTATTTTTGAATTGTCCCATTTTACATATCACCTGTTCCTTTTATTTTAAATGATTTTATTTATTTCTTTATTTTTGGCTGTGCTGGGTCTTCATTGCTGTGAAGGCGTTTCTCTAGTTGCAGCAAGCGGGGGCTACTCTCAGGTTGCCACACGTGGGTTTCTCATTGCAGTGGCTTCTCTTGCCGTGGAGCACAGGCTCTAGAGCACACGGGCTTCAGCAGTTGTGGCGTGCGGGCTCAGCAACTGCAGTTCCCAGGCTCCGGAGCACAGGCTCATAGTTGTGGCCCCTGGGCTTAGTTGCTCTGTGGCATGTGGGATCTTCCTGGATCAGGGTTTGAACTTGTGTCTCCTGCACTGGCAGCCAGATTCTTTACCACTGAGCCACCAGGGAAGCCCACCATATCACTTGTTCTTATTTCATGGATTTATTATCTTATCTCACTGAATATATTGATTACAGTAGATTTGAATTTTTGTTTTTTCCTTGCACTGTCTCTGTTTCCTTTTTTTTTTTTAATCAGTTAGCTTTTGACTCATTCTTTCACGGCAGAGGCTGCTCTGAAATGCCCAAGGGTCCTTTATTAGCTATTCTACTTCAGTTGGATAGTTCTGTGCCCTTGGACACTCCGAGGCTTGTCAACTGTTGGACCTCACTGTAAAGCAGCTGGTTAGGGACACAGCATGTTTACTGAGGGAGCCCCAAATGTCCACATCTGCAGGGCTTTTCCTCTGAGTTTGACAGTTTCTCCAGAAAGGAATCCTCTCGTTTTCTACCTGGTGAATATGAGGAATTTTAAGCTGGCTGTTGGCATTTTGAGATCTGTTACAGAGGAGAGGTGGGAGAGGGAAAATCTTATTTTTCCAAAAGCAGGTATCTCTGCTCTCTCTGCTTTACGTATGTTATCTACGTCCACCTCAACTGGGCCTGGTTCCCCAGGCTGTGTCTCAGATTAACCCAATCAATTAGAACCACCAAGTTAAAATAAATTCCATGAAGCTCTGGATAAAAGGCCAAGAACTTTTAAAACCAGAGTTTCTGGATTAAAAAAAATCCAAAAAAGTTTCCTCTCATCTTCCATACCGTCTCTCTCACACAAAAGTAGAAAATTTACCCAATTCAAGTTCCTTAACTCCTCCTACTTAACTACACTTTTTTTTTTCTTTCTTTCTTCTTTGATAATGCCTCAGAACTTGAGTATTCAGGGTCCAAGATTGTTTTAAAATAACCCAATGAGCTGACAGACGGAGCTCCTGGAATTCTGCAGCTTGTGCTAGAGTCTACAGATGGGAAATTGCTGTCAGTTAAAGGGTGGTGCTATTACCATAGCCCAATTTTTGAAAGCCTTTAGGAAAAAAAATCATCCTGAGTTAATTAGCATTCACCACAGGCACTAGTTTTGTATTACACTATTCTATAAACTCAAATAACAAGAAAATACAGTATTGTAGTCTCTAACTTTTAACTAACATTTAACTCTCAAAAATTGTATATTATAAAGTAAGAATTTTACCTGTTACATGAATAAGCTCTTATATGACTGATCTATATGCTCTATATGACTATTGCTCTTAGATCGTCATAAAATATGAGTTATGTTTTAAAATTAACTAAATACTATTGGTATCTAAAATAAAAGCAATTTCATTTTACCTCTCTGATCTGCTTTATCCACAAATCTCTTCCAAGAAACTCCTGGTGTAAGACTACAGGAGCTGAGTTTAGATTAAAAGTCAAGGAGTCACCGGTCTTTTCTTTAATAAAAGGCAGGAGATCAGAATTTATCTAGAAAGAGTAGTCAAAGAGTTAAATCAGTAAATGCATATACTTTGGCATGTTTCAATCATATTCAGAAAGCACCAATTATAGTGTGAAAAATAAAGCTTAAGGAACAGTTTTTAAATGTACCGTAATAAGCAAAAGAACAGCTCATATGATTAACAATAATCTTAAAAAAATTTTTTTAAATAGTTTTTCCCTAAAATATCCCTTTTTTATTTAAGTTTATTTTCCTTTTTAAGTTTAAGCTAAGTATTTAGAAATTATATTAATATATTAATAAACTAATCAATGATTTAATAAAGTACATAAAAACTCATCTGGAAATATTACATATTTCCCCCTTCTTATGAGCTGTTTAAGCAGCATCTAAGAAATACATACTAAATGGAATTTAAAATAACATATACATAGATATAACAATGGAGAAGGTGATGGCACCCCACTCCAGTACTCTTGTCTGGAAGATCCCATGGCCGGAGGAGCCTGGTAGGCTGCAGTCCATGGGGTTGCGAAGAGTCAGACATGACTGAGCGACTTCATTTTCATTTTTCACTTTCCTGCACTGGAGAAGGAAATGGCAACCCACTCCAGTGTTCTTGCCTGGAGAATCCCAGGGACGGGGGAGCCTAGTGGGCTGCAGTCTATGGGGTCGCACAGAGTTGGACACGACTGAAGCGACTTAGCAGCAGCAACAGACATAACAATATAACAGCTAATCTCAAGACTTTTTTTTTAATTTAATTTTTTAACTTTACAATATTGTATTGGTTTTGCCATATATCAACATGAATCCACCACAGGTATACACGACTTTTTTTAAAATTTATTTTTAATTGGAGGATAACTGCTTTACAGTGTGTGGTTTCTGCTGCACAATGTGCATCGGGCACAAATACACATATATCTCCTCTCTCTTCAACCTCCCTCCTTTAAGACATTTTATATTTCAGTTATTGGAATTAAAGCTTTCAATTTTACTCCATATATTTCTAAATTTCATTAACTTTCCACAATATGTTTTACATAGGAACTATACGGAAACTGTAACAAAAACGCAAATATTCTTGCATTTTGTTACTAGCAACATTACATGTTATTTAATAATTTGCAATAATTCTTTCAAAAACCTTTCAGGTGGTAAGAAAAGACAAACATCACAAATATGGCTTAAGTAAGCTCTAGCTTTCTATCAAAATTATGCAGTGCTCACTAATCATACTGTTTATATTACATAATAATCACCATGAACAATAGATTTTATGTACTCAGTAAACAGTTTCTGATATATAAAAGCAGTTTATTAAATGGTAAAAGGCTTCTTGTGTATCATTTTAGCTATTTAAATACTGAAAAAACAGAAATGGTGTGCAAATACCTTATGACTCATAGCCATGTGCTTCCCATACTGAAATGCCATATCCTGAACCTCAGCATCATGCTTTGCTAATTCCATTGCAGCTTGGCAGCTCTTTGCTAGTAAGGCACCATGGGAGAGAAAAGTCTGCTCCTTCCAAGTCGATATTCCAATATCATCTGTGATACGATTTTCCTAAAAAAATGCAACAAAAGCCAAGATTAAAAAGATTTTAGGAGTAATTTAATTGTTTCGGTTTTTGAAGAGCAAGTGTTAAGAAATGAACTATTGGGATGTCCCTAGTGATCCAGTGGCTAGGACTCTGTGCTCCCAATGCAGGGGACCGAGGTTTGATCACTGGTCAGGGAAATAGATCCCACGTGCCCCAACCCAGGGTTTGCATGTTGCAACTAAGGATACTATGAGTCGCAACTAAGACCTGGCACACTCAAATAATTTCTTTTTTTAAAAAAGAAACGAACTATTTAAAACACTCAGGTTATCACAACAAGACAGAACTGAAGGATGTTGACACTCACCTCCACCTGAAGGGAACTAAGGAGGTGGGAACTGTTTTTTAGGGTAATTGAAAAAAATGAAAGAAATGTTGAAGCAAATTTTATGTTGAACTAAGGAATTTCTATTAAAATATACTTTAGGGGAACTCCCTGGCAGTCCAGTGGTTAGGGCTCTGCGCTTCCAGTGTTGGGGACTCAGGACAGATCCCTGGTCAGAAAACTATGGTTCCACAAGCCACATGGCAAAAACAGACAAAACAAATTTTAAAAATGATATAAAAAGTATGTATTTGTAGATCTCTATCTATATTTCTCTCTATATATACTTACAGGATAAGGCAAAAATATTAATAGAAACTTAAACCTTCAAACTAACTCTTCTATATTTGTATCAGTTCTTAATTAAGTGCTAGTATTCCAAGATACAGGAATCCTATTTAACTTGTGTTAAAATGTCAAGGGCATAATGAAGGAACTGCATCCTCTTATAACCAGGTAGACAGAAAAATCAGAGGAGGTAACCCATTATTATAACGGAGTATGATTAAATCACACTATTCAACAAAGTTTATTCCCATAAGAAGAAAAAAGGTATAAGGGAAGATATAATTGTAGTTTATTTAATTTCATCTTTTTACATTACAAAAATTACAGTAGTGTCTTTAAGTAAGCATACACAAACCTACTGACTCTAGACCAGTGATGTCAAATAAAAATATAATGTATATACCTCATATGCAATTAAAAATTTGCTAGTAGCTACATTAAAAAAGAGAAAAGAAATACAGGTGGCATTAATCTTAATGACATTTTATCTCCTTATATATCTAAAATATTACTAAAACATAGAATCAATATTAATAATCATATACAATCATACATAATCATAATTACTATTAAAATATTTTATATTCTTTTTTATACTAAGTCTTTTATACTAAGTGTGTATTTTCCACTTATAGCATATCACCAGTGACATTACGAGTACTCAACAGGTACAAGGAGTTGGTGGCTATCCTAGTGGACAGCTCTACTTTAGGCAGCGAGCTCCCTGAGAAGAATGATGAAGCCATATGTAGAACAAAGCTCATTTCACAGTGTTTCTTTGAAACCTCAAACTAACTAGAAAGCACCCATTAATCCAGAAAGATGAATGAACCTAAACACTTTACTTCCTGCTGCCCATACCGCAATCCTTCTTCTTCCACCATTATGTGGTGACAAAATAAAAAACAGTAAGAACACTTAAACAGAGAGGTCACTGAAAAATGACCTCAGATTTAGCCCCACCTCTTTTCACCACGCTGAAGGGAATCTTCAACCATCGGTCAGATCAAATTCTCAATTTTATATGCTTTTAAACAAAAAGAGAGTTCCACTTATAGCAACAGTTACAAATATGCAACCTACTATTGTGTAATAATCAAAAAAGCCACACAGGGAGAAACAGTGCATAGACTGCTTCATAAAACATTACAGACAAATAACAGCATTTAATTTTAGAAATTTGAGAATGGATTTTAAAATGTACAAAGTTAATATATCATATTAATAGCCTAGATAAAAACCATATTATCTCTCCAGATATACTAAAGATGAATTCTACAAAATTCTATTCTTCATGGGAAAAAAAAGCACTTACTAAAATATGTATTTTTTTAAATGTATATACTGCAATCCTATTTCAAATACATAAATGAAGTTAGTGTGTAGAAAATTTAAATGAAACAGTACAGTAAAAATAGCAGAGAACCAAAAAAATCTAAAAAGGCAGCATACCTAAAGCATGAGAATTCATTAAAGCTTCATCTTTGGGTTTTGATTGACACTTGACGGTTGCAAATTTTGAAACAAACTTTGATATCACAATGACTATTCTGAAGAGATTTCAGCACCAGTACTAAGATTTGTACGTTCAGTTGGTTTGCAATTGACTTATTAGCCATTTACACAGTGTATAGTACAGATTTGTCACAGGACAGATCACAGTGTTAAAGGAAAGAAGAACCTTCCTGTAATGAGAAAGGATCCCCTAAATTGCACACAGCTTATGACATCCAAGATACAAGAGCATAAAAACCATCATAATATTGTGATTCCAAGAAAGACAGTTTTGGTCAGGAAGATAACCTAAGACCCTATTTCCCATTTTAATTTCTAAAATCTCTTACAATGACAAAACTGTCACGTAGGACAGAAAGTATACAGTGCTGGGAAATATAATGTGACTCAGCACTGGTTCTTTTTGTCATTTAACACAGACATCACGTTAATATTAGACCAAAGCACAAAATGTTTAGTGCATAAACCAGTTTCTCTTTTAAGACCTGGCATTTTTATCACAGTCTTTTATCTTACTTTGGACCACTTGTACCCAGTACTCTATCCTACTATAGACTGTTTAACTTAGTCAACAGAAACAAAAGTAATTTCTGGTGAGATTTATGGGGGACATAAACATTTATATCATTAAAGTGTCTGCATAACCAAAAGTACAATAATAAAAATGAAAATGCCTCCTGTTCCTTTTAGAAAAATAGTACTTCATAAGCTTGCTGCATTTTTATTGCCTTTACTATTGCATGACATTGAATAGTGGATAGAAAAAAAGAACTATATAGTTGAATTATGATAGCTTAATCCATCACAAATTAATCTAAAAATGAAGCTTTTAGGGGTTTCCCTGGTGGTCCAATGGCTAAGACTCTGTGTTCCCAAGGCAGGGGACCCTGGTCTGATTCCTGGTCAGGAAACTCGATCCCAAATGTCGCCTAAGAATTTGCACACTGCAACTAAAGATCCCAAGTGCTGCAACTAAGACCCGGGACAGCCAAATAAATAAATAAATGAAGTTTCTACAGAAACAGGAACTATTTTTTGAAAGATTTATTTATTTACTTAATTTTTTCAGGCTGTGGTGGGTCTTCGTTATTGCACAAGGGTTTTCTCTAGTTGCAGGGAGCAGAGGCTACCTTTCATTGCCATGGGCAGGCTTCTCATTGTGGTGGCTTCTCCATTCTTGTGGAGCAAAGGCTCTAGGGCATATGAGCTTCAGTAGTTGCAGCGAGTGGGCTCCAGAGCACAAGCTCAGTACTAGTGGCTCATGGGCTTAGTTGCTCCACTGCATATGGGATCTTCCTGGACCAGGGACTGAACCAGGTTCCCTCACCTTGCAAGGTGGATTCTTAACCACTGGACCACCAGGGAAGCCCAGGAACTATTTTAATAAGGGGGGAAAAATGCCCTCATTCCAGATGTGTATTTCTTTAATATGACAAGTGTGTGTGTGTGCATGCACATGAACACACATGATCACCCAAAAGTTAGCAAACACTTTATGGGGAAACATATGATCCTTTCTTCCTAAAATAAGGAACAGGACAGAGGTGAATACAATATCATGGCTATTTAACAAAGTAATAGAAGTGGTGAAAAAAGGATAGGTGTATAAAAATTAGAAATGAAGGGTTTATCACTATTTGAAGATAATATAACTGCATATTGGGGAAAACCAAGAGACCCAACTGAAAAACTACTAAAGCAAAAAGATAATTCAGTAAGGTAGCAGATATTACATCATAAAACCTCAGTAACTTTTTAAAAATGTGCACCTTTAGACAGACAAACAATGAAACAAAATAGGAAGTCCAGGAATCAAACTACACACAGGAATTTAATATATTTTAGGGAAAAGTTGGACTTTTTAGTAAATGGCGCTGGAATAACTGAACAACCTTCTGGGAAAAACAACACTGATCTGCATTTCACACAATTTATCAGGATAAACTCCACATAGTAAAAATAAAAACAAAAGAACCACAGACAATAACTGAAGACAAAAGACAATAAGGAAAAGTACTGGATTTGCCAAAAAAGGTCATTTGGGTTTTCCCATATGAAATTAAAAGACGCTTACTCCTTGGAAGGAAAGTTATGACCAACCTAGATAGCATGTTCAAAAGCAGAGACATTACTTTGCCAACAAAGGTTCGTCTAGTCAAGGCTATGGTTTTTCCTGTGGTCATGTATGGATGTAAGAGTTGGACTGTGAAGAAGGCTGAGCGCCAAAGAATTGATGCTTTTGAGCTGTGGTGTTGGAGAAGACTCTTGAGAGTCCCTTGGACTGCAAGGAGATCCAACCAGTCCATTCTGAAGGAGATCAGCCCTGGGATTTCTTTGGAAGGAATGATGCTAAAGCTGAAACTCCAGGACTTTGGCCACCTCATGTGAAGAGTTGACTCATTGGAAAAGACTCTGATGCTGGGAGGGATTGGGGGCAGGAGGAGAAGGGGACGACAGAGGATGAGATGGCTGGATGGCATCACTGACTCGATGGATGTGAGTTTCAGTAAACTCCGGGAGTTGGTGATGGACAGGGAGGCCTGGCGTGCTGCGATTCGTGGGGTCGCAAAGAGTTGGACACGACTGAGCGACTGATCTGATCTGATAACAGCTTAACAGGAAAACCCGAACAACTTTTTTGGCCAATCAAATATTTGCATTTCCTACCACAGATGAATGACAAATCTTCCTATGGTTGGCTAATCATGGTCCCCCACAAAGACAGCCACATCCTAATCCCTAGAGTCTGTGAATGTCACCTTACATGGTAAAGGGGACTTCGCAGTTCTGATTAAACTTAGGATCTTCAGTTCAGTTTGGTTCAGTTGCTCATTCATGTCTGGCTCTTTGCAACCTTATGGACTGCAGCATGCCAGGCTTCACTGTCCATCACCAACTCCCGGAGATGGAGGAATTATCCCATAACTGGATGAGCCTAATGCAGTCAAAAGAATCCTCATAAAAGGGAAGTAGCAAGGATAAAAAATGGAGGATGAAGCCACAAACCAAAAAAATGAAAGTGAAGACTAGAACGGGTAAGGAAAGGGATTCTCCCCTAGAGCCTCCAGAAGGAATGCAACCCTGACAACATCTTGATTTGGGGGCTTCTGATCAAAAACACCCACACTTTCCATCTCCTTAAGGCTTCACTCAGTGTTGGTGAGGCTGTAAAGAGACAGACCTATCAAATATGACTGGTAGGAGTGGAAACTGGATAGAAATTTTGTAATTTCTTTCACAATTACAAATGTATTTGCCCTGTGACCTGTCAGTCCTACTTCCAGGAATTAATCCTTCATATAAGCCCCCACACTTGTGAAATTAAATACATACAAGGTTAGGGTCTAATGTTCATCCAGCTGCCTGGGTGATCCTTTTAAAACATAAGCCAGACAGAAGCATACTGGCATTTGTGCTGAACAATCCAGGCCTGTTCCTCCTCAGGCCTCTGTGCCCAGTAAATAGAACACATCCAGTTCAAATATCACTTCTTTAAGAAGCATTTGCAAACACCCCCAACATATACTTTCCTCTTTAAACAAACATAACCTTATGCATATTTCAAAACAGTTCTTAATTCTCTATGAATTGTATGCCTGCTTATTTGCTTGTTTCCTTAAGGACTGGATATAGTGTTAGTCACCTTCACCATTTTTAATCATTTAGGCCATATTTAACTTTCAACAAATGCTTGTTAAATGAACAAAAATATGTTTATCTGTTACATTAAGTAATTTTGTGTTCTTTTAAACAATTTAAAAGTTAATGAGCAGATATGTCTATTCAATGGAATGCTACTGTGCAAAAAAAGAGAAGGAAGTGCTGACACCCACTACACCATGGATGAACCTCAAAAGCACGATGCTCAGTGAGAGAAGCCATCCATGAGACCACATACTGTATGATTTTATTCTTATGAAATGGAGGTTAGTGGTTGCCTGGTCCGGGGTGGGAACTGTAAATGGCCATAAGGGAGCTAATGAGGTGTGTGAGAAAATTTCTAAAATTGATTTATGGTGATGATTGTATTATTTGATAAAGTTACTAAAAATTACTAACTGTAATTTTGAAATGGGTTAAACTTTTTTCTTGGGCTCCAAAATCACTGCGGATGGTGACTGCAGCCATGAAATTTAAAGATGCTTGCTCCTTGGAAGAAAAGCTATGACAAACCTAGATAGCATATTAAAAAGCAGAGACATCACTCTGCTGACATATAGTCAAAATATGTCAAAGCTGTAGTATAGTCCGTATAGTCAAAGCTACAGTCAAAGCTACATCCAGCAGTCATGTATGGATGTGAGAGTTGGACCATAAAGAAGGTTGAGTGCAGAAGAATTGATGTTTTGAATTGTGGTGTTGGAGAAGACTCTTGAGAGCCCTCTGGACAGCAAGGAGATCAAATCAGTCCATCCTAAGAAATCAATCCTGAATATTCATTGGAAGGACTGATGCTGAAGCTGAAGCTCCAATACTTTGGTAACCAGCTGCAAAGAGACAACTCATTAGAAAAGACCCTCATGCTAGGAAAGATTGAAGGGAGGAGGAGAAGCAGAGGACAGAAGACCAACTGGTTGAATGGCATCACCAACTCAATGGACATGAGTTTGAGCAAACTCCAGGAGATGGTGAAGGACAGGGAAACCTGGTGTACTGTAGTCCACAGGGTCCTAAAGAGTTGAACACAACTAAGGGACTGAACAACAATTTTATGATATGTAAGATGTATCTCAATAAAGCTGCTAAAAAAGAAAAAAGGGTAATGAATATAAAATTTTACATTTCTTGGTCTCAAATGCTTAAATTATCATTTAAGAAATTAATTTTTTGTGGCTTGTATACCATCCTCATTTATTCATATAACATTTATTTAGTTTCTGAGTTAGATTCTTTGTAAAGTAATATAAATACGATTATATTTATTAATAAATAGCCTGTTCTCAAGAAACTCACAATCCAGGTATGGCATCTATATATCTATCTCTATGTGAATATTAATATAATAGATAAATTATCTGATAGAGTTCTATCTCAGAATAATTCTTGGAAGATTTCCAATAAAAGATTCAGTTTTATATTTTCCTTACTGTGATTGACATTTT
>NW_011494945.1:8296988-8315613 GCF_000754665.1 Bison bison bison | reverse complement strand
TTATTATTCATCACTTTTACATTTTTAATGCAATAATACACAGTCACTGAAAATACTCAGCAAATTCAGATAACCAAGAAATAATTAATGTATAGTCTTTTGAAATCTGCTATTGTAAGTTAATCATGTCATAAATCAGTAATTCCATTCTAAATTAATCAGAAAATTTATTCCCTGAATATTAAATTACTACCTGTCGTGAACTTGGTTACAAATGAAACAAAGCCCCTCCATCCATTTCTGTCAGCTTGCCATGTATACATTAAGAGAGCATGCTTTATTACAAAGGAAAAGTTAACGCACAATTTTTGATGTGGTTTAATAATCATATCTGAATTAGTATCTTCATACATCAGATATATAGAATTGATATGAAATGAATGAATGCAGTCAGAGTAAATGAGATTCAGATATACGTACAGCATCAACTTACATTTGTGCAATTTACAGAAGGAAGATACATACAGTTTCACTGTTGATGGGATTTTCTCTTTTTCAGAAAGATAATATATGTCAACATACCTACTGAATGACTGTCAGACTGAAGTATATTAATTTAAAAATGTAGGTCTCTTATTCATTGTAACCTGACCTTTTTGCTCAAGTAAGGCTAGTTTCAAAAACACAACCTGAAGCTTGCAAGGTGTTTCCCAAGATAGTGGCACTGCGTTTCCTCAGACACAATGCTCTGCTCTGCTGCTGAGCTGTCTGCGGGACATGCACTTTAAGCTGCTTTCCTAATGGTAGTAATGCATTTGTATATACCTATTTACATGAGATCAAAGTGTATTTTGTAAAGTGGCTGCTGCTTGGGATTAAAGGTCTAGTCCATGGTCACAGAACAAAGGCAAGCTAACTGACCCAGGAAGATGTCCAAGCCCCAACCAGAACCTGCCAAGTCAAACTTTCAGAAGAGTGATAAGGGTACTTTAAAGAAAGAATGCAAATATTTCCTGTTTTATGCTTCCTACTTCAGATTCATATACTAAGCTGCTACCTTTATAATTTAACTTTAAAATATATTTATGCAGCATAAATTTGGGTTTGGTGAGAGATCACATTCTCTAACGTCACATTTTACCATCTCAAATGTCTGGTTTGAATTAGCCTCTTCACCTATTTTAAGAAGCTAAACAAGAGCCAAAATGTTTATCAGCCTAATTGAAAAAAATATTATTTGGCTGTGCTGGTTTTAGTGACAGCAGGCGATCTCTTAGTTGCAGCATGTTGGACCTAGTTCCTGACCAAGGATTGAACCTGGGCCCCTGCACTGCGAGTACAGAGTCTTAGTCACTGGACCAACAGGAAAGTCCCTACTAGCCTTTTTTTTTTAAAAAAAAAAAAGGCAAGGAAAATTTTAATAAAGACTCTCTAAATGTAGAGATAAGAAGGAAGCAAAGGGGAAAACAGAATCTCCTATTTCCTGGGAGCCAACAATATATGATGACACTTCCATGTTCATTATTATATTAGCACTTAGATTCTATCTTGTTTAATACGTAATAGAAATACTTAAAAATATCTTCAATAGTTTAAAAAGTAGGTTTATATATGAGTAAATGACATGTTTCATTGATGTATCAACAAAGAATTTTAAACCTGTAATTAAGTCTTCTAATAATATAAATTAAAAGTTCCAAGAATCCAAAGGATATAAGTAACAAGATTAGAAACAGTACATATCATAGTATTTTTTTTCAGGAATCTTGAGGATCTGATCTGATGTAAATCATGGGAGAGAAACTGATAAGATGTGATAAGTGTATAACTAAAGTCTGTTTTAAGAAGTGCTTCTATATAATAAAGTATTAAGCTTTTCCTCACACATTAGAGAGCAGGGTTGTCAGGGAATGTAAATGTCAGGAATTCTTTGGTCTAGGGCTAGCCAGCCCCTTCCTGTACTCCCCGCCAGTCAGTTCTTGCTGAGATGAATGGGAATGATTCTGATGAAGAAGGGTCAGGATGGAGAAGGAAGACTTGACAACTCAAATTCTCCAGCAAGGGGTAGCCTTCAGATGGGGAAAGCTTTGAATAGCTAGAGGGCAGCAGATAGTCTTCCGAGGGGTTGCTTAGAGAGGCAGTAGGGAATGCTGATTGATTAATTCTTTGAGATAAGCAAAGAGCACCAAAGGGAAACTTGGCTTGCTTTGAGATGTACAGTATATGACGGTGTTTGACATACCATGTAAATGTGCAGCAGATGCAGTTTAATTAATTTTTTGTGTGTGCTTACTATGCCAGGCATATTTAATTAATTTTTGTGTGTGCTTACTATGCCAGGCATCATAGATTTGAGAATTAGGTATTCCCCTTGACCTTTAGAAGAAGTTCAGCAAGGGAGAAAGACAGTACTTAGGAAACAGTTTGGTTTTATGAAAAGAAAGCTATGCTTACAGTATAGAGAAGGGAGTGACTAGTTTTACCAAGGAAGGCTTCAGTGTGAGAACTATTAGCTGAATCTGGTTCTGAATAATAACCTGGAATTAACCAGGAAAATAAGGTATGAATGCCTTTAGGGCACCAGTATTAGTTCTATATTGCTGAAGCAGACAGTGGAAAAAGGAGGTGAAGGACAAGACTAGTTAGGTAGGTAAGAGGTCCAGAGGGTTGTATCTTATTATTTAGGTGCTAGGAGACTGACTTCAGCAGGAAATTATATGACTACATGTGCAATCACATGGGCTGCTTCAGAGGCAGTTTGGACTGGAGGAGCAACAACTGGGATATCCATTAAGGGTGAAGTTATACTCCAGGTGAGCAGGATGACATAAAGTGGTAGCCAGTGGGAAATGAGAGGCTTGACCGTCATTCATCAAGGATCTACTTTCCTCTCCCTCCTTACTAACGAACCCTAATTTTGTTCAGGCAGTCACTGCTGTTGCCAACGATTAATTAGGAATGGGCATGTGGTCCAATTTTAGGCAATAAGACATAAGGAGAGTCTACTGCAGAACTCCTAGAAAGAGATCCAGAAAAAAGTGGCACCTGTGGAAGGTGCTCTGTCTTGATGAGCCACACTCAGGACTACTGTAGCCAAACCGCTACAAGCTTGATAATAAAGAGGACACTAGGAAGCAGAACAGAGAGGAAAAACCTTGATATCTGGAGTTCTCTTGTTAACTGTCCCTTGATGCCTGATTGCTTCTGCATGTTCAGTTAGAGTAAAATGTGTTTCCTTACTTTTATATCTATTTAATTGGATTTCCCATTCTTTGGCAACTGAAAGCATTTCCATGAATTAATTCTTTCCTTAAGATGAAAAATGTTTATACTATATAAAGTCTGCATATGCCAACATTAACAAACTACTAAAACATTTTAAGAAGATTTTCCTTAGGATGGAGTATTCATTGCCACATAACAAATTACCCACAAACACAGCATCTTAAAACAACAAACACTTATTATCTCAGAGTTTCTGAGGGTCAGGAATCTAGGAATGGCTTAGCTGGCTGGTTATGGCTCAGGATTTCTCAGGAGACTGCAGTTAAGCTGTTAGCTTGGGTTACAGTCACTTAAAGGGGCTGGATAATCCACGCCCAAGCTCCTTCAGGTGGTTGTTGACAGTTGGTGTTAGTTCCTTGCCACCTGGGCCGCTCTGTAGGGTGGCTCACCTGACATTGTAGTTGGCTTCCCCAGAGCAAATGATCTAGTAGAGTAAGAGCACACCCAGGAGGGGAGTTCCAGAATCGTTCATACCCTATCTTGGAAGTGACACACTGTCTTTTCTGTGGTATGCTATTCGTCATACAGACCAACCTAGCACAGTATGAGAAGGAGTGAGACAAGGAATACTAGGCAGTGTGGCTCACTGGCGGCCATCTTGGAAGCTGGCTACCACAGATAGAGTCTATGATTAGAATCACTAGGTAAACATATCTGAACATTTTAAAATTTCTTAAACATTCTGCAAACTGTTTTACAAAAAGTTTCTTCTGATACGTACCTTGACCGGCTAAGTTTGAGACTGTCTTGTCACTGAGTAGAATTGTTTTACTTGTGAATTTAACAGGTGAAAAGTGGCGAAAGTGGAAAGCAATTTCATTGATTAACCAGTTGTATTTCATTCATTTATTCGTTTATTTACTGAGTATCTTCTACATATAAGGCACTGTTTTAGGTGTTCACACCAGTGAGAAAACCAGGGCATCCTTGCATTCATAGTTTATAGTCTAGAAGGGAAGTCAGACAATCATAACCACACAGATAAACATGTAACTCCAAACTGAGACACTTTCAATGGGGAAAATGAACATACTTTTATGACAACAGCACTAAGAGTACCTGACTGAGACTGAGGCTTTCGGGAACTGTTTCCGTGAGGAAGTGACACTGGAGCTGACACAGGAAGGATGAATAAGGGATAATTTAGTAAAAGTAAAGAGGTACACAAGGATTGCATAGTAGGTTGCAAGGACTGCACATACAAAAGAGAATGGTAAGTTTGAGGTAGGAGAGAGGCTCTTGGGGCTGATATGTAGACAGTGAGGGTTCAAATGGTAAGACGAGAGTCTGGAGGGATAGACTGGGTCAGATTATGCAGGGTTTTCTGGGTCACGTTCAGGATTTCAGTATTTATCCACAGAGTGATGGGATGTTACTGGGGGTTGAGATGAAGGCACCACAGCATCAGATTTGCATTTTGAGATCTCTGGTGGTATGGAGAAAGACTAGTGGATGGGAGAATTGTAAACATGGAGGTGAAGGAAGAAGTTATAGGAATTGCTCAGGCCAGAGAGGATGACATTGTGGACCATGCAAAAGCGGGAGGCATGGGGTAAAGCTAGACTGAAGCTTGTGCCATCGATGGTGGGCCAGTGAGGGCATCAACAAGGTATTGCCCTTTTTGTTTTTTTCAAACTTTAAACTTTTAATTTTGTTTTGGGGTATAGCCAATCAACAATGTTGTGGTAGTTTCAGGTGAACAGCGAAGGGACTCAGCCTTACATATACATGTATCCATTCTCCCCCAAACCCCCTCCCAGCTACTGCTCTTGACTTCTTATGGACCGGATATATGTGTCCCTGCAAAATTCACAAGTTGAAGTCCTAACTGCCAGTGTATTTAGGGTAAGGAAGTAATTAAGGTTAAATGAAGTCATGAGTGTGGATGAATGTTCTTATAAGGAGAGATACCAGAGAGCTTGCTGGGCTCTCTACCACATGAGCACACAGTGAAAAGGCAGTCATCTGCAAACCAGGAAGACAGTTCTCATCAGAAACCAAATTTCTAGAACCTCCATCTTGGACTTCTCATTTCCAGAACTGTTAGTAAATAAATTTCTGTCATTTAAGTCAATTCATGCCGTGATATTTTGGTATGGCAGCCAGAGCTGACTAGAGCAACTGACTTCTCTCTAAACCTTAGAATTCAATCAGTGAAGTTTTGAAAGTATATTTATACTGTTCCTCCCAACATCTTTTCAGCACTGTCTTAACAACAAGCACATAGAAAAGATCTATAGTCTAGTTATATATTTCTGTATAGCAAACCAACCCCAAAATTAGTGGCAAAAACCAACAACCATTTTACTATGATCACAGATCCTATGGGTCAGGAATTCAGGAAGAGAACAGAGATCTGACTCTGCTTCATGATGTCTGGGCTCTCAGCTGGGAAGACCTAAAAAAGCTGGGGATGAATCTAGCCCCAGAGGGTTGGGGCTAGAACAGCTGAACTACCCGGGATCTACTTCCAATAAAATGGCTTATTGACCCATACATCAACCAGGCACACCTGGGATGGATGACTGGAGCCCTTATTCAGTCTCTCACTCATGGCGCTTAGGTTCTGAGGTGGGGAGTGGGGAGAGGGAGTGTTTCAAGAGAGTGAGTATTCTAAGAGACCCTTTCCTGGCACAGACTGAGAATTCAGGTAGTGTCACTTCTACTGTACTCTGATCGAATGAGGGGCTCACAATCCTACTGAGGTTCAAGGGAAAGAGTCATAGATCCATACCATTTGATGGGAAGTGATGGGAGGAAAGATAAAGAATTTGAGGCCTTTTATTGTTTGTTCTTAACTACCATAGTCTACCGCTGAAGAGGGCGCTGAGGAAACCAACTTGCTTTCTCTGCTCTCTCCCAGTTATATTTCTGGCTAAGCTGAGGATATAGGAGATGGAGTAAGGTAGTCATGGGGACAAGTGTGGTGAAGGAAACAAGCATTAAGGATGACTCATAAGTTTCTGACTTGAAAATCTGGATGAATGGTGGTGCCCTTCGTGAAGACAGAGGATAATGGAGTGGGTCTGGGGAGAAAGATCATATATCTGGTCTTATAAGTACTGAGTCTGAGATGAGTGGGATATCACCAGATGGAAATATTGAATAAGCAACAAAATATTCAGCTCCAGAGCTCAGGAGTGAACTGGGATGGAGATTACTTTGGGACTTACTGACATATAGACAGATGGTAATTGAAGGCTTGAGCTTCATTTTTTAAAAGGTCTGTTCTTGTCCTGTGATCAAAATGGTATTCTATTAAACAATTTACAAGCTTAATAGTGATGTTTCATCTCTCAGGCAAATAAACTGCCTTTTAAGATGTTTTGCTGCAATAGCTGTCAGTGAGTGACCTGGAGTACCTCTAAATGGTGCACAAATTCAATTTAAACAATAAAAACATTCACCAACCATACCCACTCTAAACTTGAGAGCCTGCTTAATCAAAAAGGCCATTATATACACTTAGCTAAGAAAGCTAACTAAGAAAGTCACTAACAGCTTTTCTGCCTTCTCTATATCAACTTTTGCTTTCTCACCTTTGCCTATCTAACCTAATACTCCTATATTTGATTTCTAACATGCTTACTTCATGATACATGTGCTATTTTTTCCTTTAAATAAAAACATTTTGTGGATTAAAAAATATAGACAGCACTATTTCTTAAATGTGGTATGGGCAGCTAGGTGTTTTATTTTCATTCTTTAAACTGTATGTATCTGCCATATACACTCTTTGGTATGCTTGATACATTTCATAACAAAAAACATTTAAACTATTTTTAATAGCCTTAAATTTTTATTTGCAACAAATGATTTAAGACTATGTCTATTTTATGAAAAAAGGATGTTATTAAAATTATAGGTATTTATTATCACCACCACCAGCATCTTCAAAGTCTTGGATATGTGAGTGATATAAGCTTGAACAGATGCCCAGCAAACAATAAAACATGACATGGCCTGTTTCATTAGCTCATTAACACATGCCTTGGGTACAATATGAAAGACAGGTTGTGAGTAAATGTACCAATGAAATATACCCCAGAGTATCTTAATGCTTTTATATTCTACTCACAGTTCCACTTCTAAACCTCTTAAAATATGTATTTTTTTAAAGGTAGCTTTTACATGTATATATACTTGGGATATTTCTTACTTCAAAGAAAGATAAATAAAATTTTCCTATTTCTAATCTACAAAAGAAAACCTTCAATATGAATTCCATTCCACTTTGATGATGTTAATTAGCATCCTTGAACTCAAACTCACTGATTTCCTCTCTCTAACTAACCTCCCCGGGCCACCTTTACCCATTTTTATTGGGATAGTCTGCAAGGCCCTGAATTTCCCATCATTATTCTGTGCTTGTTTGCACATGGCACAATAATCTCTCCACAGAAAACACTGTAGTCCTCTCTGACTGCCTGAGGATTAATTATCATCATGAACAACATGGTAAATGTCCCAACCAGGAAGTACATGACCAATAAACTACTTCAGTGGAAACAAATGATCACTGATGACTTTCATCCTCAGTGCCTTAGATAGAAATTTGGGGAAAGCTTGCCCAATGTACCACACTTGATGTCATCTTTGAATTTGGATTAAAAAAACCCTTTTTGGTAGTGGCAAGACACCTGGCTTCAGTCTGATTTAAAATTCATGAAGCCAAACACAGACTTGTAAGACATGGTCTTAATGAGAAGAAAAAGATCTCAAGAAAACTGAAAACATAAAAACAGACTGAAGAAAGTTGGTGCTGGCAAAAAGAAGGTGCAGATTTTTCAATGACTATCTGTGGTGATTGTGCAAATTTTTTTTATAAGAGAATATACTAGGGAAACTTCAGGAAAAGAATACAAAAAAACCCCACTATAGGTGTTTCATGAGCAGTCTTGATATGAATTTCCTGCAACTCCAAATACCAAGTCTCTTCTCTTTCTAGCCAGGGGGATATTGGCTTTCCAGTTACTAAGTGAGTCCTAGCCCCTAAAAAGTAAGGCTTCGGTCCTCAGGCTAGAAGCCTACTCACCGGCTTAGCCTAGACCTTCAGGTTTCCATGGCTCCTCTGACTCTATCTGACTCCAGTTCACTATTAGAAAAGCTACCCCAGACTCAGTGGCCTCAAACAATAATCATTTATTATTGCTCATGTGTCTGTGGATCAGCTGGGATTCAGTTAATTTAGACTGGTGGCTCTGCTTCTCACTGCATGTCTCTGGACTGGCTGGAGACATCTGGTCTGCTCCAAATGTTTCTCATTCTTCTTGGACCAGCAGTCTAGCCAGGATATGTTTTTCTCATGGCAATGGCAGAGGCCTAAGAGAGCCTCCTATTGGCCAAAGCAAATCAGAGGCAAAGGGCTAAGTGTAAGAACACCCTACCCAAATGCATCACAATTACACGGCAAAGACATAGATGTATACGTTGTTGTTCATTCACTAAGTTGTGTCCAACTCTTTGTGATCCCATGAAATGCAGCAAGGCAGGCTTCCCTGTTCTTCATTATTTCCCGGAGTTTGTTCAAACTCATGTTCGTTGAGTCAGTGATGCCATCCAACCATCTCATCCTCTGGTGCCTTTGCCTTCTCATCCTGCCTTCAATCTTTCCCAGCATCACGGTTTTCCAATAGTGGGCTCTTTGCATCAGGTGACCTAAGTATTGGAGCTTCAGTTCCAGCATCAGTCCTTCCAATGAATATTCAGGGTTGATTTCCTTTAGGGTTGACTGGTTTGATTTCCTTGCTGTCCAAGGGACTCTTCTCCAGCACCACAGTTTCAAAGTATAAATTCTTTGGTGCTCAGCTTTCTTTATGGTCCAATTCTCACATCAGGACATTTAATACTGGAAAATACCATAGCTTTGACTTTATGGACCTTTGTCAGCAAAGTAATGTCTCTGCTTTTTAATATGCTGTCTAGGTTGGTCATAGCTTTTCTTTCAAGGAGCAAGCGCCTTTTAATTTCATGGCTGCAATCACCATCTGCAGTGATTCTGGAGACCAAGAAAAAAAGTCTGTCACTGTTTCCATTTTTCTCATCTACTTCCCATGAAATGATGGGACCAGATGCCATGATCTTAGTTTTCTGAATGCTGTTTTAAGCCAGCTTTTTCACTCTCCTCTTTCACTTTCATCAAAAGGCTCTTTATATCCTCTTCAGTTTCTGCCATTAAGGTGCTATCATTTGCATATCTGAGGTTGTTGATATTTCTCCAGGCAATCTTGATTCCAGCTTGTGAGTCATCTAGCCCAGCATTTCGCATAATGTATTCTGCATAGAGGTTAAATAACCAGGGTGAAAATATACAGCCTTGAAATACTCCTTTCTCAGTTGGAACCAGTCCATTGTTCCATGCTCAGTTCTAACTGTTGCTTCTTGACCTGCATACAGGTTTCACAGGAGGCAGGTAAAGTGGTCTGGTATTCCCATAAACATTTTCCAGTTTGTTGTGACCACACAGTCAAAGACTTGACTTCAGCACAGTCAATGAAGCTGAAGTAGATGTTTTTCTGGATTTCTCTTGCTTTTTCTATGATCCAACAGATGGTAGCAGTTTGATCTCTGGTTCGTCTGCCTTTTCTAAATCCAGCTTGTACATGTGGAAATTCCCAGTTCACGTACTGTTGAAGCCGAGCTTGAAGGATTTTGAGCATTACCTTGCTAGTATGTGATATAAGCACAATAGTAAGGTAGTTGGAACATTCTTTGGCATTGCCCTTCTTTGAGATTGGAATGAAAATTGACCTTTTCCAATCCTGTGGCCATTCCTGAGTTTTCCAAATTTGCGGCATACTGAGTGTAGCACTTTAACAACATCATCTTTGGGGATTTAAAATAGCTCAGCTGGAACTCCATCAGCTCTACTAGCTTTGTTTGTAGTAATGCTTCCTAACGTCCACTTGACTTCACACTCCAGGATGTCTAGTTTGAGTTGAATGACCACACCAGTGTGGTTATCCAGGTCATTAGGACCTTTTTTGTACAGTTCCTCTGTGTATTCTTGCCACCTCTTCTCCATCTCTTCTGCCTCTCTAAGGTCCTTGCCGTTTCTGTCCTTTGTTGTGCCCACTGTTGCATGAAACGTTCCCTTGGTATCTCTAATTTTCTTAAAGAGATCTCTAGTCTGAATGCATATATTAGTTACCTATTGCTGCATAATAAATTATCTGAAACTTAGTGGCTTAAAACAATAATGAACACATTATGTTTCAGAAGGTCTGTGGTCAGGAATGGCCCAGCTGGGTGGTAGCATGGAGCTTCTCATGAAAGACCAAAAATGCTCTATTTTGTAGACAAAGAGACTCCTGTACAAATATCCTATATTTCTAATTATTGTCTATTATTTATTAAAATATATTTTTGTGCAATGCAATACATTTTATGGGAAAATGTTGTTTAGAGAGTTTTTAGCAGCAAAATAAGTACTGTGATTGTTAAACAATAGGCTAAAAGATGGTGAACATTAACTCAATTCCACAAAATACATAGCAAGGGAATAATAAAACAGGAGACATAAATTGAAAATCACTTTATAAATTGAGAGATAGGATACCTGCGGAATTCCTGGGCCCTTGCCCTATGCTTGTTTCTACTGCCAACAATCTTGTCTTTTGCTTCATACCTGTGTTATTTCAACACTGTTCCAGATGGTATCTCTGCTTCTGATTGCTTTGGCTTCCAATTTACCTTATTCACAGCTTCTAAATAATCTTTTTATAAAAAACTGTAGCTTATTTTCTTAATATTTATTCTTTTAATAATTTATTTATGTGGCTATGCCAGGTCTTAATTATGGCACCTGGGATCTTCAAATTTTATTCAGCATGAACATCTTTTTTTTATTTGAGGTATGTGAACTTTTAGTTGTGGTATGTAGGCTCTAGTTCCCTGACCAGGGATCCAACCAGGGCCCACTGCATTGGGGGTGCAGAATCAGAGCCACTGCACCACTAGGGAAGTCTCTTAAAATAATCTTTATCAAAGATCTTCTCTTGTGTAAGATCCTATGATACTTTCCTTCTATATACCATTTTAAATCCAAACTCCTCAATACACATGTTCAGGATCCATTCATTCATTCATTGATTCCTCTTAAAACTATCAGCCATCCCTAGCAAAAGCCCTTTGCTCCAGCTCTGACAATAGCTTTGTCTCCATCTCAGCTTTCAAAACATAAGCATCTGATTGGTCCAGCACAGCTGCTAGTGAATAATGGGTACTCATTATGCACTTGCTGAATGAGCAGACCTTGAAAATAACTAGGTAACCTAAAACAAAATTATAACCTTCTCTTCTCAGTTCCTCTGAATCTGTGTTCAAAGTACCTTCATAATTGAGCCACATATATTTTCATAATACCTGTCTGCCTCTCTAAACTTACCTCCAACCACTCTTCTGTTCATCCACCATGTTTCAGCTGAGTGGGCCTACTTTCTATTTTCTGGATACATTAAGCTCATTCCTCTCTCAGGCCTTTTCCTAAGCTGCTTCCTCTTCTTGGAACACTTTTCCCTATTTTTTGTTATTTTTTTTTCATTCAGCTAGCTGCTTTTTGTCATTAAGATCTCAGTTTAAAATTATTTCCTCAGAGAGGACTTCCATGAACATGCACTCTAAAGTAATTCCCTCAATCCTTAACTATCGTGTCTCTCTTTTTAGTTCTACGCTGTGCAGTATCAGCTATTTCTCTTGTTCATTTATTTATGTGATTGTTTACAGTTGGCCTTTCTACAAAGATGTACGCTCCATGAGAACAAAGATGTCTTATTCACTGAGCACTTATATTGCTAATGGCTGCCCATCTGGCAGATGCTCAAAGATGATGTTAAATGAATGAATAAACAAATAATGTTTATTTTCAATCTCCCAGATAATGCTCTGATCCCAACAAACCTCAACAACTTCTCTTAATTCATTTCTACTATACCTCCTAAGACTCTAGTTAAAAGAAAATTAGCTCCTCCAAAAAGCTTCCCCTGAAATACTCTTCATTCCTAATGTTGTACATTCACCTATGCATTTAGCCTATATCATAATTTGATGTGTGGTCTTCTGGGTAAATTGCTCTCCAGTGGTTCCATGCACATGTTTCTTCTCTGATCTATAGGTATCATCAGATCCCCAAGAGCATATGTCCATTTTTGTTGTAGCTTTGAGTGTTCTGGTAGCACTTAGTATGCTGTTGTAGATATAGCTGCAATTCAAGCAGGCCTTACCTGGTGGCTCAGATGGTAAAGAATCTGCATGCAATGCAGGAGACCTGGGTTCAATCCCTGGGATGGGAAGATCTCCTGGAAAATGGAATGGCTACCCACTCCAGTATTCTTGCCTGGAGAATTCCACAGACAGAGGAGTCTGGCAGGCTATAGTCCATGGGGTTGCAAAGAGTTGAACACAACTGAGTGACTAACACACACACATATGTATCATCAGATCCCCAAGAGCATCTGTGTGTTTTTTGTGGTAGCTTTGTTTTGAGTGTTCTAGTAGCACTCAGTGTGCTGTTGTAGACATAGTAGCAATTGAAGTTTACTAATAAGCACTTCCTCAAAATGGCCAATACAGTTCTTTAGCCAAGCATTTAGCCAAGATGGTGGAGTAAAAGGATGTGTGCTCATCTTCTCCTGCAAGAACACCAAAATCACAACTAGCTGCTGAACAAGCATCAACGGGAGAATATTGGATCCCACCAAAAAAGATATCCCATGTCCAGGGGCAAAGGTGAAGCCCCAGAAAGACGGTAGGCAGGGCAAAACTGTGTTTGGAAACAAACCTCATACCCACCAGAGATGCTCAGAGGGCACAAACAAAACCCTTGTGTGTACAGGACCCAGGGACAGGAGCAGTGACCCCCATGAGACTAAGCCACACCTGCCTTTGAGTGTTTGAGTGTCTCCTGCAGAGGCACAGGTCAGCACTGGCCTGCCGGGGACACAGGGGCTCTGGCTACAGCACACCTGAGAGGCACAGCGTGTGGCATAAGTCCTCTTGGAGGAGGTCGCCATTAGCCCCACTGAAGAGCTGCTGAGCAGACAACCCACAAAGTGGAGAATAATTATACCAAAGAAGTTCCCACACTTTTGCAAAAGTTCTAGGGCCCACAACAGATTTCCCAACCTGGGGATCTAGCAAAGGGACTGAGAACCTCCAGGGAATTTGACTTTGAAGGGCAGTGGGATTTGACTACAGAACTTCCACAGGACTGGGGAAACAGACTCTTGGAGGGTACAAACAAAACCTTGAGCACACCAGGACCCAGGACAAAGGAGCAGTGATCCTACAAGAGACTGAGCCAGACTTGTCTGTAAGTGTCCATGAGTCTCTGGTGGAGGCAGAAGTTGACCATCAGGGGCACTGAATAAATAGTCCTGGGAGCCTCAGCGTGCTGGCCTAAGTCCTTTTGAAGGAGGTTGCCATTACCTCCATTAACCCTATCACAGTTTGACCTCAGGCCAAACTACAGGGAGGGAAGACAGCTCCACCCATCAACAGAAAATTGGAATAATGATTTCCTGAGCATGGCCCTGCCCACCAGAGCAAGACACAGTTTACCCCACAGCCAGTCCCTCCCATCAGGAAGCTTCCACAAGCCTCTTAACCTCATCCATCAGAGGGCAGAGAGAATGAAAACCACAGTCACAGAAAATGAAACAAAATAACTGTATGGATCACAGCCTTGTCTAACCCAATATGAGCCATGCCATGCAGGGCCACCCAAGACAGATAGGTCATGGTGGAGAGTTCTGACAAAATGTCATCCACTGGAGAAGGGAATGGCAAATAATTTCAACATTCTTGCCTTGAGAACCCCATGAACAGTATGAAAAGACAAAGAGATATGACACTGAAAGATGAACTCCTCAGGTTGGTAGGTGCCCAATATGCTACTGTAGAAGAGCAGAGAAACAGTTCCAGAAGGAATGAAGAGGCTGAGCCAAAGCAGAAACAAGGCTCAGGTGTGGATGTGTCTGGTGGTGAAAGTAAAGTCCGATGCTATAAAGAACAATATAGCATAGGAACCTAGAAGATTAGGTCCATGAATCAAGGTAAACAGGATGTGGTCAAACAGGAGATAGCAAGAGTGAACATCAACATTTTAGGAATCAGTGAACTAAAATGGACTCGAATGGGCAAATTTAATTCAGAAGACCATTATATCTACTACTGTGGGCAAGAATCCCTTAGAAGAAATAGAGTAGCCTCATAGTCAACAGAAGAGCCCCAACTGCAGTAAGTGGGTGCAATATTAAAAACAACAGAATGATCTCTGTTCATTTCCAAGGCAAACCATTCAATATCACAGTAATCCAAGTCTGTGCCCCAATCACTAATGCCAAAGAAGCTGAAGTTGAACAGTTCTGTGAGGACTTACATGACCTTCTAAAATGAACAGTCAAAAAGGTGCCCTTTTCATCATAGGGGACTGGAATGCAAAAGTAGGAAGTCAAGAGATAGCTGAAGTAACAGGCAAGCTTGGCCTTGGAGTACAAAATGAAGCAGGGCAAAGGCTAACAGAGTTTTGCCAAAAGAATGCACTGGTCATAGCAAACATGCTCTTAAAACAACACAAGAGAAGACACTACACATGGACATCACCAGATGGTCAATATCAAAATCAGACTGATTATATTCTTTGCAGCCAAAATGGAGAAGCTCTATACAACCAGCAAAAACAAGACTGGGAGCTGACTGTGGCTCTGATCATGAACTCCTTATTGCAAAATTCAGACATAAATTGAAGAAAGTAGAGAAAACCACTAGACCATTCAGGTATGACCTAAATCATATCCCTTATGATTATACAATGAAAGAGACAAATAGATTCAAGAAATTAGCTCTGATAGAGTGCCTGAAGAACTATGAACAGAGGTTCATGATATTATACAGGAGGCAGTGATCAAAACCATCCCCAAGAAAAAGAAATGCAAAAAGGCAAAATGGTTTTCTGAGGAGGCCTTACAAATAGCTGAGAAAAGAAGAGAAGGGAAAGCAAAGGAGAAGAGAAAATATATACCCATCTGAATGCAGAGTTCCCAAGAACAGCAAGGAGAGATAAGAAAGGCTTCCTCAATGATCAATGCAAAGAAATACAGGCAAACAGTAAAATGGGAAAGACTAGAGATCTCTTCGAGAAAATCAGAGATACTAACGGAACATTTCATTTAAGGATGGGCACAATAAAGGACAGAAATGGTATGGACCTAAAAGAAGCAGAAGATATTAAGAAGAGGTGGCAAGAATACACAGAAGAACTATATAAAAAAGATCTTCATGACCCAGATAACCATGATGGTGTGATCATTGATCTAGAGTCAGACATCCTGGAATGCAAAGTCAAGTGGGCCTGAGGAAGCATCACTACAAACAAAGCTAGTGGAGTGACAGAATTCCAGTTGAGCTATTTCACAACCTAAAAGATGATGCTGTTAAAGTGCTGCACTCAATATGTCAGCACATTTGGAAAACTCAGCAGTGACCATGGGACTGAAAAAGGTCAGTTTTCATTCCAAACCCAAAGAAAGACAATGCCAAAAAATGTTCAAACTACCACATAATTGCACTCATTTCACATGTTAGCAAAGCAATGCTCAAAATTCTCTAATCTAAGCTTCAACAGTACATGAACTGAGAACTTCCATATATTCAAGTTGGATTTAGAAAAGGCAGAGGAACCAGAGACAAATTGCCAACATCTGTTGGATCATAGAAAAAGCAAGAGAATCCAGAAGGGTATCTACTTCTGTTTCATTGACTGTGCTAAACCCTTTGACTGTATGGATCACTACAAACCATGGAAAAATTCTTCAAGAGATGGGAATACCAGACCACCTTACCTGCCTCCTGAGAAACCTGTATACAGGTCAATAGCAACATACAACTGGGGACAGAACATCAGAGTGTTTCTAAATTGGGAAACAAGCACGTTAAGGCTGTATATTGTTTATTTAACTTCTGTTCAGAGTACATCATGGGAGATGCTGGGCTGGATGAAGCACAAGCTGGAATCAAGATTGCTGGGAGAAATATCAATAACCTCAGATATGCAGATGATATAACCCTTATGGCAGAAAGCAAAGAGGAACTAAAGATCCTCTTAATGAAGGTAGAAGAGGAGAGTGAAAAAGTTGGCTTAGAACTCAACATTCAAAAACTAAGATCATGGCATCCAGTCCCATCACTTCATGGCAAACAGATGGGGTAACAGTGGAAACAGTGACAGACTTTATTTTCCTGGGCTCCAAGATCACTGCAGATAGTGACTGCAGCCATTAAATTAAAAGATCCTTGCTCCTTGGAAGAAAAGCTATGATCAAACTAGACAACATATTAAAAAGCAGAGACATTACTTTGCCAACAAAGGTCTGTAGAGTCAAAACTATGGTTTTTCCAATAGTCATGTATGGATGTGAGAGCTGGACCATAAAGAAGGCTGACCACCAAAGAATTGATGCTTTCAAACTGTGGTGTTGGAGAAGACTCTTGAGAGTGCTTTGGACTATAAGGAGATCCAACCAGTCCATCCTAAAGGAAAGCAGTCTTGAATATTCATTGGAAGGACTGATGGTGAAGCTGAAACTCCAATACTTTGGCCACCTGATGCGAAGAGCTGACTCACTGGAAAAGACCCTGATGCTGGGCAAGACTGAAGGCAGAAGGAAAAGGGCATGACAATGGACAAGATGATTGGATCACATCACTGACTCAATGGACATGAGTTTGGGCAAGTTCCAGGAGATGATAAAGGACAGGGAAGCCTGGCGTGCTGCAGTCCATGGGGTCACAAAGAGTCGAACATGACTGAGCAACTGAATAACAAGCCGAGTATTGCCAATGGGTGCAAAGAAACTACAAAGTGTGGGGGAAAAAAATAGCTCCTGCTCCCATCAGCTGGAGTGGGAAAACAATTCACAGGGTATCAGTAGGCTACTCTGAAGGGTTTGCCTTAGCAGCGGGAAAAATGTTAGACTAAATGTTACTCTGATCCTCTAAAAGCTTAAAGGTAGGACCTGAAAGTATCAACCTGTTTCCAGTAACTTAACTGCATTCCAGAAGAAAGTTCAGGAATATTCATAGAGACACAAAAATGTCTAGCATCAAACAATAAAATTCACAGTGTCTGGCAGCCAATCAAAAATAACCAAGCATGCAAGAAAAAACAAATGGGGAGGAAAATAGCAACACATAATGAGGAATAAAATAAGTGAATTGAAATCAACTTAGAAATGACACAGATGATAGAATTAGTAGATAGGGATAGTAAAATATTTTCCATGTGGTCTGGGAGCTACAACAAATACTGAGTATGTTAAGTAGAAGCATGGAAGAACTGGTGAACTTGAATGCATAGCAACAGAAACTATCTAAAATGAAATACAAAAAGAAAATTACAGGGGAACAAAAAAAAAATACAGTGTAGTGGACTCTGTGATAACTTCAAGCAGTCTATTACTCATGTAGCTGGAGTCCCTATGATACAGGAGAAAGAAGGAAAGATCAAAAAATATTTTAAGATAAAATGACCAAAAATTTTCAAAATTTGATTAAAAAAAAATAAAGTCACCAGAACCAAGAAGCTCAAAGGACCACAGACACAAGAAACATGAAAATAAAAAGAAAAATGACACAAGGCATCATAATCCAATTGCTCAAAAACAGTGGTAAAAAGAAAATCAGAAAAACAGCCAGAGAAATTTACACATGTTATGTACAGAAGAACAAACAGCAGTTTTGGAAACAATTAAGTGAAAAGATTGCTTCATAAGCAATACCTTTAAAACAGTGAAAGAAAAAAAAATTATCAATCTTGAATTCTATATCCAGTGAACGTATCTTTCAAAAGCAGTGTTGAAGTAGACTTTTTCAGACACACAAAAGAAAGAATTAATCACCAGCAGGCCTGCACTATAAGTAGTGTTAAAATACATCTTTTAGGAAGAAAAAAAAAAAAAAAAAACCACATGGAAATTGGGATCAACACAAAGAAATGAAAAGCACTGTAGATATTAACTATGTGGGTAAATATGAAACATACTTAAATGCTTGTCTAAAGTATCATGATCTTAATATTTTTTCTGATTTTTCCCAAACAGATAAAATTTTTGTTCACATTTTCCTCCTGTTATGGTTTTCAATGGCGAAAACTTAGCTTGTTTATCTCTTTATTATATATTAGATGGTGGCATAGGCTTTTGCAAATAAGAGATAATGTACAACTTCCTAGTAGACTGAAATAGCTTATTTTCATGTTTTACTTGAAAGTTGCACAAGAATCAAAATAAGATAAACATAAAGATAAAACAAGTAAGTGGATAGAAGTTATCTTGCCCCACAAAATAATGATATTCCTCATAAAACAATAATCTACTGAAAATACAATGTGTTTAGAAAAAAAAAA
>NW_011494945.1:8260461-8296888 GCF_000754665.1 Bison bison bison | reverse complement strand
GAAAAAAAAAAAAAGAATGGATCTTTACTATTTCAGCGATAGTGTTAAAATCAGTTGAGAATTTGATTCGCTTTAAAACCCTCTCTCGGCTTCCCTAGTGGCTCAATGGTAAAGAATCCGCCTGCAACTCAGGAGACGCAAGTTTGATCCCTGGGTTGGGAAGATCCCCTGGAGAAGGAACTGGTGACCCACTCCAGTATTCTCGTCTGGGAAATCCCATGGACAGAGGAGCCTGGCAAGCTACAGTCCATGGGGTCCCAAAAGAGTTGGACATGATTTAGTGACTAAACCTCTGAAAATAGGGAAGAAGTCTGCTGTTCCCCATTTCAACAGCAATAGAAATTGAAGACACATGCCTTGCAGAGGACCTTGATTAGATTCCTAAGGAGGGAGCAGGAGTGGATGGGAAATAAACAATAAAAAATCAGAAAAAGTCAGTGTTGGGGTTCCTAAGATCACTCCCAAGTTTGATGATTTGTTAGGAGGATACACAGGACTCAGCATATAGTTGAACTCACAGGTATGGTTTATTACACCAAAAGGATACAAAGTAAAACCAGCAAAGGAAAAAGGTGCATGAGATGAAGACTGGAGGAAACCAGGTATAAGGTGTTAAGAATTCTTCCTCTTCTGGTAGAGTCACAAAAGATGTGATTAATTACTCCAAGAATTAACACATATGAACACACACGTGAAATGCTGTCTAGCAGGTATATTCACTGGTGACTCAGTCCTCAGGGTTTTGGTTGGAGCTGGCAATGTAGGTATCCTCTGCCTAACATGTACCAAAACTCTAGACTCTCAGAAGGAAAGTAGGTGATCAACATAAACCATACTGTTGGCAGAGACTGTTTAGGTACAGTGAACTGCCCTTATCAGTTAGAGAATGGGGGAAACATTTCTAAAATCCAAGTTTCCAGATGCTAGCCAAGGGCTAACCTTACAAGCAGGTTTTTTTTAAGGACAGTAGTCCTTTTTTGCATAGGGATATATTAAAAATATTCTTACTTTTTGATTCAAGAATGTGACTTTCATTCAGAACTTTTTTAGCAAACAGTATGAAATACAGCAAAGTTATATACGCTAAAATGTTCATCATAATATCGTTTACATTAGTAAAAAAAAAAAAAGGAAAGGAAACAAAGTAAGTGTCCAAAAACTGTGGAATGGTTCAGTAAATTATAGTACAGTATATGAATGAAAGTAATGAAGAAATATTAAATAGCCATTAGATATTTTGAAGACTTTTAGTAACAAAAATGACTATCCTGGGGAGTAAATCAGAATGAAAAAATTATATATACAATAATAACTCAAAAATGGGAGAAATTAAAAAAAATGGGAGGAATACAGAATGAAAGCTAGAAGGAAATACACTAGAATGTAATCATGATTCATTTCTGGGGGGTGGCTTATATAAAATAATTTTTATTTTCTTCGACCTTTTCCTGTGCTGTCAATTTTTAGTTAATGAACACGTATTTACTTTTCTAATTAGAAACTAAGTTATAATAATAACATAATTGTGTTAAAAAGATTTTAGATATAATGGCCTATGGATTCAAAGCAACTTTAGCTAATCTATAAAATATTTAGTATGCACAGTGAATAATATGAATAGAATGTTAACGAGGGAACTTTTAGCATGGCAAATGACCATTTAAAGTGTATTTTTAAATCTGATGTGCTTCTTTGTTTAATTAGTTAACAAGAAAAGAAAAAACAGGTAAATGGAAGGAAGATATAAACACTAAAAAAAGCACAATGACTAATTTTTATTGCAAGGAAGAAATGGCTCACAAACTAGCAAAAATACAAAAATAAAAATGTTATTTGCAAAGGATAGCACAAGGATGAATTTTCTAAATAACACTGAATCCCAATTTACATACAATCTGTTAAGCATTACTAACATAAGTCACATAAATTTTCATAGTTTTAAGGAGGATTAGGTAATTACTCTACAAACTTCCAGAGAAGGTGATTTTTAACATATTTAGTTACAACTCCCCTCCATTTGTTTTAATGCATCTACTCTAGTCAGAGATACTACTCCATAGAAAGCTATTTTTATACTACCCGGCTTCTTCATCACTGCACTAAGAAAGGAGCACTAAGGAGGGAGAAAACAGACCACTATTGTATCCTCTTATCCCTGGAGAGATGAAATGGTTTGCAGCTCATTTTAAATCACAAAGCAATTCTTTTGTGTACGAATTGGCCCCAGGAGAGGAGGTTGTGCAACTCACTTTCCACATGACCTCCACTTGTGGCTGCTTCCCAATCGTGTCAGAACATGAAAACCTTGAAGGCACTCCATGTGGGGCAGTGCTCTCTCTGCCTCTGAAGTGACTCCTGGGCCAAGTTAGAAAAACCAAATTCTGAAGAGCCACTACAATGGAAAGCACACTCAGAAGGAGGGTAAAAAACCCAGAATTTTTCTGGTTAGGAAGGGAAATGTGGTTAACCTAAATTGGTCCTAGAGAGCAAATGGAGGCATCAAGAAGGACTTCTGCTTCAGTTCAACTATGCATTTTTGTTTCCGTTATAAAAAAAGAACAGCTCTTTAAATGGTTTGGCTATATTCAGAAATGTAACTGCTTAAAAAAATACTGAAGTGTCTGGGAAGGTAGCAGGGAAAGAGGACAGATGACAAAGCATTGCTAGAGTCTTCTGAGTAAAATTTACTAGATAATCAAAGTCAGCAACTGGTGCCTACTAACAGGTGGTTCATCGAAGACTTTGTTGCTACCTCTCTTCTCTTTCCCAGGAAGAAAGATTATACGGGACTTGGAGTCAAAAAAACCTGGGTTCGGATCATGTCACTGTCAAACATGTGTTAACCATTTCCAGACACTATGTTTTCCTGGCATTTGTCATCTCTGAATTTTAGGCTTTTTCCTCTATAAAATGGGTATACCAAGAAATGATACCGTTTTCATAGGTGATTATGTAGAAAGAAAGCATAAGCAAACTGTGAAGTGCTAAGCATTTATTATTGTTGTTGCTAGTAGTTCTGCCTGAAATACAGAAAGTATTTAACAGATGTTCACAAAGTTATTAATAAACTGTAGCAACTATAATGGACAAATGGTAAGAGTAAATAAGTCAAGAACCTTAAAATCAACAATAACATTTTCACTTAAAACTTAACAGATATTTAACAACAAAACATTAATATCTTATATGGAACTATTAGGTTGGTGCAAGTGTAATTGCAGTTTCGGGCCATGAATTTTGAGTCATTATAACTAGGTTCAAACACAGCTTTATTAATCAAAATAGGAACCATTACAATCAACACAATTTTGCCAACAAGAAACAAGTTTGTTCCTGTAGCATAAAAATCTGTGCTTTGGGATTCGATGAACTCTTGGAAAGCAATTTCTGCTTTCTGGTTGTGGAAGCGTTTTCCCTGCAAAAAGTTGTCGAGACACACAAAGAAGTGGTAGTTGGTTGGCAAGAGGGCAGGTGAATGTGGCGGATGAGGCAAAACTTTGTGGTCCAATTTGTTCAACTTTTGAAGTGTTGAATGTGTGATATGCGGTCAGGCGCTGTCGTGGAGAACTAGGCTGATTCTGTTGACCAATGCCAGTTGCACGCATTGCAGTTTTTTGTGCATCTCATCGATTTGCTGAGCATACTTCTCAGATGTAATGGTGTCTCCAAGATTCAGATAGCTATAGTGGATCAGACAGGCAGCAGACCATCAAATAGTGACCATGAACTTTTTTTGATGCAAGTTTGGCTTTGGGAGGTGCTTTGGAGCTTCTTCTCGGTCCAACCACTGAGCTGGTCGTTACTGGTTGTCATATAAAATCCACTTTTCTTTGCACATCACAATCCGATCAAGAAATGGTTCGTTGTTGTTGTGTAAAATAAGAAAATATGACACTTCAAAAGAACAACTTTTTTGATTTGCAGTCAGTTCATGAGCTACCCACTTACAGAGCTTTTTCACTTTTCCAATTTGCTTCAAATGCCGAATGATCATAGAATGGCGTACGTAGAGTTCTTTGGCTACTTCTCGTGTAGTTGTAAGAGAATCAGCTTCAATGATCGCTCTCAGTTGGTTGTTGTCAACTTCCAAAGGCTGGCTACTGCGCTCCTCATCTTCAAAGCTCTTGTCTCCTTTGCAAAACTTCTTGAACCTCCAGTGCACTGTATGTTCATTAGCAGTTCCTGGACCAAATGTGCTGAAGTGAAGTGAAGTCACTCAGTCATGTCCAACTCTTCGCAACCCCATGGACTGCAGCCTCCCAGGCTCCTCTGTCCATGGGATTTTCCAGGCAACAGTACTGGAGTGGGTTGCCATTTCCTTCTCCAGGGGATCTTCCCGACTCAGGGATTGAACCCAGGTCTCCTGCATTGCAGGCAGATGCTTTACCCTCTAAGCCACCAAGGAAGCTGCAAATGATCTCTGCTGCTTTACAACCAAGCCATTTGGAATTCAAATAAGAAAACTGCTAGAATTTGCTTTTTGTCTAACATCATTTCCACAGTCTAAAATAAATATAAAATAAGTAGCAAGTAATAAGTCATTAGCAAAAAATATAAAGCAAGAAATGTGCATTAAAATGATGTATAACATGAGTGAGTGAGTGAAAGTTGCTCAGTCGTGTCTGACTCTTTGTGACCCCATGGACTATACAGCCCATGGAATTCTCTAGGCCAGAATACTGGAGTGGGTAGCCGTTCCCTACTCCAGGGGTTTTTCCAAACCCAGGAATCGAACCCAGGTCTCCTGCATTACAGGCGGATTCTTTACCAGCTGAGCCACTAGGGAAGCCCAATATATAACATAATCACATTTATTTAAGAACGTATTCAATAACAAACAGCAAATTTTGACAATGCAAAAACCATAAATAGTTTTGCACCAACCTAATAACACCTCCATCCATGGAATTATCTAGGCAGGCAGACGCTTTACCATCTGAGCCACCAGGGAATCCCAATAAACACCTAAGAAATATCCCAGGGGAAAAACAATGCTGCCAGAAGCATGCATGCGCACTTAGTCATGTCTGACTCTTTGTGACCCCATGGACTGCAGCCCGCCAGGCTCCTCTGTCTATGGAATTTTCCAGGCAAGAATAATGGAGTCGGTTGCCATTTCCTTCTCCAAAACTGCCAGAAGAGGTCACTGCAATCATCATATATGGTGGGATCTCAGGTATGGCAGAGGCATGCTTGCAGATCAGGTTTCATTAAGGTACAGGATGAGAGGTTAAGAGCTGAGTTCTTAAGTTCAAATCTCAACTGGCAAGTTGTATGACTATGGGTACATTAATCTTTTCTAAGCCTCAGTTTTCACAGATGTAAAATGGGCAGAGCAGTAGTCTCTGCTAGCAGGATTACTGTGAAGACTTCAAGGAAGACACTCATGAATTACTTACCATAGTGTTATGTGCTTGTTGTTGTTTAGTTGCTAACTTGTGTTGGACACTGTTCGACCCTGTGGATTGAAGCCTGCCAGGGTCCTCTGTCCATGGGATTTCCCAAGCAAGATTGCTAGAGTGGGCTGCTATTTCCTTCTCCAGGGGATCTTCCCAACCCAGGGCTCAATCCCAGGTCTCCTGCATTGGCAGGTGGATGCTTTACCACTGAGCCACCAGGGATGCCCATTATGTGCTTACCTACCATCATCTTCCTCATACTTTATGTGAGGTGTCTTTTTATGAGTGGAACTAGACCAGGTCCTCCATTTACAAACTGCTATTTACCCTCAGCCGTGGCAGAGAACCATGGTATGCTTTTGAAAAACACAGCCAATGGGGTCTACTGTGGTCATATATCCTGCCAGTCACCACACAGCACTATGCTACGTAGATGAAGTTAAGATATGCCTGCCAGGAACTGTGTTCCCTGAACCAAATGTTAGCAGATGTTCAAGGTACCGTTCTTCATATTTCACTAACCACTCTCTGAGCCATCCAGAATCCCTGGGTTATACTTTTAAATTTAAAATTTCATATCCAGGTTGCTCATGCCCTATGTTTCACTTCCAGTAAAATTTATCTTTCTTTTTTTTCAAATGGAAATGTCAAAAAGCTTAAGATGTGCATACATGCATATTTTTCCTAATTTTAGTGAGTGGAATCTTGCTAATGCAGAAAGCTAAAGAAGTTAGAATAATGAAACACTAATAAAGGAGTCCCTTATAATAGCATATAACATGTTAAATGATGGTGGTGGTCAATGAAGCAATTGCTTCATATTCAATATCCTGCTGAAATGAAATAACTGCATTTTAAGGAAATAAAACATAACCCTTTTTGAGATGTCCTGCTAAATGAGTCAAAAAACCTTAATTCTAGATCTATAAAATTAATCAAAATAATCCAACTGTGCAATCACTCTACATCTTATCATAGAGAATCTAATAGTGCAGTAAATTCTAGATCTTGGATATAAAAGACATTCCTCCCTTATGCCCCCAACAGGTCACCTTCTTGGGATCACATCCACACTTTTGGGACACGGAAAGCCTCTTCTTCCGAGGAAAGCCTGGGTCCAGCACCTCACCATGAGCTGCTTCTCCAGCCTGTCTGCCTTATTGACAGTGCTACCTGCCAGCCAGAAGCATCCTGGTGTCTACTGGGCTGCTGCAGACGGAGCAGACTGTGAATCCAGCCAGAGGATAAGAGGTTGTTTTAATTGGCTAAATCTGCTATGTACTAAGCGTATGGCCATGAATTTGTAGCCAAAACACTAATCTAAACACAAAACAAGAATGACATTTTCGCTCAATTCTAGTTCTGCCATGAGGGTTTTTAATCTAACATTTTATAATGAGTACCAAATCCTTACCTTTGCTAAAGTAGAATTTTCATAGTATACTCCTTGTACCAAATCCATAAGAGCACTTGCTAAAAGTTCCACAACCTAAAATACAAGAAAACAAGAAAAAAATCAGAAGAATTTAAAAAATGTATCCCCATTTTTACCTCAGACTGCCTCAGGAGGCTCAGTTGCAAGGGAGTATTGTGTTTGATAGAAAAAAAAGGGGGGATTATGCACAAAAATCCTGGCAAATGGCATTGTCCACCTGGATATTAGAGCTGTGATCCAATTTTTCCAGTCACAATTCAAACAAAAAAAAAAATCTTACAAGCATAGCATTTAACTAATATGTGAAAAACCAGTAACAGTCATATTGAATATAAGTTTAAATTTCAGATAATCAATAAAATCTGAACCCAATTTATTTTCTGAATGTTTGTTTCTGTCAGGTGGATACTTTTTCAATATCGCCATTCTGGGAGCCATCACAATGCCAATTTTCATACTTAACACAGAAAGAAAAGCAAAAGCAAAAGAACAGTTAACCTTTCTAATGTGTTCATTCTGTTGCACTAAAAATGTGCTGTGGATATATTTGGTATAGGGCCTTTGGGTCAAATGTACTACAACACTGAAAATTTTAATAGAACTGTAATAGTAAAATTGTATTCATCTAACCTGTATTATTTTCAAGGCTTAGACTATTTAAAAAATCAAACAAAATCAAAAGCTTTGAACTTGTTCCAGAATGAAAAACAAGCAGAAAACAGAAATGGTCTCCTTGGAACTACTGTACAATTTAGAGTTGTTTGCATAAACCATAATTCAAGAGGATAAAATAGTGGTATTTATTATAATGTTCAATGCAGTCATTTCAAACAACAATTCTCAAGGAAACCCTATCTGTTTCTTACCAAGTCTTATTATCTTGTATATTTAGCTCTCTATGTTATGCAGTCTTATATCAAATTCCCACTCTTGGCTTCCTAAAATTTAGCTTAGTTCTGATTGAATTAAAGGATTTTGTTTCAGCTTTTATCATTCTTGTAATTGAAGACATTATTAAGCCAAAGGATACAGACTCAAACAACAAGTTACTTCAACCTCAGGTACCTTGGATTTAATAAACATTTTCTTAGAGGTAAATGACATTAATTTGTAGAAAGGTATGCTTTAAAATTTTAACACATAAGCATTTATCTCCAAATTTATATTTACATTCATCCTGCATAACACACACAAGGCTGCTGATATGGAAATTTTGCTGATTAAAGGGATATTTTTTTTCTAGCTCTGCAGATGGGTTAATTTGTAAGACCTATACAAAGTCTTTTTTTTTTTTCAATCGCATTGCCCTTTAGGTAACCAAATACTTAAGAAATATTGTAGCAATATAAGCTGCAGAGGAACTACAAGGACAATGATCCTACAGTGTTACCAGATGTGTTGAGTTATTTAAGTGGGGAAAAGAGAAAAATGAATGGATTTTTTTTCCCCCTGAAGGTATCAGATAAGCTCTGCTCTCAAATCCAGGAGGATAGAGTATCGCCAATAGGTCTATGAAAGACTGTAACTAAATGCACAGCATCAGATTGGATTACAGTTTACACAAGCAACATCCCAAGGTCCCTCTGATGGCTGGACACATAATACAGATCAATCAGTCACTAAGAATGTTATGGTTTTGAAACAGTTTGAGGTCTGAGATCAGCACTGGTAAAGTGAAGAGGGATTTACAAAAAGAAACTCCGACACTAATTTTAACAGTGGACTTGGGTTTTGGATAACCAGAATTGTGTTCCCTTACTTTCTGAAATTCCAGACCAGGAAGAAGCAACAAAAACATTTTATTTTCTGATTCTTTTTCTGTTAATGCAATTAGCAAATATACCTGTATTTACAAATTTATAATTTATAAGTGACCTGTACTTCCAAATGACCATCCTTGCTTAAGCAGAATATAATACCTCCATTGCCAACAACAGCCATCAAAGAAAAAACTTTGGACTCGCTTTGGTTAACAAGTCCAGGAAGGTAGGAGAGTATAAAAAGCAGAATAGCCTAAGGGAGCTGCTTGTGTCCCAGACAAAAGTGACTTATCCAGCACACACTTAAGTATCTTTCCACTGTTTTAAATGTTTACTTTTAAAATTATACCCCAAAAAGATGTGTACCATTCTCCTTTAGAACCACAAATATTTCTAGGAAGATGATAGGGCTATCAGCCCGTATATATGTTAATAAGAACATTTAATGATCCGATCTTTTTTGTTCATTACATGGCTTACTACTATAGGCATTCACCTGTTTAGATATTTACTGTACTTAAATATAAGAAGGCACCGGGGGCTTCTCTGGTGGCTCAGTGGTAAAGAATCCACCTGCCAATACAGGAGACATGGGTTCAATCCCTGATCTGGGAAGATCCCAAATGCCATGCAGCAACTAAGCCCACGTGCCACAACTATTGAGCCTGTGCTCTAACCCAGGAGCCGCAATTACTGAGCCCAGGCACCACAACTACTGAAGCCCATGCTCTGCAACGAGAAGCCACTGACCATGCAGCAGCAAAGACATAGCACAGCAGTAAGTAAGTAAATAATTTTTTAAAAAGGCACTTGCTTAATGAGCTCTCCCCTCCATCCCCAATTCCTGCCTCAGATTCTTGAGGAATGATTTGTTTAGGCAACCTATCTAAAATTTACAGTAGCAAGGATAATGATAGCCAGAGAAGAACCTATAGCCTAACTGCCACACTTCGGTGCTTTAGATAGAAGTGACCCTGAGAAGGATTCAAGGACTACTGTTCCAAGCCCTTGGGCAGAGGAGGATAGGCGGGGCAAGCAAATACTTTCTATTAGAAAAAGATAGGCTAAAAAGACCCCCGAAGTTAGCCACCCTCAGAAGCCCAACAGATTAGAGAGCTGTAATGAAATAAAGCAAAACACTACAAGGGAGAAGATCTAAATTTTACTGCAAGGCGTTAACTACCAATTTCATTGTGAGATTTGGGGCAAATCAATTATTTCTCTGAATCTTGGTTTTCCTCAACTATTAAATGGGGGGGGGGGGCGGCAGTTGCAAAGCATAATTCCTTGAAGTTTCTTCCAGTTCTAAAATCCTGAGTTAAAAAATAAATAAATAAATAAATAAAATCCTGAGTTTAGAAATGCAAATCTTAGTATTTATAATGAAGAAATTAATTTGAAAACTGCTTTTTTTGTAAACTGATGAGACATCTTTGCTCATGATATTATTTTTAATTTGTTCTCTTCACATGGACCTTTCCCTCCAACTAAACTTTAATGATCACTTTCTTTGTGAAACTTTTTGTACACAATCCCTCTTGGTTCCAATATCTGAAATTATAATGAAACTATTTCTATTTTTTAAACCACTTTAAGTCATTTCCATTTCTTAAACTATAATGACTGGCAGCCCACTCCACCAACTGGCAAAGAAGTCCTAGTTGGGTCAATTAAAGGTCACACTGCTAAATTCTGGTCTTGAAGGGCTCTAATACTTGGAAATAACTCATATATATTGAATTCAGAACAATAACAGGTTTAAGTGCAAAGTTGCAACAAACAATAACGGCATAATTGACCATATTGCTTCCTTCCTTCTCTAATGAGTAAGTATGTAGAGCACTTAGAAGGGAATCTGGAACATAGTCTCAGGGAGTGTACAATATAAGTTAGACAGATGAAAGGCACAGCATGGAAACCAAGATTAAAGTGTGTCCAGATATTTGGGAAGAAAGTGGGTTTTAATTCAACAACTGAACACATGAAAAGACTATTTTAACCAAAATCAGAGGTCTCTAACACTGACTTACAGTTTTTTGAATCACTATTTCAGATTATATGACTGTCATTATCAATAATATAAAGTTTATTTTATAATAAACTTTAGAGAGTTTATTACTGCCTACAGAGTAATCAAACAGGAAACATGTTTCTTCATTTCTACATTTCTAGAGGTTGTGAGAACAGCAGAATAGCTTACCTGTACAGGCAGATGCAAAACTGCTTTTTGCACAAAAATGGATTGTGTCATGTGTTTAAGTCTGACTCTGCGGCAATGTCATACACTATCTCCAATCTTCTAAGTAACGCCTTAGATCTCAGTGAGCCAGAAGTCGTAACCATTCCCCATGTCAGTGTTATGAGCTGGTTTCTCCTGCCACCTTGTTTTTGGCTACCAGGGAGAAGGCTGCATAAGAAATGAAGTGGACATCAAATTGCTGTTCTCAAGCAAAATGTTGATCTTTTCCCATTTTAATCACTATTCTCTCACCGAAGATTAAAGATTAGGTATTTTTTAGATGCAGCTGAACCTTAGCACAATTACAGATCCGATATAAGTGATCTTTGGAATGGCTTTGTTAAATGGTTAATTCACGGGACAAATTTTACCAGTTGCAGGGGAATATGTCATTGCTTCATTCTTTATCTTTTGGCAAGGATAACCACAATTCAACAATTTTTTCAACTGAAAAACTAAAGTGTTGTGATTATTATGCCCTAAGCTATAATAAAATTGTCATCTTAAAAATTAGAAATTGAGAGAAGTAGGAGGTGGCATCCTCACTCACTGCTCTACAAAGATGTCGGTAACATATTCTTAAGGAAAAGAAAAAGAAAAGCTGGTTACAAAATAGAATAACATGACAGGTATTCTTTTTAAAAAAATCAGCTCAATCAATGTTTATGTATGCTGAGAAAAGTCTGATACAACAAAATAATAATAATAATAATGTAATCTGTAAGTGGTAAGAGTCTAGATGTTTTTAATTAAATTTTTTTCAACTTTTCTAATTTGCTTAAATTTATAATCACTTACTATATAATGTATTACATATTCTCCCCCCTTTATATATCTTACCTTTATAAACAGATACAACAGAAAACCTACTTCTAAGGCAGAGGGACAGGAGGAAGCACACCCTGCTTTAGCCTCAGAAAGGCTTCAAGCTAAGCTGTGTCCACACATTGATTTATGGAATATAGCAACAGAAAGTCCCTGGATTCGCAAAAATAAGATCAGGAACTGGTAATAAGCATTCTGTGCAGACAACTTGTGCCCTTCTCAATAAATGTGATTCAGGAGTACTGTCAGTTAGCATTTGACAGATGGAACAGACTCAACAGAGTTGTAGATGTTTCACTAGTAAACCAGACCACTTTGGTTTCAGCAAAGGAGTGCCTATTCTAAATTTAAAGTAAAATGCAACCACATCTTTGGAAAAATGTTAATTCTAAACTGATGTGGCTCAACTGAAACTTAAGCCATCATAAGCTATCTGAGTTTATATAAGAAGGTGGTATAATTGTATTTTAATTCACTTTAAAAAGGTCGCTATGTACTTAATCTGCCTGGTATATTAAAACTGTGGAGACTATTTATAATAGTCTTATAATCTATTTATAATCTTTTTAATTTATAAAGATTTTATACCTTTCAAAAACTTGCACTGGAAGGTTATTTTAATGATTTTTTTTTTACTACAGTTTGGAATGACAGGACAATGTATGATCCATCATGCTATCTGGGAAGCAAAAGAACACACAGCCCCTCAGCCTTTAGTACTCTTAACAGCTGCTAGCAAAGGAAACAGTCATGTGTGTGCATGCATCTGCCGTGCTCATGGCATTAATTATGCACAAATTTATTGCATTCCTCCCCCAGCCCCTAGGAACAAATAGCAAAGCATGAAGCAGTAGCAAAGGTAAAACACCCTTGAGGGAGAATTAATTCTTGGGAGGAACAAAAGATGGACTTGGTGCAAATACGTCCTTTTCAAAGAGCTTTGGCATTTGAAGGGATATTGTCAAGAATTTTTTTTTAAGCCACAGAAATTATATTTTCAGTGAAAACATTTTACAGAAAAATACTTTTATAGGTAAAGGATGCCAAATAGCCTGCTAACAGTAATCAGAGCCACTAGCTTCACACTTCTATTCCTCTACATTCAAATGGAGCACAAAGTATTTGAGAGATGCTTTTAAAGATGAAAGATTTACTTATATCACCAAGGTAAAGTACAGGAGGACTGGTAAAGGATGAGCGCTCTCCCATAGAGGCCAGTAATATCTAACATTTGTAAAGCACTTCATCATTTACAAACTGGGTGTAAGCAAACTATCTGGTTCCAGGTGGATTCAGTCCTCAGTACCTGGCCAGAGCTTCCAGGCTGGCAGCTTCAGTGGAGAAGCAATCTCTGAAGAACATGGGGAGCAGCAGCAGTGGCCAAATATAGGGTGAATCTGCTCACTCACCACCTGGGCACAAACCACCCAGATGAGCCCTAATCTGTATGCTGATTAGTATAAATGAGTGGCTTTAATAAGCCATTGATGAAGGCTATGAAAGAACGGTTCTCTCCACTCCTTCCTACCAGACAAGGACCAGGTTTAATGAAGACAATGATAAAAAGTCTGTTGTAGCAAACACACCACTAACTCACAGGAGTTCTGGAAGAAGCTTCTAACTCGGCTTTTTGAAGGGAGTCTTTTCAATGCTGCCAAATGTGTAAGGCCGTGCTTATTTGTGGGAGGGATGGCAATCTGTTCAAGTGAGCTGGAAGTTCTTTCTGGCTAAGGGGGAAGAGCAGAGAGAGAAATGGCACTACCAGTAGGACAGGTGCAGCAAAAACTAAGCAAATTGATAATCTTAATTTTTAATTTAGAACAGCTGATACATTGGTTTATAAACTCTAACTACTGGTAACATTTGTCAAAAGGGTTCATGAAAATTCAGTGAACTACAGAAAAGTAAAAAATCACAGCTGATAAAACAAATAGTCCACAAGTTCAGGAAAATGGCTTGCATATAAAGTTTGAAATTTAATATTACATTGGGTAGTGCACTCATTTCAAAAACATGTGTTGATAGCCTACTATGTACCTGGTACTGTATTAGTGAGAGAAGTGATGGCCATACAGAGAAAAAGGCCATTTATTTGTCTTTGATCACCTAGAAGGATAATACACAGATGAGCTGCATGACCTTGGGCCAGTGCATCACTTCTTAGGGGCTCAGTTTGCTTATCTAGGTAAGAGGTAACTGTATCAACAGTAAGCCCCAGGATCAGAAATACCTAAATGTGCACCTATACTGTGCACATTTGTAAGGAATGTCAATTACAATGTGCAATTGTATGTGTGTTAGTCACTCAGTTGTGTCCGACTCTTTGTGACCCCATGCACTGTAGCCCACCAGGCTCCTCTGTCCATGGGATTTTCTAGGCAGCAATACTGGAGTGGGTTGCCATCCCCTTCTCCAGGGGATCTTCCTGACCCAGGGATTGAACCCGGGTCTCCTGCATTGCAGGAGGTTTCCTTACGGTCTGAGCCACCAGGGAGGCCTGTGCAGTAAGTTATAGCCAATTAGCCAAAAACGTGGATTTCTTTTATTAGCAATACAAAAGTAATTCAAAAGTTGCTTACTTTTTGAATGAGGGTGTATGATTGGCTGTGTTTGTCACTGAGCAGTGACAAATATCATTTATTTAAACAATAATTCAGATCAGTGGCTCAGTCGTGTCCGACTCTTTGCAACCCCATGAATCATAGCATGCCAGGCCTCCCTGTCCATCACCAACTCCTGGAGTTCACCCAAACTAATGTGCATTGAGTCGGTGATGCCATCCAGCCATCTCATCCTCTGTCGTCCCCTTCTCCTCCTGCCTCCAATCCCTCCCAGCATCAGGGTCTTTTCCAATGAGTCAACTCTTCTCATGAGGTGGCCAAAGTATTGGAGTTTCAGCCTCAGCATCAGTCCTTCCAATGAACACCCAGGACTGGTCTCCTCTAGGATGGACTAGTTTGATCTGCTTGCAGTCCAAGGGACTCTCAAGAGTCTTCTCCAGTACCACAGTTCAAAAGCATCAATTCTTCGGCGCTCAGCTTTCTTCACAGTCCAACTCTCACATCCATACATGACCACTGGAAAAACCATAGCCTTGACTAGACGGACCTTTGTTGGCAAAGTAATGTCTCTGCTTTTGAATATGCTATCTAGGTTGGTCATAACTTTCCTTCCAAATAATTAGGTTCCTGAAAAAGTGGCGGGTAATTTAAAATGCTGACATCAAGATCAAACTTTTCAGAAGAAATAAAGAAAAAGGAGATGCTTTTGCATATTCATTGGAAGGACTGATGCTGAAACTGAAGCTCCAATACTTTGTCCACCTAATGCGAAGAGTCGATTCATTAGAAAAGACTCTGATGCCAGGAAAGACTGAGGGCAGGAAGAGAAGGGGATGATAGAGAATAAGATGGTTGGAGAGCATCATCGACTCAATGGACATGAGTTTGAGCAAACTCCGGGAGATAGTGAGGACAGGGAAGCCTGGTGTGCTGCAGCCCATGTGGTGCAGAGTCAGACATGACTGAGCGACTAATAACAACAACAACATACCTTGTTATGACTGGACTTTCTCTGAAGAAAATAATGTCTGCCATTTCAGTGATCTGCACACTTTTCCCCATGTGGCCAATAACCTACATTTTGCTTTCACTGCTTCTTCATTTGAGGGCCCTCTCAGTGATGTTAAGTGGTGTTTTCCAAGTATGATTTTATTGAAAAGTTAATTCCACTTTTGAGAAGTTCACAGTGTGACTCTTCAGAACACCAGAATCATAGTAGAGTATTTCATGCAACTGAGGATGCTGCTGGCTAGGACACTGCCTGGTAGTACTGGATTTCAAAATTTTTAAATGGTAACCCAGAGTAAGAACTGTATTTTACATCATGACACAGTACATGTATACATGCATATGTATAAAAATGAATGAAAAGCTTTATAAAACAAAGGTTTAATTATTCCTATTTTCTTTTGTATTTCATAAAAAAAAAAAGGTGTTAATAGTTACTTACTAAATCGATTTCACCACCCACCAATAAGCAGGATGTGATCTGTGGTTTGAACCATTATCTCACATCATGCTGATATGTCATGAATAGCTCATAGCTTGTCATATATGACTCATATTTTGATATGTGGTTTGAACCATTATATCATGCTGATAATGTCATGTATAGCTCATACCTTAGCCATCTTTTAAAATTTTTTTAACTTATTATTAATTATTTATTTTGGGCTGTGCTGGGTTTTCTTCGCTGCATGGGCTTTTCTCTAGTGGCAGTGAGTGGGGGCTACTTGTCCTTGTGGTGCACAGATTTCTCATTGCAGTGGCTTTTCTTGTGCAGCATGGGCTCCAGGGCACGCGGGCTTCAGTAGTTGCAGCTCTGGGGCACTACAGCACAGGTTCAACAGCTGTGGCACACAGGCTTAGTAGCTCAGCAGCATACGGGATCTTCCTGGATCAGGGATTGAACCCATGTCTCCTGCACTGGCAGGAAGATTCTTTACCACTGAGCCACCAGGGAAGCCCCTTGGTTAGCCATGTTAATTGCAAAATCCCCAAATTTTTCATATGCAGTTTAAACATTGTTATTCTGAAATATATTTGTAAAGGTGTTAATTTATCACTTTATACCAAAAACAAGTAAATCAACTGAGTATAAACAGAGGCAGGATAAAACAGAATCATTCTTGGGTACTGTAGGGTATATTCTGTTAGGGTACATATCAATCTTGTTGGTTTATATTACTGATGTTGACTATTAGCTTTAATTGCATTAGATTCATGAAAACAAATTGGCTTAGACCACATTTGGCCAACGAGTTAAAAACTTCAGCATTTTTCTGGGATTCACATATACATCTTGTAAATTCCAGGGATACCATGTCCTATTGGGTAACACAGTTCACCTTTCAGCATAATCAGTTCCTGTTCAAATTGGGCCACATGAAAGGCAGATGTTTGTAATTTAGAGACGTCCCAAGGTCTGCACTTCAAAAGCAGTCACAGAAATAAAAGCATGGCTCATATGTGTTAAAAACCCATGCATCTTGTCTAAAACTGTAATTGTATTTCTTCCAAATACCTTCACAGTTCTTCAAAACCTGTGATTCAGTGAAATTCTAAAAATAATGGGCCCTACTAATACTGCATTCTAGAAAATTAAGACAATCCATTTTCCCCTCCTTTTAAAAAAATTAGGTAGTGAGAATTGAGACTAGCTGCATTGTTCCCTTGAATCAAATAATGAATACCCTTGGGTTAGAAATTCTCTAATTTATAAAGATACACAATTGACTTTTAAACTGATATCTCTATCTCGAATGCTTAGCACATGAACAAAAATTTTTGTTGAATTATCAATACTGTTCTAATGTGTGAATTCACTGTATAAATCTTAACTATTTCAAAATAAATTTGCACAATTACCACTCTGTTCAATTGCTGTTTTCATTTGTATACCACCTTATGGCTTAAACTACTTGAAAAAGTGAAGCTTCTCGTCACAAAATATAAGTTTCTCATCACAAATCAGCCATAAAGATGAGTGCATAAATTTGGGGTATTACTTTAGATTGCTGAAATACGCATGTCCAATCTCAAGATCTCTGATAGTTACAAAACATTTTGATTTTTCTACTACACCTCTGATTTTATTACAAAGTTTTCTTGATTGCTTTTCTTTATATTGAATGTCTTTTTCAGAATCTGGTTGTATGTTGTAGCTTTTGAGTTTTTCCCACAACACTCAGAATTGCAGAATATTGGAACTGGCAAGGAGGCAGGGGATGGAAATAATGCTGCTTTTATAGATGAGGAAACTAAGAAAACAAGTTGCCTTTGCTTAGTAGTTGTTTCTCTAAAATGTTTTATAAAGCCTTATTGATATTTTTATTGAAATGTTTATTTAAAAACCACTAATTGTTTAAGATATTATAAATTCCAATATCTCTAAGTGCAAAATTTCTGGCAAAAAAGCTATTGTGGTTCTTTCTTTGTTTGTTTTCTTCTTCAGTTAAGCATGAGGATTTCAAAGCTGGATTGCCTGGATTTAGACAGCAACTCTACCACTTATTAGCACTGTTATCACAAGGAAATTAGCTCTTTCCTTTGTCTTGGGAGAGGTTATATAGGTTAATATACAAAAATCACAACAGTGTCTACTACATAGTAAATACTCAAAAGTATAAGCTGTTAGTATTTTAATAACTGGTAGTAATTTTAATAACTATTATATATTCTACATTATGAAGTTTCTAATTTCATTTCCAAAATGGTGTATTAAGACATTAGATAAACAATCTGGAGAAAAAGGTTTCATCTGGAATTCTGAGAGATAAAATGAGTTGTCCAATGTTAAATGACTATGTTTTTTAAACAAGGTAGAGATAGGAAGTAGGTCTACACACTTCAACATCAGGGCTATTTCCACGTCTCTTTGTAGCTTTATATGACATCACTAAGGAATATAAAATAGATAAATGCTATAAAGCTTAACACATTATGAAAACATAAGTAATCCACAAGAGTGTAGCTGCTTAGCAATAAAGTAATTAATCTGATATTCTAAATAGGAAAACTGTCCTTCAAAAACTAAAGATTAGACAGACACACACAGTATAGTTTTAGTGTTTATTGATATCTGACTTGAACAAAGAACAAAGACAATTAAGCCACATGAATAACAGCAAACAACTCAATGTATTTTCTAAATTCTTAAAAAGAAAGTTCTTTGGCACAACTATACTTTCCAACAACCCACTTTAATATTTTCACAATTTATGATATCAGAAATGACCTCAGGGTCAGGCATTTGTCAGTTAATGACCAGTTGGGCTAATGGCCTTCAGCTTTGCCTTGGGCACACAAGTCCTCCAGTAGGTCATTAGCTGCCAGAAAAGGGCTCTTCCCAATCACTATTGCTAAATAAATAAAATTTGCTTCTGGGTTAAGGCCCTGTAAGCCAACTTGGGCTTAGAGTGAATTTTTTCGTTGGGTATTTACAACTCAGAAGAAAATGATGGAAATGCTAAAACCAAAGTTATATCACTATAATTAATGAAAAGTAGTCACATGGATCCTTTTGGATGCTCTTAAATTTTCTTTTGCTTATGGTATCCAAATTCAGTATTAATTTAATATAGCAGGCATGAGATTACAACTGTAATACATTTAAAATTTTTTATCTATAAGTAAATTTTTTGGAGCTCATACTACATTTTCCCAAAATATAAGTTTATATATGATGGCTCGGTTTCCAGGGCAACCCACAAAAGCTTATTTAGTCCATAATATTAGAAATACCTTATGCCTGTAATAAAAAATTGGATAGAAAACCACAATCTTCCAATACCTGCAACTAAACAAATAGAAAAACAAAACTAAATATGAAATATTTAAAAATGATCTTTAAATGCTGATAGTTACAGGGAAATTTGGTTCAGTAAGAGAATGAGGATAGATACACTGGTTCTTTCCCATGCCTATTTCATTTCTATTATAATTTTCCTTTTATATACCAAGTTTTAGTTCTTCCAACTCCAAGTAAACTTTGTTGGTTTATTTTTCCTCTTGAAAAAAGTAAAGAGAAGGCAAAAAGGTGGATGACAATTTTTCTGAAATAACAGGTAAAAGGAAAACGAAAAACTGAAGGAAAACAATTAAAGAGGATGTGTATACATTCTGAAGACTGCCTGAGGTGAAATGAACTGAGTAATGCATAGTAAGAGACAAAGAAAGGGGCACCGTGTACAGGTCCACTGCGTGAAGAAAGGGCGGGTGGAGAAGAGTCTTGTCATCAGTATTTTACTTGTGGAAATCATTCAATTAATTGTTTTCATCCTCTGTGGTTTGACACCCAGGATTAATATTCTTTTCTTCATATAACCCACTCAAGTGTAGATTTTCATGACTAGAATAAATATGCACAGAACCTAAGGGAGGTGTCATATATTGTAATGATAAAGGAAACTATCTTCATATCACTTAGAGAAGTCAGAATGCTATTATAAAATCACAGTTTCAAAATTCTCAGAATACTTTTCCAGTTTTTTCTTATCATATGATGCTAACATAGCCAAGTATTAAACAGACACTATATTTATAGTCTGAATCTGCTTCCTTGCATATAAAATAAAAGTAATACATGTTTGAGATGTGTACTAGAAATAAGACAAAATATTATGTTCTTTTAAAATTTATTATCTCATTAAAACCTTGAACTTTACCCTTTTGGTGCCAAAAAGCAATGAAATGTCTTTTGCGGGTGAAAGTGAAGTGAAAGAGACAGTGAGGTCGCTCAGTCGTGTCCGACTCTTTGAGACCCCATGGACTGCAGCCTACCAGGCTCCTCTGTCCATGGGATTTTGCAGGCAAGACTACTGGAGCGGATTGCCATTTCCTTCTCCAGGGGATCTTCCCGACCCAGGGATTGAACCCAGGTCTCCCGCACCGTAGACAGATGCTTTACCGTCTGAGCCACCAGGGAAGTCCAAGGTCAAATGCCATTATGCAAAATAGATACTTCTCTGAATTGTCTATGTCAGAAACCTGAAGACTAGAAAAAAGAGCAAGAGAAGCATTTCTTCCATATGCTTGGCATTTAAAGAAACTTATTTTTTTTAAAGCCTGTTTTCTACAAAAATACACCCTCTGAAATGGACAGAGTTGAACCATGGTTGGCCATGAGAGGTAGAAATATACTGATTATGGCAATCTTATTGTACACTTCAGCAATCTCAATTTTTGTAATTCCCTTTACCCACTTTCTAGAATTCATATGAATTAAATCTACTTTTTCCCCACCAATTTCACTAGCATAAGTTGCTGTTTCTCCAAAGTCAGAGAGAGGAAAGAAAAGTATTTTCCAACTTGAGTTATTCAGTATTCTAATTTGGCCTTTCTATTGATTTTATTCAAGGGACTTCCTGAGTTCAGAGTTTACAAAGTACTGGGCAGATAAACAGCTGATTCCTTCCTCTTCATCCTCAGCCACGTGACCCTGGTCTGTAAACACACAAGGTCACAGTAATCGCTACTTTAAATGAATATGACAGAGAAAAACTTAAATTTCATATGACATAGGCATGTTTTTAGGTTTCACTTTTCAATAGGAATTTATAAGTAAAATTAATATAACAGATAAGAAAAACATCAAATAACCAATAGCAGCTGCTTTATTAAAATATATAGACGGTACAAAAGGAGATTTACATGCATAAATTGAGCGTATTTATACAACTAAATTTCTTCCTTGTAAACAACATATTTATGCCTTTAGGAAAACAAAGTTAACATAAGGAAATACATCAGCTATGTAAGAAGTACATCTGTGCCACTGGTTATTTAGAAATATAAATCACTAATGCTTAATAAAATGGTGCCCAGTAGTGACATCATGATGATGTTTCAGGGTGCTTAGACAAGACCCAGGCTAACTCTCAGATGTGTAAGGATAGGTCCATTAAATGAAAATCACTACAAAGGTTAAAAATAATAATATGGTGAATTAAATTTTTTAAATACTAGGGTTATCACTGTACATATAAAATAAAACACTCTTTTTATATATTTTTTTTAAGATGACAAGTAGTAATGTGCACTGTCTTATTTACACTGTGGCTTAATCCTAAAATACAAATCTAGTCCACAAATAAATACAGGGAACCAGGGAAAAACTGTAATGGTCAGCCAGATTTCTAAATTATAGTGCTTTTCCATGTCATGATTTTCTCCCAATTATCTAGCATGTCTCATTGATAGCCTGATGCTCAAACATTAAAATTTTAGATTCTGGCATGACCTCATCATTTCAGCACTCAGCGATGTTTTACACGAACACAATATAGAGCAATTTATTTCAAAGGAGTCAGAGAATTTATGGCTTAAAAAGAGGTATTCTGAGGTCTCTTAGTTCAGGGTCTTTATATAGTGAAGTACTAAAATAAAAAGTTGCCCTTAGGTTCCATAACTGAAAATGAATGAAAATTCATTAATTTTTAAAGCATTAATTTTTAAATTCACTACTGAATTCAAAATCTTGTTAATTCACACTTATGTGACTATAGCTATAATAGTAAGACAATTACCAGAGGATTAATATACCAATTTCTATACTTAGAGATATTTAAAAATCTAAGTGTTACCTAAGGCAATTACCTTGAAGACCCCTCATATCTTCAGGGAAAAGCCAAAGGGAGAATAATTGACTTTGCTAATTTTACCCTTGGCAATTATAAAAGAGCTCTGAATTTCATATGACTGCAGAACACTTCATCTAATGGTCTGCCCCAGGAGAAGTACAATGACAAACATATAACACAGAAATTCAGACAAGAATTCAGTAGCAAAATAAAGTGGGATGTTGGTAGAATGAGTAAGTTATAGAAAATTAGAAGTTGCTACAAATATGCTAACTTTAATTACCAAGTTAAATATATACTCTCAAAGAAAAACCAGGCTGTTACTGTGAAAAAACAGAATACTATATACAGCATTTTTGTGCTATGTTCTGCCTGTCCCCTTATGCTGAGGTCTCTGTTTATGTTGCTAATGCTGACAAATTTTCTTTCTTATGAAAGAAAGTGAAAATGTCAAACAGACATCTAGCTTTGTTAAGACATTATCATATGTAGAGATCTTACTTATCGCCACCTTTTCCTCCCCTCGGACTCTCTCTTTTAATAGTAGTATACTGAAGCTTCTGGGAGCTCATTTAATAAAATTAGTCCTCTTTTGAGATAAAACTTTACTTTCCTTAAAAAAAAAAAATTCCAAGGGGAATACCACCATGTATTTAAATGAAAGGAACCAGTTCTGAATATGGGAGATTTGCTTTATCAAAAGATTTTCTCTGAAAGAGCACTTTAGTTACCCTTTACAATTTACTCAGTTTAAAACAATATTCACATGATTTGGAAATCATCCATTATGATTAAAATACGGCTACAGAAAGCCTAGATTTGTAGATCAATTATGGACCCTAGATATGGTACTCAAGGTCTTTCACAAAAAGTGAGCCAGTGAAGCATCTTTTGAAAGTGAACTTGTAGAACCTTCAAATGACCCTTTGAAGAACAATGTGCAAAAGATCTATTTCAGATGAACAGGGGGGATGCATACAATAAAGGCTTCAATTTAACACACAACTATCAAATTCAGAAAAAAACATACCATGGCTTAAAAAGAAAAAACTTCCTCACCAGACAAAGGTTGATAAAATGCCAATCTAAAGGTGCAAACCTGTGCAGAGATCATGAAGGTACAGGACTTGATGGGAAGGGAATGCTTGACCATTCTTATTTCAAGGAGAAGCTTCAGGCTGAACTGTTGCTTGGATATGATCAGCTTTTTTTTTTTTTTTTGTAAATCAAGTAGTGCTACTGAAATCCAGTGCCTAATGGAGCAGATGGTGGAGGTCTTAGACTCTGGAACATTTATAGTGATGCTTCTGAATGCAAAGCACCAAGAATGGATTTCACAGGCTATGAATCTGATTTGATTTTGATGAGAACAGAGCCTCCATTTTCTCTGAACTTGAACCACACTGAAAGAAAGAATGTGTGAATGATACAAGCTAGCTAAGAAAAGGAACATTTTAAATATTATTTCTATAAAGTGAAGTGGCTAAAGCAAGTGATCACTTGCTTGTGTCATTATAGTATGTTAATAATATTTGTACTTAATACCACCATCTTAACCTTATATAAAAGGTTAATGAAAGTGAAAGTCGCTCAGTCGTGTCCGACTCTGCAACCCCATGGACAGCAGCCTACCAGGCTCCTCTTTCCATGGGATTTTTCCAGGCAAGGATACTGGAGTGGTTTGCCATTTCCTTCTCCAGGGGATCTTCCTGACCCAGGGATCGAACCAGGGTCTCCTGCATTGCAGGATTGCAGGGAGCCCAACTGAACTACCAGGGAAGCCCAATCTTATATAAGACTCCATCAAGGGCTTCCCTAGTGGTCCAGTAATTACGAATCAGCCTTGCAGTACAAGGGACACCAGTTTGATCCCTGGTCCAGGGAGATACCACATGCCACAGAACAATTAAGCCCCTATGCCACAACTACTAGGCCAGAACTGTATACAGCCCATGAGCTGCAATAACTGAAGTCCTCACACCTACAGCCTGTGCTCTGCAACAGGAGGAGCCCCTGCAGTGAGAAGCCGGTGCACCGCAACGAAGGGTAGCCCTAGCTCATCACAACTAGAGAAAACCACGTGCAACAACAAAGAACCCCCACTGCCAAAAAATAAATATATAAATCTTATAAAAAGAAAAGGACTTCATCAGAATAGCTTAAAGTGAGTTAAAACTAATGATCAGAGCGAACAGATATAAATTTGTCCCATGACATGTCTTCCTCTCAGGTATGTGGATCTAAACCATGAGCGGTCAGTGTGTGTGGTTAGTCATGTGCAGCTCAAGGCAGCCAGAAACCATACCAGATCCGCACTTTCTGAGGCTTCCTCCTTCTCCAAGACCCAAAGTTCAACAGAGACCATGGCAGGTATGGTGAAGAGGGAAAACGTAGAGGGTGGCTCCCAAGTAAACTGAGATTATTTATAATTCCATTTTATATGGCCAATAAATTTCTTTCTTTAGCCTCCTCTTCAGATGAACACAAACTACATACTAAAGGCACCATACTGTTCTCCCTAAAACCAGCAGGTCTGTCTTGTGAAACTACGCGTTAACCAAAAAGTGTGAAGGGAAGGTAGGGCAGAATGCTATTTGTCTCCCAATATCTATTCTCTGTATCTTCCAGATTTTTGGCTGGGCACATGGCAACCCACAAAAGTTTGTATATCCTAGTTTCTCTGAGAGCTAGGTGTGACTGTATCATTAAATTTTAGCCAACAGAATGTATGCAGAAGGATTTCAAATAACTTCTGAGAAATGTCTTCAAAGCGGTATGACACTATAAAACTTATCATCCAAACTGGGCCATGTAAAAGGCAGTAATAAAATAATTAAAACTTTGTACTTTTTGAAACTTTTGTAGAATTGCAATTAATGAAAACAAAGTTTCCATGGGAATTTTTCCCTACAGAAGGAAAGAAGGAATTGAAGAAAATAAATGGTAAGAACTCAAATGCTCTACAAGATTAAAATGTGCCATTCTGTACTTGTGATTTGGACTATCTCACCTTGCAGGAAGACTCTTTTGGTGGGGGGTGTGTGTGTGTGTGTGTGTGTTAGTCACTCAGTTGTGTCTGACTCTTTGCGACGCCATGGACTGTAGCCTACCATGCTCCTCTCTCCAGGCAAGAATACTGGAGTGGGTTGCCATTCCCTTCTCCAGAGAATGGTCCCAACCCAAGGATCAAACTCAGGTCTCCTGCATTGCAGGCAGATTCTTTACCATCTGAGCCACCAGGGAAGCATCTGATGAAACTTGTACTAACTAATAATTGATTTTATTACATTGGGGGACTTGTTAACTAGTTCTATTCAAAAATTACTTCCAAAAAATACACAAAATTTCAAAAGAAATAAAAATAACATATATTCATGTACATTAAAATAAAATAAAAAGAACTTTTTATATTGATTATATGAATATTAAAAAATAGTAGAATCACTATTCTTGGTACATATTCACATACTTTTTTTCTTAGCCATATCTGTCTCTAATATAGCGTCACTGGCATTTTTCTGAAGGATGTGTTTTCAAAAACATGGCATTTAAAGATAAAACCTCCAGCAACATTCTCCACAGCTGCATTTTGTAATTAATTAATTTGAAATTATTGACATTTTAAAGGATTCTTATTGGTAGATGACAATACCATCATTGATAGTATTGGTAGATGACTGGTAGATGATAATTGGTAGATTTATTTTATTTTATTTTTTTTTTTGGGAGGAGTTTTTGTGAGGTTCAAATGAGATAGTGTAAGTGAAATGGTTTTGAGAATTATCTATGATTTGAGAAATATTGGAAAGAGGAGGAGTAAGTGATGCACAGCCCAGAATGAGGACTCTGCTGGGTCCAGGTCCATTTCTTCTTTTAACAAAGACCTAAAGGAGCAGAGCTTCTCCCTCCACTCACTTTGAAACTTTCTTGAATATAGAGATGTCATAGTCACATATCATGATTAGAGGGGCAAAATCCCCTAACAGTCTCCCATGATTTCCTGTAATGTGTATGTTACACCTTAGCTCTCTCACAGTTCTTAGATATTCTGTTCTGTTGTGTTGTTTTTGTTTTTTGTTTTTTTTCTGTCTTTGCTCTCTCTGCTTTTTCAGTTTTAGAGGCTTCTACTGAGATATCTCCAAGGCCAGAGATTCTTTCTTCAGCTGTGTCTAGTCTAATAATAAAGCCGTCAAAGATATCCTTCCTTTCTGTTACAGTGTTTTTGATTGCTAGCATTTCTTTTTGCTTCTTTCTTGGAACTTCCATCTCTCTTATGTAGCTTATGTTGTCTGTTTTTGCATTCGTTCTGCTTCATCCATTAGAGCCCTTAGCATATTAATCATAATTGTTTTAAATTCCTGGTCTGATAATTCCAATATCCCCGCTGTATCTGAGTCAAGCTCTGGTGTTTGCTCTGTCTCTGCAAGTTGTGTTTTTGCCCTTTCCTGTGTCTTGTAATTGTTTCCTTGATAGCTAGATATGATTTGATTTTTCTCCATAAGTAGATAGCTCATACTAGGTAAAAGTGAAAGTGTTAATCATTCAGTTTTGTCTGATTCTTTGGGGCACCATGGACTGTAGCCCGCCAGGCTCCTCTGTCCATGTGGGTTAATTGGTAGATTTAATTGAGAAAGATGCTCTTTCTACAGGTTCTGAGTTACTTGGTAAGTTCAGAGCAAATTTGCTAAATGGAAGAGATACTCAATTCTAATTTTCTTTTCATATTGAAAATTGTAACTATTCCACCCCAGATATTTTCAAGGTACTGTATTTTTGCTTCCTTCAGAGTACCTTTCTTTGACAAATATTTTTATAAGACAAAACTTGTCAAATAAATCGACTATGATTCTTTTGAATGTTTTGTCAAAATTAGATGTAGCAAAATCTATATTTTCTCAATTTCATTTCACTCATATATGTGTATAATTTATTCAAAATAGGAGCACCACCAAAAGATTCTTCCTGCAAGGTGAGATATTCCAAATCACAAGTATAGAACTGCATGTTTTAATCTTGTAATCTTTATTCTTTGCATTTGAGTTCTTACCATTTATTTTGTTCAATTCCTTCTTTCCTTCTGTAGGAAAAAGTTCCAATGGAAACTCTGTTGTCATTAATTGCAATTCTACAAAAGTTTCATTGGGTACTTCATTTGTTGAACACTTGATTTCAGATTTCCAATTGATTTTGAACAAAATGTAACCAAAACTATGATGTCCATTTAGAACAAAGTTCAATACCATCCTTGGACATAAAGATTTCTAAAATCTGACTAATGACAGGCAACAAAGAGAGAAGGCACATACTTCTTTGAAATATGTGGTGCTGAAGTATAGTTTTACACTCAACATCAGCTATATCCCCCAAATCTTATAGTCCTGAGATCTGACTATAAAGATATTTGTTAGTTTTGGTAACAATAGCTTTTATTTCAATTAGTAGAATGTTGGTGCTTGTTTTGACGCAAATATGAACTATGAGTGTGCTTCAATTAGCTCCAACTAGTCTACAAGTTTCTCAGTATAGTTAAGATGGTTACTTTTATCACAACACCGTGGTGTGCTTTGCTTAAATTTGTACTTGTATTATTATTATGAGCTAACAATTTTCTTTCATGTTCAACTTTTAAACTGAATTTCCAGTCTCACTCAAAATGGCTTTACCTTTGATAGAATATACTTCCAAAAGTTTTACCTTGATTTCATGAATGGACTGAAAAAGAAAACATTTTTAGAATTAACAAAAATGATTTAGTTACTTGACGTACCTGACAACATTCAACTGAAACTGGAATTATCTAGCTATTTGCAAAATTCTTCTATCATTGGAGTCAACAGACTTAAAGCTACTGCTTTTGGTCAAAAATGAATGAAATTAATTTAGAGCAATAGTAATTTATCTCAACAAAAATTAGGCATTACAGAGTTGTATGTACATATACTTTCTCCAGCCATATGTGTTAAACCATCATGTTTAGGAAGTCTCCCTAAAGTAACTACTAATTTTAGTAGTAACTACTATTAATCTTGACAGTTTTTCAGCAGATTTGAATCTTCTCTTTTCCATGTGGTCAGTGACCCAACTATGGCCTCCACAGTGAACAGCAAACGTCAAGGAACATTTTATGCAAGTTATACATTCCTTATTAAATTAACTTTTCCAAGAAATTGGGTGATACACCAAACAGCCAGCTGGAGCAGCAGTGTCAAATACTTCTACCACCTGAGACAGGAAGGAGCTTTAACTGTCTCTAGACATTCAGTGTACTTTGTATTAACAACTGTCCTATATTCTGTCCTTGATTGCAGTATCTGAATGCACTGGGAAAAGAGAAGAGTTATTGCTGCTTTTCTTTCAGATTTAATAATACCTTAATATGAGAATTTCCCTTACAGTACATGGGTCTCACCTATTATTGGCCTATGTGAGACGAAAATCGAGGCAGAAGCTGGGAGTAGAAAGCAGAGCTCTACCAACCCATTATTCTAATGTAATTATAAGTAACCATTCTCTTTTAAAAATAAAAGTCTAGGACAAATGCTAAATCAGATGGGATTCTGGGATGGCAGACTTACACTGAGGCTGTACTTGGGTGTCCAGGATGTGTATTTACTTGATCTTTAATGGAGGAGATCTGCCCTTTTTTTGCCCTTCCTTCTCCTTCCCTACTATTGACTGGAATGAAGACATAATGGCAACTATCTTGGGCCACAAAGTGGCAAGATAGGAATGGCAGAGCAGTAAGATAAGAGGAGCCTGGGTTCCTGATTTTAGAATCACCATACCAACCTTGGATTGCCTAGTCCCAGATAGTAATAATATGTTTAAAAAAAAGAGAGAGAGAGAGAGAGGGAGAAAAAAATAAATTCTTATCTTGTTTTGGTCACTGTTATTTTATAGTCACACCAAATCCTAACTGATAAATGAAGACTACATCTACAGTCTTTTTAGAAAGCAGCTTGACAATATGCATCAAGAATACTAAAACTAAACCCTCTGAACCACTTCTAGGCACTTACCTTAAAGAAATAATCTGAAATGAAGAAAAACTGATGTGTAAAAATGTTTAATGCAAATCTATTTATGAGAGTAGAAAATTAGAAGCAACCTAAATGTCCCAAAATAAGGAATCTGTTAAATAAACAACACTACATCAAAATAACTGAATACTGTGCAACCATTAGTAAGCTTATGAAAAATGTTAATGATATGGGAAAATGCATGTCATTTATGCAATGGGAGAAAAAGGTAGGATTAAAGAAAGCTTACACATGTTAAGTTTTCACTTATGCTACCCCCAAATCCACACATCCAAAGGTATGAATAAACAAATACAGACTGGAAGGAAATATATGAAAACAGTAACCTATAGTAATTATCTCTGGATAGTGAGATGATAGGTAATATTGATGACATCATCTTTATCCTGAGTATTTAACACTACCTATAATTAACAAATAATTCCATCTGTTACCAGAAAAAAAAAAAAAAAAAACCAACAACTGGAAATTAATTTCAAAACTCTTTCCTAGCATTTACCAGTTTTAACTAGGGTTGATATTGCCATCATCATCATTACCCTCGTCACAATTTTACTGAGCATCTATGTGTGTGGAGTTGGGGCAGCAGGGTGTCCAGACCTCTGTGGCTCCCGCAGTCAACCAAGAGCCACCTAAAGGCCGTTCAGATAAGAACAAACCCTGCCCAGTTTTACCTTGGTGTTCTGTAGGAGAGCGAGTCCATTGCAGGCATTTGCTAGAAGAAAGTCTCCACTCAGGATAGCTATTTTATTTCCAAATTGCATATCTTTCAGTGGCCCGTCAGAAGATTGCAATTCATTTAAATTTACAATCCCACGATGTACAAGGAGAGCAGTATGGATAAGTTCTGTGATCTCTGCCAAACTTCTTTGACTAAAACACAAAAGTAAGATTTGTCTGAGTGTAAAGAATACCATCTTATCAGTATTGTCAGATTTCAGGTTTCAACAACAAAATATTTCATAGATTAGTGTCTCTTTTTTCAGGTTATTCCTTTTTAATGAAGTTTTTTTCTATTGAGATATAACGGTCACATAACATTATATTAGTTTCAGGTGTACAATATAATGATTCAGTATTTGTACACACAGCTGACTCTTGAACAGCACAGAACCATGTGAGTCCTTTTATGAGGATTTTTTCAATAAATATGTAGGTAGTACACAATCTGAGGTTGGCTGAATCTGCAGATGTGGAACCACAGATACAGAGGATAGACTATGGGCCTTGGACATCCGTGGATTTTGACATCTGAAGTGAGTCTGGGAAGCAATCTCCTGTGGACACCAAGGGACGACTGTATTGTGAAATGATCACTGCAGTAAGCCTAATTAAATCTGTCACCATACATAGTCACAATTTTTTTCCCTGTGATGAGAACTTTTAAGATCTACTCTCTTAGCAACTTTCAAACACACAATACAGTATTATTAACGACAGTCACCGCTTACACACTATATCCCCAGTACATTATATCTTCATGTTTGTCTTCTTTTTCTTGGTAATATGTAACTAGAAGCTTGTAACTTTTGACCACCTTCACCCATTTTTTCCCCCCTCCCTTGGCCCATTCCCACCATCCCCCCCAACGTCTGGCAACCACCAATCTATTTTATGAGTTCAGTTTTTGGTTTTGCTTTGTTTTTTATATTTCACAAATAAGTGAAGTCATATAGTATTTGTCTTTGACATACTTCACTTAGCATTTTGAAGTTTTGTGGAGTTTTGTTTTCTTTTTAAGGTTTCAAATGTACTTTATTTCTTCAATCACGCCATATTTTAATGGGTACACAGTGCTTTTATTTACGTGGCATCAATTATGAGTTCATTTTGAGGCAATTCAGTATTATACGGCTAGATGATTACTGATTTAGCTGGTTCAATATTGCCAGTAGGGGACAGGGTCCAAAGTATTCTAATCCGTGCTGCTGCATATACCCACATAGCAACACAAAGTGACTCCACTAGTATTACCATATTTGCACTGGAAATCAGGCATACATTTCTGGTGTCTCTGTCTTAGCTGAATGCATCAAACTCAGGGAAACACCATGAAGCTGAAGACAGAACTATGGCAAGTGCAGCTGAGGGTTTGGTGTAACTTTGTATCAGTGCCCTTGCAGAGAGACTTGAATGAAGTTTTTCTTAGAGACTTTTCCACTGAGTTACTTGGGAGCTATAAGTAGATCCTGACACCACCTTCCTTCTCTCTACCATTCCCTATTCTCTACCTCACGAGTCACCAGGATGCCCCAGAGAGAAGACAACCAATAACGGCCACCCCCCACAGTTCCATTCAGATAGTTTGTTATCAGTATAACTTCAGGATTTCTAAGAATCCTTACTAGTATCTTATAAAATTCCAATTTAGGTGGAAATAGAATTTGTGCCAGTCATTACGCCAAGCACTTTTACACATGATCACTTTTAATCTTAAATACAAGGCTGTGGGATTTACAAAGATGAACAGATGTGGTCCCTTCCTTCAAGGACCTTATCTTTCAGAATAAGAACCACGATATATACCTACAGTAGTAATTAAAATAAAGAAGACCCTTGAGGAACTTATAGTATAGGACTGTATCAGATGGCATTTCAGATGTTTGTTTTCTTATTTATACTTTTCTATAGTTTGTACATTTTCTAAAATGACAAAAGAATTACTTTATAATCATTAGAAAATCAACAATTACTAAAAATTTTAAACCTCAGAACCACCCTATGAAGGTACTATTAACTCTTATTTTACAAGTGAGAAAATTGTTATACATAGTGTAATGACTTGCCCAAAGGCACACAGTAATACAGAGCTGGAAATGCATTGAAATCAGTTACAAATGACCCCATGTGAACCATACTTCTTCATTCCAGGCCCCTGTGTAGTCCCCTCCACACTAACTTTGGGCTTCACCATATGACTTACTTTGGCCAAAAAGATATTAGCAGAAGTGACATAAGCAAGGCCTGGTAAGTGTTTATGCATTAAGGCTTGTCAATGCGGTCACATGAGTGATCCCAGAATGGTAAGAAATAAAATGGCTGTTTCAAGTCACTAAAATTTAGGATATAGTTTGCTATACAGCAATAGGTATCTGATACAGAAACTGTACATCTAGGAGTGGCTGCTGTGGCAACAAAAGCCTAAAATATATGTCAATGGCTTTGAGTCTGAATGTTTGGGGCTAGAGGTAAAGGCCGAATAAATGACAAACTCTTGGCAGAATCTGGAAAGGCAGTGAGGAAACTTACTGGAGGAGAGAGCAAGGACATATGGTATTATAAGGGAGTGAAACAACTTGCAAAACTTGCCTGTGGTAACTTGAAAGATAGAAAATATATCCACATAAAATCTTAAAAAGTAGGTAGTGAAAGTAGAGAGATCAGAAGAAGCTATAACAAAGGCCCAAGGGACATCTAACAAAAGGATTTGACCTAAAGGTCAAATTTAAGGATTTGACCTAGAATAACAGCCTTAGAAAAGGAGACAAATATATATAAAACAATCAAATAATAAAAGACTCTTCTCTAAAAACAATGTACTACTAGTTTGACAACTATAAATTATATAAAGATGCAATAAAGTAAAGGAACCAAACAATTTGGCATCTATAAAGAAAAAGCATGTTTCTAACTTATTCCTTTGCTTAAAAAAAGTAAAAGAATATGTAAAAATGTTCCAGTGTACATAGTGTACCTGAATACAAATTGGGGAAGTAGGAAAAGAGGAACCAGTGAGTTAAACAGCTTCTGAAAAGAGTAAATTCATGGTTTAGATGAAAACCTCACTACATCCCAAAGAAAATCACTGAGGATGGAGACTTAAGGACTGTTGAGAAGTTAACAGAAAACATTTTTTTAAAGGGAGCTAACAGTTAAAACTGTCCTTTAAAAGAGTAACTAAAAGAAATGAATAAAAGTGTACTTTATTGGTACCCTGCAAATGTATTCTAGTTTACAAAAACGTCCACTGCTACACTTCACAAAAATTAGCACAATGAGATTATGAGCAAGTATAAACCTCAAGAAGGGTTAAGCACTGGATAAATCTCTCATGCAGTTCAGCTTATGAAAGAAAGCAACAACCAGGCAAGTCAAAGTTGTAGGTGTTTTGAATTACCCTAAGGACGAAAATGAATTACTGGGAGCTTTTAATAAAGACATCCATAATCATAAAGCTCCATTCATTAAACAAACGGCAATCTAAAAGCCTCATGGCCAGAAACAACAAGAACAGTGGTAATAATGAAAGTGAAACCATAATTTGTATAGTACCCACCATTCACAAAGAACTTTTACTTACTTATCTACTTGTGATTCTAATTACAGCATGTGTGGGGAGCTTAAATACCTGGTTGGAACATTCAGTTTATGAAAGACAAAGCTGGAACTCAGAGCCTCATGGTCATAGTGTCCAATGATGGTTTAAAATGTTTATTTACCTGATGAACAGTAAATGGGGGAGGGGGCAAAGTTACAACACTACCAAGATTGATACATGCTCACCACAGACTTGTCCAATTTTCATCTTTAGTTCTAAGCACTACAGAAGACTTCTCTGGGAGAAAGTATGACTAGACTTGACTCTCTGTTATAGTAGCTGGAGAAAGTAACAAGTTGTTTCAAAAATAATTTGGTTATACCAAAATAAGTGATTTAGCTCAATCAGAGGGAGCTAACAATTCTCCTTCTGCCTATCACAGACAGTTTGTGGAAAATCCCTTAAAACTCCAAGGTCGTTCGTCTTCTTATCTCTGAAAGGAGGGGAACTGGAGAAAGTCTCTTCTAGTTCTAAGATTCAGGGATTTCTGTCCTAAATTTAATATTCAGTCCTAAAATTCTAAGATTTGGAGATTTAAAGAACTACTTAGACTGGTAGTTTAATAGTTATGTGTGTGCCTTGTTGCTCAGTCATGTCGAACTTTTTGGGACCCCATGGACTGTAGAACACCAGGCTCCTCTGCCCATGGAGACTTCCAGGCAAGAATAATGATGGAATGGGGTGCCATCTCCTACTCCAGGGGATCTTCCCAACCCAGGGATCAAACCCACGTCTCTTGCATCTACTACATTGGCAGGCAGATTCTTTAGCACTAGCACCACCTGGGAGCCCAGTTAATAGTGAAAAAAGACAAAATTATTGTGATGATTAGTACATACTTTCTAAAGAAACAGAAATGAACTGATTGGTCATCTTGAAATCTGTCCACTCTAGTACTGTGTTCACAACTTCTAAGATTTTATCATTAGAAAAACAACTTCAGGCCACATTATACAACTTATAATTTAGTGTTACAGCAGTGACAGTATGAGAATCTGGGAATTTTTCCTTTTCATTATCTTATTCCTAGTTTAGCCACTGAAAGTAATCTAGTAAACTTTCAGTGTACTGGATTTTAAAAAGTATCTTATTTTATGCACATATATTTTAGTACTCAGGTATTTTTTCATGCTAAATCTTGATTGGATAAAAGTCATAAGTGAATACTGCTTATGTTAAGTAATCAGAGTAAGGAAGTAATTACTACATTGAATGTAACCCTGAGGATTAACCAATATTTTTACAAAAAGTTTCACCAAATTACTTTCTTTCTATTATATGTTAAACAACTTAATCTGCTTTGATACATATTCTTCCAACATTTCTCCAAATTGTTTAGCATCCTAAGGTTTAGATATGAGAGGACAGACATTGCTAGTTACCTATTTCCTCTCTCCTTCCTCACTACTAACATACCTGTGGCTGTATTTGGAGAGACAAAGTACTCATTTAAAAAACTCACCTCCTCAAAATCCCTTGAGGCTAGAGGTGATCCTGTAGCACAGTTTGGCCAATGAATGTAAGTAGAAGTCCACTAGGTGAGTCTCTAAGGAAACTACTGAGTTTCTAGTATAAGGGAATAGATTCAGAGGGCATGCACCTTTGGCATTTTGAGCTTACCCCTTCCTCCTGTTAGGAATATGGCTCAGCTGCTTGGGGGCACCATAGAAACTTTAAGCATCTCAAGAGAGCCCGCAACCCAAGGATGGTAGAGCATGAAAAAATGAGAAGCCTGGACCTCTGGTGATGTCTTAGGGCTACTCTAGCTCTGATGCACCTATCTTTACACTTCTTGATATCTGAGATAAATAAATACCACTTTCCTTTAAGCTATTGTTTGTTGAAAGATACTCAATAAAAACTATATCACAAAAATATGTTTATATTTCTGCACTCTGATTTTATTTACCTAATATTATCTCTTGGAGATAGTTTCATGTTATTTACAAATAAAATCTCCTTGCTCTATTTAACATCTCTTCAGAGGTCCATTGTATAGATGTGCCATACTTTTGCTGCTATAGGGTGAATGAGAAGTGAATTTTTGTTTAAGTAATTTTTAAGAATCAGTCCATGCATCACTTTTGGGAAGTCTTTCCTCGCTTCCCCAAGGTTAACTCTTTCTGCACTTGAAAGCCTTTGAACATAACTCAGTCATTTGTTGTACTATGCTGTAATTATTACTTGAGCCATCTTTCTTCTGCCACCTCCCTTTCTCCCAACACTATAAATGATACTATCCTATTTCCCTCTTTTAAATTAATAGTTCTTTACTTAGTAATCAATTTTATAAAGGTAGAGGAAACAGCCATCACTCTTGAGTTTCAAAAAATAAGGAATGATGTAAACTAAAAAGTCAGATTTACAGACTCAGAGTTGGAAGTGACCCCAGAGGTCAATTAAGCTCAATTAGCCCCTTCCAGGGATGAGTAATAAATTACACAGGAGCCAAGTCTGCTGATGAACAGTTTTATCAGAAATTGTTCCCAATATTAACTTGCATGTTAAGTTGCTTTAGTCATGTCCGACTCTTTGGGACCCTTTGGACTATAGCCCGCCAGGCTCCTCTGTCCATGGAATTCTCCAGGCAAGAATACTGGAGTGGGTAGTCATTCCCTTCTCCAGGGGATCTTCCTGACCCAGGGCTCGAAACCAAGTCTCCTGCATTGCAGGCACATTCTTTACCATCTGAGCCACAAAGCCAGTTTGGAAATATTAACTTGAAATCTCTAAAAATGTTTTACACGTTTAAGTTTGTGTTAAAGTAACAGAAGAGTCAATAGTGTTTCATCACTCAGGCAAAGGAGATAAAAGACAATAGTCTTCTTTCTTATTCTATTTTTTCCTTTTTCTTCCTCTTCCTTCCTTGCTTTTCTTCTTGAGAGGTCTATGATATAGTAAATAAAAAATATTTCCCCTTAGAAATAACAAATGTTTACCCTTTGCCATTTTCAACAATTTTAAGATGTATTTCTTAAAAAAAAAAAAAAGATGTATTTCTTGAAAAAACTTTATTTGCGAATTTTCAAATATAACAAAAAGTTGAAAATGTAGCATAAAGAACCTCCGTGACCCTAACCTTGTTTTAGTTACATCTTTCATTCTCCTTCCAGATTATTTTTTTTTTTTTAATTAGAAAAGGTAGTGGCAGGATTTTATTTTATTTATTTATTTTTTTTAATCAGAAATGTGTTCAAAGACATATACAGAATATCAATGAAATAAAATACTTAGGACAAGAATGAAAAAGCAGGATACAAAACTATATAT
>NW_011494945.1:8259404-8259986 GCF_000754665.1 Bison bison bison | reverse complement strand
AGTTTCTAATGTTTATCCATGTATTGACTGTTCGTAGTGCTCTTTACTCCTTCCTGTATTTCCAAGTTTTGTTTTGATATTATCATCATTCATAAAGGACTTTATCATTTTTTATAGCTCGTGCATGCTTCCTTAGCTTTCATTTCTCTGAAGGTGTTTTCACCCCCATTTCAAAAGATACTTTCAATGAATATCTATTACAGAATTGACAGCTTTAATTTTTCAGCACTTTATTTTTTTTTTTTTGATAAATTTAACGCCTTTTATTGCCATACCTCATTTTACTATGCTTTGCTTTAGTGAACTTTATAGACACATGTTGTTGTTTTTTTTTTTTCCTTGTTAGTTTTCTGTTTAGTTGATCTATCCATAAGTGTGAGTGGGGTATTAAAGTCTCCCACTATTATTGTGTTATTGTTAATTTCTCCTTTCATACTTGTTAGCATTTGTCTTACATACTGCGGTGCTCCCATGTTGGGTGGATATATATTTATAATTGTTATATCTTCTTCTTGGATTGATCCTTTGATCATTATGTAGTGACCTTCTTTGTCTCTTTTCACAGCCTTTGTTTTAAAGTCT
>NW_011494945.1:8230001-8258842 GCF_000754665.1 Bison bison bison | reverse complement strand
TGGGGTGTTTCTCCTTGGGTTTATCCTGTTTGGGACTCTCTGGGTTTCTTGGACTTGGGTGATTATTTCCTTCCCCATTTTAGGGAAGTTTTCAACTATTATCTCCTCAAGTATTTTCTCATGGTCTTTCTTTTTGTCTTCTTCTTCTGGGACCCCTGTGATTCGAATGTTGTAGCGTTTAATATTGTCCTGGAGGTCTCTGAGATTGTCCTCATTTCTTTTAATTCGTTTTTCTTTTATCCTCTCTGATTCATTTATTTCTACCATTCTATCTTCTAATTCACTAATCCTATCTTCTGCCTCTGTTATTCTACTATTTGTTGCCTCCAGAGTGTTTTTAATTTCATTTATTGCATTATTCATAATGTAAAATTCACAAAAGCTCTCTGAGGTAAGCATTATCTCTACAACTTCCTTCAGAAGGAAGCTGGGTGGGCAGAGTAAGTAACTTGCTCAAGTCTACCTAGGAGGTAAACTGCAGACCTGGAGCTCAAGGCCAGGGCTCTCTGATTCCAAAGCCCAAAACACAAAATATACAAAATTCCAAGTTCTTCTGAAAGTTTAAAATGGTAGGCAAGAGTCACTTATTTAAAGTCATTTTATTTGAGCCCTAAAAGATTTTTTTTTAAGTTGGAAAACTGATTTTTACATTCATGTGGGAAGAATTTGAAAATCTTAGAAGAGGCTGTCATTCTAGATTTTAAAACTTATGAAGTTATTGCAATTTTTAAAATAACAGAAACACCATGAGAACAAACTAACAGATTAGTGGAACAAATTCCAGAAAGAGGTAACATTTCCAATTGTTAGAGAAAAGATGGAATATTCTTATATACAAAAAATGTTGGGGCAATTGGCTATCTATTAAGGGAAAGAATAATGAAGTTAGATCTCTATTATACTCCATGGATAAAAATATTAATATATTTAGATAAGCCAAATATATAAATGTGAAAAACAAAACTGTAACTTTGGGAAAACATTCTTATGACCTTGGGGTGAGAAAGCCTTGCAAAATAAAATAGGAAATCATAAGTTATGAGGAAAATAATGAATAAAAATGAGTGGCTAAAATATACAAAAATGTTTATATAATAAAATACAGGCTGAGGCAATACAGACTTGAAGTAACACATTTGCAACATACACAACAGGCAAAAGATTACATTCAAAATACATGTGGAGCTTGTCCAAATTGGACAAGAAATTAATAGGAAAAAGATAAACAGCTTAAGAACAAAATGGGACAGGATATAATGAAGTAATTCCAGAAGAAACACAAATGGCCAAAACCATATAAAATGATGCTTAACTAATAATTTGGAAATGGAGTATTATAAGAATAATGAGATAATATTTTTAGTCCATTAGCTTTGCAAAAATGAAAATGATTAGAAATGAGGCAAGCAGGAAGATGAAGAAACCATGAGGTCATCACTTTGCTCCTTTGCTCACGACCCTCCAGGGGCTGGCTCCCCATCTCACTCCAGAATAAAACCAAAGTCCCAACAATGGATTCCAAGGACCAACACAATCTTCCCCTGAACCTTTACCTCTTACCTCTCTGGCTTCATTTGCTACTCTTTTCCTCTTTGCTTAATCTTCTCTAGCTATATTAGCTTCCTTGGTGCTCCCTGAACATGGCAAGCTTGTTCCTACCATAGGGCTTTTGCACTGTGGTCTAGACTAATCTTCCCTTATATATTTTGCAAGGTTTAGTCACTTGCTTTCTTCAGGTCCCTTCAAAGTGTACCTGAGCAGAAAGTCTTCAGGTGCTACTGTGCCAGGTTCCAAACTTCAAGAGGACCAAAGTTCCTTTGCTACCCTATGAATCTCTTCATCTGGCTACTGGTTCTTATGCTTTATTTTGTTGCTGTTCAGTTGCTAATCAGTCCAACTCTTTGCAACCCCATAACTGCAGCACATGTGGCTTCCCTGTCCTTTACTATCTCCTGGAGTTTGCTCAAATTCATGTCCATTGAGTCAGTGATGCTATCTAACCAGCTCATCCTCTGCTGCCCCCTTCTCCTTTTGCCTTCAGTCCTTCCCAGCATCAGTGTCTTTTCCAATGAGATGGCTCTTCGCATCAGGTGGCCAAAGTATTGGAGTTTCAGCTTCAGCATCAGTCTTTCCAATGAATATTCAGGGTTGGTTTCCTTTAAGATTGATGCTTTAATATCCTCAGTAATAAACCATTCTTCTAATCCCTTCTTTGCCCTTCTCTCCACCATGGGGAGGCTGACCCCCTAACACTCTGCATCTCCTGAGCTCCCATACAGCTGGTTTCCACTTAGATTGGGAGCTGACAGAAGGAAACTGGAGTTTGGGAGGACACAGAGAGATTTATTTCTTCTCTGCTGCCTCCATGTCTATGGGTCTTAACCAGATGGTCTTTCCTTCACAACTTCAACTGTGATTCTGAAAACAGCATTTCCACCCTTGTTCCATCAGCCTCACAGACAGGAGAACCAAGAAGGACTACAATCTTGCAGCCTCCAGAACAAAACCCACCACTACAGAAAGTTAAACTAAACAAAAAGGCACAGGATTATGTCCCAGATGAAGGAACAAGAAAAAAAAAAAAAAACCCACAAAGTGCACATGACCAGTAAGGCCTTCTCTGACTACTCCATTTACAACAGCAAGCTTCCATTCAAGTCAGGCTCTACTTTCTGTCTTTTTTTCCCCCTCCACAGCACTTACACTAGTTATTCCATCTGCATTTTGTTTCTCTCTCCAGGGCGCCACAGACAAGAGCAAAGAATGGAGAAAGTAGGGACGAAACCTGATAAGAGCAACAGAATTCCTTACATGTACTTCAAAAATACCAAAATATCAAAATAGCAATAATAAAAAGAAACACTATATGCTTTTAACACTAGGTAAAAGGCATGGTGATAACTTTTAACTAAGTATCAACTCTGAATTTAAGGTTCTCCATGACTGCAGCAATCAAAACTGATCTTGCTTCATTCTATCATACCTGAATGAGAATTCTGATTTTAAAAATGGTGACTAAACCCAGAATCTCAAACCTGTATGCTGTAGTAATGGTGACTTCCAAATAGAGATCAAGTCACAGGTTCAAGGGCTGAAATATTGACCAGGCCTTCTTCCAGCTCTGACCACACACACTGAGCAATCCTAAAAACGACTAGGGGCTCTATATCTCTTTTAGGAAAGCTAACCTGACAGTCTAAGTTAGAATACACAGAAAAGAGGCAGAAAGCAAACGGTATTTGCATCTGGCTTCGTTCAAATGATTAGATATCTAAGCAATGTTAGAATCTTTCTATCCCATGAAAACAAGATCTCAAAGTGAGGGGTAAGAAAAGACAAAATCCTTAAGCAGTACTTCAATGAGAACCTTTAAAATAAACAAAAGTAAAGTTCTCTCATATTCAATATTATAATTTTGAACTACTAATAGTTTTGCAGAAATGATTTTTAAATAATTATAACTTAACACAAAGATTTATCCCTCTTGATTAGTTTCCATAAAAGAAAGTTCAGTATTTTTTAAGATTTTAAATAAAATTACATATATTTAATGTATTCAACATGACGCTTTAATAAACATATAGTGAAATGATTCCTCAGTATTGATCTGTTCTGTAATCAATTCCCTCCATTTCATGGGGTCGCAAAGAGTAGGACATGACTGAGCAACTGAACTGAAGTGAACTGAACTGATATCTGCCAACAATCTACAGGGAGGTGAGCTGCCTTCAGTGGTGGTACTCATACTTGAGAAAGCAGAAGATGCAGGGACTCAGCAGGAGTCATAATAGTTACTACTAGAAATCAGCCAACCAAAAGAAAATCTGTAATACAGTTTCTCTTTATGCATGAACATAATAAAGTTCTGCTTAGTGATCATCTAATACACCTGTGAAACTAATAAACCATAACCAAGCTAGGTAATTTACTGCCCTTAAGAACATTTTAAGAAACATTACTTTGAAAAACTAGACACAACTTGACACTGTCACATAATTATCTTGCAGATTACCAAGATGCTTATTCTAAGGAGACGTACAGCTAACCTAAGAGTATGTGGTTTCTGGAAAGGCTGCTGGGCTGGGCTGCTCTCTGCCAGAGAAGCAAAGGGCAAGCCTAGCTAGGCCTCCTTAGCTAGGTCCCTAAAAGTACTTTTGGGTTTGCATATCACAAAAGGGGTTAAAAATACCTGAGACTACCAAAAAACCTAACAAGACATCTGGGTGCTGCGGCTGTCACTGTCCGGACAGTCCTTGGAGGGAATGCCCATAGCAATTCGGTTTATCAGATGGACAGCTGATCAACATTAAACAGATTTGCTCTGGGCAGACTGAGCTGAGCTTCCTGACATGAATTCCAATGAGAGCCCTCTGCACTCTACCACTGAGCTCTGCCATTTTTTACTGCTGCAGCTCCCTGGACATATGGGAATCCCTAGTGATGAGCACATAAAGCTGCCTCTAACTCAAGTGACGGCTCATTTCCCCCGGCTGAAGGCAGACATTAATATCCTGAGGAGATCAGACCCGCCTCTCTGACCCCCATCTACTGAAGCAAAACCACTGTCCTATTTCTTCATTTAATAAGCTTTTAATGGAGAAAAGCAAAATCCCCTCTCTGACTGCAGCACAGTTCTACATGAAATGGTTATACAAATACATCTGATGATTCTGTGTCAAAGTTTCCAAAAAACCTGTCCCTCTTCTCGCTGGAGTGTAGATTCTATCACTTGCCCCCCTACAGTGTCATTCTTTCTGCTGAAATACAAGAGTTTGGTTCTCTGCTCTGATAATTATGAGCCATCGCTACATTAGGGCAGGTGGAGGATTAAAGAACTGGTTACAAAGAGCAAGCTGGTGTTTCAATTTTCAATACAAACCTTTCTTCGAAGATTCATCACTGAGTTATGAAATTTCCTACAGGCTCAATCAGACTGGGAGAATTAACAGTTCAGTGAAACCCAGACAGTACACCAGAAAATGCTTGGGAGCTATATTAGAATATGAGAAACCTAAAAATATTTAGTGAATTGGAGTTGGCATACATACTTTGGTTTTAGGAGTGGGATGGCAAACAAAGAAGATATGCAGATTTTTACCTGTGATTCTCGGAAATTGTTTAAAAATAAGGGGAATCAGAATCATTACTGAACTTTAGTGCTGGATCCACTGCCTATTGCCAGGGCTCTGTGAGTTCTGAACTGTTCATGAAAGACTGTGGTTTGAGTTTTCTCTTCTTTTGAAAGCAAGTAGGGGTTAGGAGAAATGCGAAGGCTGCATGTTAAATGGGGCACAGGAAGCACTGTGGGAGGGAAATGTCATTCTGCAAAGACCTCTCCAACTGAATAACAGGAGGCAATGATGTCTGCAAAGGGAACCTTGGCAGGCTTCATTTAGACCATGAAATGTGTCTGAGGCTGGGAAATGTGAAGGTAAGGTGAGCATAAAGTGGCAAAGATTTGTTTCGTATGAAAAAAGGTGTCAGGATATAGGCTATATAATGACATGCTTTAAATCTGATGACTTACACTGGCTACCTAATCAACCTAGGAATCTAGAGTCACAGATCCTAAATGTTACCCCAAATATTTTGTGTATGAAAGTATGGTGGGTCCCCCTATGTTTAAACCATAGACAGTAAAAACCATGGGCAGGTACTCAGTGTGCAGATTAAGGCACAATTCATAACCTACTACAACCCAGATACTTTGATTTTTAAAAACAAAATGTCATTTAACCTTCACCAAGTTTAGTTCTTAACTACATTTTATAGACAAAGAAATAGATTTCTACAGGGGAAAGAAATGTTAGAGATCCTCTCCAGGAAATACTGCCCAAGACAGGGAAAGACAGGAAGATTTAACATCAAATGGCATTTCCAAATACCACTTTAAACAATTAGATCCTACAAAATACTCTTGTTACCAAGCATAAAGCTATTTTCAGATCACCTATATGGCTATAAAAACTATTAATATGGTCACTGAAGACTACTTTATCTTCTTTTTAAAAAACAGGTTTGTTGAGATTTAATTTATAGATCATAAAATTCACCCATTTTTAACTATACAATTCACTGAATTTTACTATTTACAGAGTTGTGAAACCATCACCACAATCAAGTTTTAAAACATTTCCATCACCCTAAAAAATAAACCTGATGTTCATTTAGAGTCATTCCTTATTCAGGTTCTTTGTTTTGATTTTTGTTTTAATTTTTCAAGTATTTGAAGTTTTAAATTAATTATAAAGAGCAACAATTATAAAATGGAAATGTCAATATACTTTTACTAAAAAATAACACAATCTATGACAAAGAGTGAAATCTCCACATGATATACATGTTCTTCAAACCCAAATATAAGTGACAGATCTATAAGGTATCAGAAAGTAAAGTTTGCTTTTTAAAAAACAGACTATAAGGTATCCCAAAGGACATATGCAGAAAATGGTATCTATACAACTTTCAAGCAAATTACTTTAAAAGGTAAATGTACACAGTCAGTTTATTCATCAAAAATTTCCCAAACAAACAAACAAAAAACCCATTATGGCATAAAGTGAAGAGGAACTAAAAAGCCTCTTGTTGAAAGTAAAAGTGGAGAGTGAAAAAGTTGGCTTAAAGCTCAACATTCAGAAAACGAAGATCATGGCATCTGGTCCCATCACTTCATGGGAAATAGATGGGGAAACAGTGGAAACAGTGTCGGACTTTATTTTTTTGGGCTCCAAAATCACTGCAGATGGTGACTGCAGCCATGAAATTAAAAGACGTTTACTCCTTGGAAGGAAAGTTATGACCAACCTAGATAGCATATTCAAAAGCAGAGACATTACTTTGCCAACACAGGTCCATCTAGTCAAGGCTATGGTTTTCCCACTGGTCATGTATGGATGTGACAGTTGGACTGTGAAGAAAGCTGAGCGCTGAAGAATTGATGCTTTTGAACTGTGGTGTTGGAGAAGACTCCTGAGAGTCCCTTGGACTGCAAGGAGATCCAACCAGTCCATTCTGAAGGAGATCAGCCCTGGGATTTCTTTGGAAGGAATGATGCTAAAGCTGAAACTCCAGTACTTTGGCCACCTCAGGCAAAGAGTTGACTCATTGGAAAAGACTCTGATGCTGGGAGGGATTGGAGGCAGGAGGAGAAGGGGACGACAGAGGATGAGATGGCTGGATGGCATCACTGACTTGATGGAGGTGAGTCTGGGTGAACTCCAGGAGTTGGTGATGGACAGGGAGGCCTGGCGTGCTGCGATTCATGGGGTCGCAGAGTCGGACACGACTGAGCAACTGAACTGAACTGAACTTTATAATCACAGCCCACATCCCAGGCAACCCTTCAGTTTCACATTTCTCCTTTAGTGTGTTTTTGTTTACATCCAAACAACCAACACATACGAAGTAATGAAAAAGTCTGTGAATCACAATTTAGATGTGATAAAAAGCTATCTCTAATTCTTTTTTTCGAATTACACTACTTTATTTTAGTATGGACTTACTGTGTGTTCACTGGAATGAAAATTCTTGACTATTGATTTCAAGTGAAGCAAGCATGCCATCCAAATTTCTTTTAAATAGGAAAGTGGTATAGGAAGATTAAAAGATAGGACTATGGACTCCGTGGGAGAGGGAGAGGGTGGGATGATTTGGGAGAATGGCATTGAAACATGTATAATATCATATAAGAAACAAATCGCCAGTCCAGGTTCGATGCAGGATACAGGATACTCGGGGCTGGTGCACTGGGACGACCCAGAGGGATGGTACAGGGAGGGAGGAGGGAGGGGGGTTCAGGATGGGGAACACGTGTACACCCGTGGCGGATTCATGTTGATGTATGGCAAAACCAATACAATATTTAAAAAAAAAAAAAAAGATAGGACTAAAACTCACCTTTAAACCTTCACAATAGTTAAATGGACTACTTACAAAAATAAATCATACAAGTCAGATGAAAGCATATTTTTATGGTAAAAAAAATACAAACAATATAAAAATATATTGAGCTACACCGTTCACTGTGGTAGATGCTAACCACATGCAACTATTAAGGACTTCAAACATCACTGCTCTGAATTTGGACGTGCTTAAGCATTAAAGACTTAGTAAAAAAAAAAAATCTCAGTAACAAATGCTTTATATTGATGATGTTAAAATGATAATATTTTAGCTTTGTTAGCTTAAATAAAATATATTAATAATTTTACTCATTTGTTTTCTTTTATATTTTTAGTGTGGTTACTAGCAAATTTAAAATTATATCCCTACGAGGTCCTACCAGGTTCATCATCCCTTCATCCTACTTCCTTCTCCAGGAGTTATCTGTCTTTGGCAAATTTTCTTTCAGACTTTTTTTTTACATGTAAACATGTTTACAGAGACTTCTAAGACCACATTACTTTTGCCTGCACCTTCCCTACCTGCCTCTAGTTATCTTTGCCTTTCCCAGCATCTAACTATGACTTCTCATCGTGGCCTTCTGGACCCACAGTGCTCACCTCTACTCCTGGAAAGGCAAGTAACATGCTTATTTAAATAAGCACACATTTTAAGAACATAGTTTTTAAACAAACAACTAACAAAATATACTTCCAAAGGATGGCCAAGCGTGCACACAGTTCTGCCAATCTTGTATCTGTGATGTGCCAGGCACTGTGCCTGGTGCTGCCCTTACCCCATAAACACACTAGCGTACTTACTATTCCCAAGGAGCTTAAAGCCTAGCAGGGACAAAAAATCAAAACCAAAAACAACAAAATCATTGTATATTAATGCGTACAAATGAAACCTAGAAAAATGATACTGATGACCCTATTTGTAGGGCAGGAAAAGAGACGCAGACATAGAGAAAAGACTTGTGGACACAGTGAGGGAAGGAGAGGGTGGAATAAACTGAGAGAGCAGCATTGAAACATATACATTACTCTGTGTAAAACAGACAGCCAGTGGGAATTTGCTGTATGATGCGGGGAGCTCAAACCTGGTGCTCTGTGACAACCTAGAGGGATGGGATGGGGTGGGAGGTGGGAGGAAGGTTCAAGAGGAAGGGGACATAGGTATATCAACGGCTGATTTATGTTGCTGTATGAAACCAACACAATACTGTAAAGCAATTATCCTCCAATTAAAAGTAAATTGCAAAAAATCCCAACAAAGCTAGAAACAGAGACATCTGAACAAGCCCCCTGTTCACCTCAGAAAATACATTAACTTTATGAAGGGATAAAACTATATATCCCAAATAGCAAACATTTTATTCATGCTTTCAACTGAAATACAAGGCAGCATCTTAAAATGTCTGCTGCTACTGCTACTGCTAAGTCACTTCAGTCACGTCCGACTCTGTGCGATCCCACAGACGGCAGCCATGAGTTCTAACCACTGGACCACCAGGGAATTCCTTCCATTTAATTATGTAAATCCAGACAGATTTAGATAATTAAATGGAAGGAATTCCCTGGTGGTCCAGTGGTTAGAACTCATTGCTTTCAATGACATGGGCCCAAGTTCGATCCTTAGTCAAGGAACTAAGATTCTGCAAGCCACCTGGGGCAGCCAAAAATTAAAAAAGAATTAAACAATGACCCTGAAGCTCATCTAATACACTTCCAACCCATAGACAAGCAGTTCTATTCCAAAGACATTTTTTGTAGGCAAGCAGTTGCCTGTACTATTGTGCTTATTCTGAGCAAATTCTGCAATGTCTAACTTTCCAAGTAATCTGGTCTTTTTCCTCTTCTTATGGGCTTTATCTTGCCTTTCATGCTTTTATACATTCTCAAGATGATTTTAATCATCTTGGTACTCTGTTACCATTTTTATCCTCCCCACCCAGTAATGTAGTTAGTTCTTATGTCCACAGCACGATTTTCTCAAAGGATACCATCTTCCTTTCACCACTCTGCATTCTAAGATATTCTTTCAATCAAGTCCAATCATTTAAAGAGTAATCTAAGCCTACAGTGATTTTAAAAATACTGATCCCTCTTTTCTTTATAAATGTGTAAGTTTTAAAAATAAGAAGGCTATAAAGAATAAGATAAACCTGAAATAACTGAGTATAAGTCACCAACTTCCCTTATTAAAAAGCTTCCTGATAGTTGATGATATCAAATGGTTCACAAGCTAACTGGGAAGTCAAAGCTCAAAAAAATGTAGTAAGAAATGAGAAATCGTTATTTAATAGACACTCACTCAATTCAGACTACATTTACTTCCACTACAATAAACTATGTTAACCTTAATATACATATAACAATATGAAATAGCTCACTCCTGAGTTAATTTATGGGAGAAAAGCTTTAAAAGCAATACCTTGACTATTTGTAACTCAAACAAGTCAGAATAGGTGAAAATTGAGAAAACTGTTAATCTGGGTTATCTGATTATCACCATTGTCAGTAAAATTATTAATAGAGTACCTACTTGCCAGACCCCAGAAATGTAAATTATAAAAGTGTTTTTTTTTTGTTCTATCCATGAGTGTGTATCAAAGTATGAGTACACATGTATTCTTTCTCTTAACATTGTTTAAGACATGGTCTGTGCCCTGAGGACTCACAGTTTAGTTCCATATAGACTATAATGACAAAAAAAATTAACAAAAAAAACTATACAGCATATGATAAGTGTAAAATGAATGCCACAGTCTGTACTTGCTGTAAAGATACACAATTATAATCATTGAAGATACGGGGGGAGAATGGGAAGGCTTCATGGAAGAGTAACAGGAGATCGGGCTTTTCTTGATCAATGAGAACAAAGATGTTGCTGCTCATCCCCCACTGTGCCCTGCATGGCTGCCATAGCCCCACCGTGCCATGTGTGGCTGCCACAGCACTGCTGGGGGTTATCTGTATGAGGTGGGGGGTGAGGGGCGAAGAATGGCTCTGCAGTTGGCTCGCTGATACTACTGATGCTGCTGGCCTCAACAGGTTTCACTGCCCCTGCCGGACAATAAGCAAAGTCAACTGCTGCCATGGAATAGTTCGAGAATGGCTGCAGTCAGAAAGAGGAATATGGGTGAAGCATAGGTTTAGGACAAAGGCTTGGGTATCTTTTCTCAGGGCTTGAGAGGAAAAGAAATGAGAACAATACCAGAAAGGAGGGAAAAAGTTCAGGAACATCCTCCATCCTCTGGCCACAGCCCAAATGACTTGGACAAAGTAAGGAGAACAGAATTAACTCAGACTGAAAGCAAATAAATGAATAAGCTAACTTAGCCCTTTGTCTTCAACTTCATTCTAAAGAGAAGAATGCAGTGAAGACTTTATCAGAGAAGGTGATACAGAAAACACCCTGGCTTGCCCTTTTAGCAAGCCCTCCTGAAAGATAAAAATGTACCCATAGTTCAGCCTCCCTGGGTCTTAGGTTTAGGCATTAATTTAGATAATTCCTAACTGAACTGCCTTCAGACATAAAGGTCTTGCCCTTCTCCATAGGAAAGGACTAATAAGCCAGGAGACCCAAGAGAGGGTATTGAGAGAGGGTTGCTGGTGAAGCCTTGGTGCCCACAGAGAGAAAAGGGTATGAAGCTGGGTTGCTCCTCAGGGGGCTAAAGGTGAGTGGCTGTCATTCTGAATCTCTGCTAATACACAGAGTTTGACTTCTCTGTATTTCTAAAAAAACCTTATAATTATTCCACTCATATTATTAATGCCATATCTTGAGTAATTTTGTGGTACTACCTTTCGTTGGATATTTATGTTATCAATTATGAACATTTCTTTATATAATATCTGATTTAAATTCTAAATCAAGACATAGAATAACCTACTCAGCAATACCTGTATATAGTTTTTATTGTTTGATAACATACTAAAGTCAAAAGAAAATTAAATTTTGCTCATTACAAAACATTTAAAATTTAAGTTCACTAAAAAAAATAAGCATGGTTTAACATTTCATTTCTTTCTTCTCTAAAGCACAATTTTGATAGGATCTAAGGGTAAAAAATGACTAAGACACAGTACATGCCTTGAAGTGTTTGCAATCTGACTCTTAAAGACAAAAGCAGACAATGTCAACAAAGCATGGCAAATACACTGCAGTTATTACGAATAGGAGTTTGGAGTAAGAAAGACCTGGTTTAAATCTCACATCTGCCACTTATGGCTGTATGATCTTGGCTACACTACTCAATGTCCCCAACCTTTACTGTCCTCATCTACCACTGTTGCTGTTAGGTTGCTAAGTCATGCCCAACTCTTTTGTGACTCCATGGACTATAGCCTGACAGGCTCCTCTGTCCATGGGATTTCCCAGGCAAGAATACTGGAGTGAGTTACCATTTCTTTCTCCAGGGGATCTTTCTAATCTTTCTCCAGGGATTGAACCTACATCTCCTGCCTTTACAGGCAGATTCTTTACCACTGAAGCCACCAGGGAAGCCCAATCTCTGCTGAGCCACCAGGGAAGCCCAATCTATCACTATTGACCCTTTAAGACCGTTGTGAGACATGTGTAAAGTGTTTTCAACACATTGCCTGGCACATGGTCTGTACCCAGTATATGATAGTTATTACTCTCACTTATTAATGCTATTCCCACTAATATCTGTATAGGCTTATGCCCAGTGTGCTATAAGAGTCCAGAAAAAAGGTATTTAGCTTAGCCTGGTGGTCAGGGAAGGTTTCCTGGAGAAGATGAGAGCTAAGCTGTATACTAAGGAACACTTTCTTTATAGCTCAGTCGGTAAAGAATCTGCCTGCAATGCAGGAGACCCGGGTTCAATTCCCAGGTCGGGAAGATCCTCTGGAGAAGGAAATGGCAATCCACTCCCCTAGCCTGCAGAATCCCATGGATAGAGGAGCGTGGAAGGCTACAGTCCGTGGGATTGCAAGAATCGGACATGACTTAGCGACTAAACCACTACCACCCAGAGTTAAGTCAGATGAAGAAAAGTAGGAATGGCATTCCATACTGAGGTAACACCACAGGGTATGAAGGGTGCTGCAAATAATTGGTATTTGCTGGCAGGTCTCGCACAAGAACAGTCATCTCTCAGTTCCCCCTTTCCTCCGTATCCCGTAGCATAGCTGCTTTATTCTTCCTATAGTTTACCATTTATCTTCCCTAGAAATACCCAACCTATCCCTGACAGCTATGTTGGTGTTGTCCTTTAAGAATAATTCAGCCTCACAATGAAAGGCAGACCAGGCCTCTCTAGAACGTTATGAGAATCTTCTCTTTCTTTTATGACATGAGAAAGGGTAAACTGCTGAAGTAATACAGCTGAGTTGAGTGTGGGCTCTGGAGTTAGACTGCCTGGGTTCAAATACTGGTCCCATCAGTGTCACTTTGGGCAAGTTGCTTCACCTCTGTGTGCTTCAGTCATTTTTATCTGTTAAAAGGGGATAAGAATAATCTCAGAATTACTGGGAGGATTCAGTGAGCTACACATGTAAGAAAATTTGAACAGGGTCCGGCTACTAAGGATTAGCTAATATCACCTAACAAAATTATGATTCCATGTTTCATGGACAGGACATCCTTGAGAAAGTAGAGAATGCACTAGATTAGAAATGTTATCTGTGATGGGCAGAGGAAGAAGGGAGAATAAAAAGAAGTACGATGTTTATTGAATACCTACTAGGTCTGATTGTCCCTGTTTCTATACATGGGTACACTGGGGCTCAGAAAGATCAAGAAATGTGCCGAGACAAATGGGCAAAACCACGATTCAAAACCATGGGTAGATGAATATAGAGCTATGCTCTTCCAAACACCTGCTTCTCTTCACCAAAATGGTGAAAATGGGCCTCCATTTTCTTAGCTTGAAAATTATGATATCAAACTTCACATTGCTAAGAAGAAACCTGAGAGCTGCCTAAGTTTTTACATGATTTTTTGGGCTTACTCCAGGAAATATAAACATATTTCATGGTATGATTTCATGTGCCTTGCTGAGGATTCCATTTCATAAATATCATGAACTACAGGATATAAATCAAGCATACATTTGCTTGTCTGAAGTTCAGAGCATATTACAATTACACAATGGGTAACAAAAATACAATTCTTTAGAATCCCAATTTTACATTTTCAGACATAACCTGACTAGACCTACATTTGTTTTATAACAAGAGGTAGGCCCAATTCTAGTCTTTAATTTCCTTCCCCATCCCCACAAACTTAAGTATTGTATAAGGTGTTTGGTGGGATTTTAATATACTTGAGATTGATATTTCATAGTAATCTGGCTTCTCAGGTACCTTTTTTTTTTCCTGCCAAAGAATATAAATTTCTTATAACAAAATGAGAATAAAGCCAGGAAAAAATAAAGTTAAAGAAAACCATGGGAAAAGTGAATAATATAAGACTGTCTGGCTACAAAGCATTAACTTCATGAGTTGAACTCAGAAGTATACACGACGGTCTTGTGGATCTTACACAAATCTAGGAGCTTTTCATATTGTCACTTCTTTGTCAATGAAGATACTTTTTTAAGTGGGGAGGAAAATCAATCTCTCTCTCACACATACACACACACACACACACACACACACACGGGATTTGTCACATGTTGGTCCTATAGTGATAAAAGAGCACCAATCCTCAGGGGAAACTTCAAATACTCAAAGACAAGAAGCTGCAAAGGGGGGTTGAGGGGCAGAGAAGAGCAGACAATCCTGTATAGAGATATTTTATATACATACATACAATTTTTTAACCTAAAATATATAATTTTTTCTTTAATTACAGTTTCCTATATAACCATTGGTGGGTTCCAGCAATGCAAGCCATATTTATTAGAAGCAGCATGTCAAATAGGAGTTGACAATTACAGTCTCTATCAATACATATTATGCCAGACGGTAATGAGCCATCCACAAAGGGCTAGCCATCCAAAATAATCATGTCGCTTTCCAGAGAAATGTCAAAGAGGTTATGGTTTATTACACAGTGCTCATTAGATATACAGTGGCAGCATTAGCAATTTTTCCTTCATTTGCGTCTCATTTAAAGATCTGCCCCCACAAGCACAGTCAAATTAGTACACAAGGTTAAAACCATTATGCCCAGAAAAAAATTAAGTTGCATTTTATTTTACAGTAATGGTGGATCAAAGGTCCTCAGAATCTATTATTTGCAAAACCATTATCTAACATAGAATATTAACGAAAGGGAAAAGAAAAGCAATGCCCTGCCAGCATGGCTTTGACAGGAACAAAGACAGACTGTTTGAAATAAGTAAACACCACATTACTTAATTAAATATCCTTAAAAAAAAAAAACTATTTTAAAAATAATACTAAGGTTGTGACATCAACTGACAAAAGTCACAAGACTAAAGTTAATGATGAAGCACCAACCTATACTTTGAAATGCTTTGTTCACATCAACTTATTTTTAAACATTTTTAAAATTGCCTTTGTGCACAATTTGATTATAAATCTACTTATTGCTATACAGTATTTACTTTCTTAAGATAACCTAGGTTCTCATCTTTGGGGCAAATGCACATTTATAGATATCTATTAAATTGGAAATTTGGATAAACTATTATAATCAGAAAGATCTGGTCGAGAAAGCAAATTTTGGAGTAGTTAATAAGACGCTTACTCCTTGGAAGGAAAGTTATGACCAACCTAGATAGCATATTCAGAAGCAGAGACATTACTTTGCCAACAAAGGTCTGTCTAGTCAAGGCTATGGTTTTTCCTGTGGTCATGTATGGATGTGAGAGTTGGACTGTGAAGAAGGCTGAGCACCAAAGAATTGATGCTTTTGAACTGTGGTGTTGGAGAAGACTCTTGAGAGTCCCTTGGACTGCAAGGAGATCCAACCAGTCCATTCTGAAGGAGATCAGCCCTGGGTGTTCTTTGGAAGGAATGATGCTAAAGCTGAAACTCCAGTACTTTGGCCACCTCATGCGAAGAGTTGACCCATTGGAAAGGACTGATGCTGGGAGGGATTGGGGGCAGGAGGAGTAGGGGACGACAGAGGATGAGATGGCTGGATGGCATCACTGACTCGATGGATGTGAGTCTGAGTGAACTCCGGGAGTTGGTGATGGACAGGGAGGCCTGGAGTGCTGCGATTCATGGGGTCACAAAGAGTCGGATACGACTGAGCGACTGAACTGAACTGAACTGAATAAAAACTAAACTGTGTTTAGTTGCGTCTGACTCTTTGCTACCCCATGGACTGTTACTCGCCAGGCTTCTCTGTCTGTGGGAATTCTCCAGGCAAGAATACTGGAGTGGGGTGCCATGCTCTCCTCCAGGGGAGTTTCCCAACCCAGGGATTGAACCCAGGTTTCCACACTGCAAGCGAATTCTTTACCGTCTGAGCCTCCAGGGAAGCCCACGAATACTGGAGTGGGTAGCCTATTCCTTCTCCAAGGGATCTTCCTGAACCAGGAATTGAACCGGGGTCTCCTGCATTGTAGGCAGATTCTTTACCAGCTGAGCTACTATGGAAGCACTAAAATAGGTACTACCAAATAATAAACAGTGGATTTTGTCAAATCATCAGATAGCTGATTAACAGCACCTGAATTAGGGACAGTAAACAGTTGTACCAAAGAGATCTTTTGAAGAGATTTCTAAAGTCCTGCTTGGTTGTATACCTTGCCCGTATTTTATTATTAACAGACTGTAATTGTAGTGGATATTCAAAGATCTCTTACTTTCATTTGGTGGACATTTATTTAGTGTCTGCCACATGTCAAACCATGTGATAAGCTTTGAGAATTCATCCAAAAATGGGGAGGAAGGGGCAGAAAACTTAGAGCTGTGTCCTTAAGAAGCTCATGGCCAGAGCAGTGAAGGATTCAGACATGAACTAAATGATTTCAATCACAGGCGACAACTTTGATCAAAGAAGTAAACACACAGGGGCCAGGGGAGCCCAAATGTTAATGAAGGAAGGCAAGGGCTTTCAAAGACAGTAACACCTAAAGTGGGGCAGAAAGGAGAATTCTACCCTGCAGAGAAGGGGAGGGAGAGATACACTGAGAACGTGGAGAAGTGGAGAGCGAGGGGGCTGAAGTGGGATCATTCACCTCAGAGAATCAGAAAACACAGTTTTAAGGAACTTCTTAAAAGCTGATCCAAATTAGAGGAAAGTATCCCGACATTGGAATCATGGACTTTATGAAATAAAGTCAGCAAGAAAGGTCTAGGAAGTTCAAATGATCTTTTTTTTTTTTTAAGTATCTTAAGGAAAACAGTTTTTGGTTAGGTCTATGTATGATTAATCTAATTTCAGAGTGAATACATGTTTTACCCATTTAATGCTAACTGTGAGACCAACTGAATAACTTCTATCTTGCCATGACCAAATTTTGAATTTCACTGGTTATTCTAATTGTTCTTTACCCCTAAAAATGAGAGAAGTATCTTGTCTCTTTTCCCTTACACTGATAAAAATATGAACTATAATATACTGTAGTCTATGTGTGCCTGCTCTCAAAATACGTGTAAAACATAGCACACTTTTAGAGAATAGAGAATAGAACTATTTAATTCTTTTGTTATGGCACCCAGTACAGGTATAGATACTCACAAATGTTTGCTTTCTTTTTTAAACAGAAATGCCATTATGTCCTAATACAGCCTCTATACATAGCTATGGTCAATGATACAGTGAATTCCTTAAGAGACTGTAGCATCATGAGAGAATATTTCATTTCTTCCAGAGTATAACAGGTATCCTTTTTTTTTTGAGTATTGTGATGTTTCTAAATGAGGTCCTATATATCTATGCTGTTTTAATGAAGTAGTATTTGACCTTCTAAGACATTCATCTCTTGAACAAAGTAAAGATTCCAAAGATTAAAAAAAAAACTATTTGCAAAACATCTGTAACTGTGTACATATTATGTACATATAGCTTTGTGTAAATGGTTGCAGCATCGTTCCTGACTTTGAATTTTGCTTGGCTCAATTTTTTTTCTATCAAGAAAAGCCCTAGCTAATGCACATCAGAAGTTACAAGAGGTAAGCAGTATGAAATGGTAACTGTAATACAACAAGAATTCATATTGTTAAACTACAGAAAAAGAAAAAGCAATGAGGTCCCACACTGGTTATTTATTGCTCTAAGTTCACATCATTACCATGTGTAATTATGAATTGCAAGGAAAAAAAAAAGAGACTGTTGAAGGTGTATGGAGAGAAGAGCATGGGTGGCCCACTTCATGACAGCATCCAGAGGCCCTGCAGGAACAGCTGTTTTGTCAATGTCTTTTCTTCCCACCATTCTAAGGACTATAATTTATTCATTTGATCTCATCTCTGTCTTATTCTACAGAATTTTAAATGTTTTAGGTATGTTCAATAGCAGATAAAAAGCACAACCAGTAGATGTGGGGAAAACATGAGACAAAAGTGTAATGAGATAACGTATGATACATTGAGAAAGAAAAGCACAAAATGGAAGGGAGGCAGGAACCCACAGCAATAAGCTAATAGTCTGAATTACTGACTTTAATGGAGCACCCAGAAATAGAGCTTTTTCCTGCGTGTAACAAATGTGCCATTTTATCTCAAAATGTTAACGGCTGAGCTGCATCACCAAACCAAAGACAGTACCTTGATTAAAATCTTGCCTGACCTCCCAGTTTTAGGAAAGAAAGAAATTCTGTTTTAGAAACCCTCATGGCTTTGGGTTATAGCTCCAAGTCCTATTCTATGAGTACAAATAAAAGCTTCTGAGTCACCATTTATAACAATAACAGAGGGGCTCACATTTTACTATTCGAAAGTGGCACTAAATTAGAAATGATCACCATCTGTATAGCAAAAATATCTGAGCCCTTAATTGCTTGATAATACACTCTAAGAGAGTAGCTCCCTGTCTGGATTTCCTAGATCTTTAAGGATTCTTCACAGGAGGTGAAAAATTCTTCAGAGAAATGAGCTTTTTTTCCCCTTTCCAAAATGTCTAAGGAAACTCATTCATTCACCCCTAGACAAAGGTATATCTGTTAATAAAAACACCAATTTCCTTTAGTGCTGTATTCATTAAAAAGATGTGACAGTAACAGTTACATTTTGGTCACTAGGCACCAAGACTGTCAGATACAAGTGCATCTGATAACATAGAAAATCCACTAATCATCATATTACATATAAAGTGTGCTTGGTAAACAGACTCCTTTACAGAAGGTCAGGGGAACAGCAAAAGGAGTCTTGAGTGCTGAAGAGGCTGAGAGGTTATCATCACCAAGCCTACGGCTGGCTAACTTCCCTCTACTTTTCCTTGGCCATCTGCTTTCACCTAAAAGACAGCGGCTGTCCACTTCAACGACACATCTAACAGGAGGCCAGAAGAGGTCAGTGGAGAGCAGTGCTAGGCAACCCATTCTCGCACCCAGACGTCTGGACTCTGGCACTTTTCAGGCCTCTGTTTACTCAACAGGAAGAAGCCAAACACAAACACACACACACACACACACACACACACACACACACACTGAAAACCCAGAATAAATCATTATACTCAATTTTTTATTCTGTCACAATCAGAGATGACTTTAAGGCTACTGTAATGTGTAACTTAGAAAAAAGAGATTTGAAATAGAAAACATTTTCCTATGACAATGTTCCAGCTTCTAAATTAATTTTAAACAAAGAGTGAAAAAATTAAACATGTTGTTTTGAATGTTTTAAGTATTTAAACATAAAATTTTCCTCTCTTTTACCTCCAGGGAAGTATAAACTAAATAAAAAGCTCTTCCTTCATCAAGAGCTGAAGAATTACAAGAAAAAAGGATATAGACTTTTAAACACCAGTTCCTGTGTCTTTACTTCTCTCTCTTAGGAAGCTCCTTCACTGAAGGCCCACCTAAAATGTACAGAACCCAAAAGTGAGCTCCAGTCCTTCACAGAGGAGCTACTTTCCCAGCAAAATGGAAGTCATGGTCTGGGCATATGTATCCAATATAAACTTGCAGTAGTGTACCAGGCACAGAGAGAACCGCAACCACGTAAGACTACGCGGTACCCTGACTTTAAAGGCTTTATGAATCTAAGAGTGAAACAATAAAATTAGAAAATGCTAACTGCTACTGCTGCTGCTAAGTCGCTTCAGTCGTGTCCGACTCTGTGTGACCCCATAGATGGCAGCCCACCAGGCTCCCCCATGCCTGGGATTCTCCAGGCAAGAACACTGGAGTGGGTTGCCATTTCCTTCTCCAGTGCATGAAAGTGAAAAGTGAAAGGGAAGTCGCTAGGTCGTGTCTGACTCTCAGCGACCTCATGGACTGCAGCCTACCAGGCTCCTCCGTCCATGGGATTTTCCAGGCAAGAGTACTGGAGTGGGGTGCCATTGCCTTCTCCAGGAAAGACCTAAAATAGGTGGATTATAGAAAGGTCCAAGTTATCTTGCCTACCCTTCTAACTATTCCTGAGGAAGATTAACTTGCGTCAAAGTGGTATAGACAATATAAAGCAACATCTGCATGAAGTATCTTTGAAAAATAACAAGTTGTCTATTAAACACTGTAGATATATATTTTAAAAAGCTAGCTTTTATAAAATCAAAATCATAAATTGAATTAAATTCTAATAATTTAGTACCATTCCATTTAAATTCTCTGACAACTGATTTTTCAGCTTATTGTTTTTGTTGAGCTACTCTGGCCTGTACAAAGAAATAAAAAATAAATTCCTATTTCTAAAGTTCTGAATTGAATGGTATAAAATTAAATACAGAGATGTATTTTAAGTGCAAAGTATCCTTCCACTGTTGCCAGAAAACTACTAACAAAGGGGAGTTAAGTAATTTCACAGCCGTATTTTCTCACTCTCCTTCACTGAGAACACAGTCGTTTGCACGGCATAATAAGCTGTAAATTATAAACATTTTTACATAGCCTGCTGCAAAGAAAAGTCTGCCAGCTACTATATTGGATAGGGTTCAAGTGATTAACTACAGCTTTGGAAAGAAGGGGTGGAAACTTGTTTTGCGTCTCAGTTTGTTGGTTCTCTTATGCATAGCCTCTAAAAATCTGTTACATCATTATTTGCAATGAATATGTAAGTTATTCATTGTAATTATAGTAGAGAACTAGAAGCTCCGTATTACTGCAAGATGTAAATTATCCATGGACAGCAGCAAATTTTGTAGGTGCATGATTATCCAAGTACTTCCTTGAAACAGTGTCTCCAATGAGTATGAATGTAATGGGTTTTAATACCAAAATTTATAGCATTGAGCATTTCAGGACTAAAGACAAATGAAACAGACTTTCCTCTTTGTCTATAAGGGAAGCCCATTAGACAGAACATCTATTTGGGGCAGGTCTAATTTTAAAAATGGTTTCTGTATCAAAGAAAATATGCAGGAATCTATATTCCCAGCAGATGAAAGAATAAAGGAGATGTGCAATGAAAGAGGTATAGTCTGCAAACAGAAATGTTTTTATTTTTAAATTGTATAGAACATTACTATGATCCACATTCAACCTCTAAACAAAAGAATTTTGTCTGAATAAATCAACAATAATTGATGGAGCACTTGAGTGCCCACTATGGTGCTTAGATTTTAGAGGCTAAAAAAAAAGTCTATAATCTGGTTTCTTTTTTTTTTTTTTATAATCTGGTTTCTAAGCACTATGTAATTCAATACCACTAAATATAAAGATTTGTGCTCAGAGGTGAGGATGTCAAGATGAAAAACAAAGTACAGTTGGCCCCCTGTATCTTTGGGTTTCGCATCCCTGGATTCTACCAACTGTGGAGCTGGCTATATCGGCAAATGAGAAACCCATGGATGCAGAGAGCTGAATGTACTCATTGTACTGTATCATTTTATATAAAGGACTTGAGCATCTGTGGATTTTGGTATCCATGGGAGCTCCTGGAATAAACCCCCTGTGGATAACAAGGGGCAACAGTATATTTGGGGCACTCTAATCCAGAGGCTGCCTACAATAATGGAAAGAGCATGAATTCCATGGTTAAATGCGGTTTGAATCCCAATTCCTTCATCTATTTACACTATTAATTTTGTTAGGTTATTAAATTTCTCTAAGCCTGTTTCCTCCCAAAAGTGATTTTTTGTTAACCAGTACTGTAAGGATTAAATGAGTTAACATTTATAAAGCACAGGGAGGATTAGCAGACATACAGAAAATTCAGTATGTGTTAACTATTTAGTGATTATTTCTCTATATTTATCACAGTCAGCTTTGCATATAGCAGGCACTCAACAAATGTTGAGTCTGAGTGACTGAACAAACGTAGTAGAAGGATAAGTACATGTGTGCTAAGCTGCTTCAGTCGTGTCTAACTCTGCAACGCTATGACTGTAGCCAACCAGGCTCCCCTGTCCATGGGATTTCCCAGGCAAGAACCCTGGAGTGGGTTGTCCATTCCCTTCTCCAGGGGATCTTCCTGACCCAGGGATCACACCCATGTCCTTTATGTCTTTGCATTGGCAAGTGGGTTCCTTACCACTAGCACGACCTGGGAAGCCCAGATAGGTATACAAAGTGAAGTGAAGTCGCTCAGTCGTGTCCGATTCTTTGCGATCCCATGGACAGTAGCCTACCAGGCTCCGCCGTCCACGGGATTTTCCAGGCAAGAATACTGGAGTGGGCTGCCATTTCCTTCTCCAGAGGATCTTCCCAGCCCAGGGATTGAACCTGTGTCTCCTGCATTGCAGACAGACGACACTTTACCATCTGAGCCACCAGGGAAACCCAGATATACAAATTACTACAGTATTAACAACAACAAAAAAAAAGGGCCTCAGAGGTACAAAATATAATAAAAGGCTCAGTGATGGGAGAGGTGCTGACTTGGAAGATGGCTAAAACACAAGGCGCTGACTTCAAGAACTGGGAATTTAGGGAAACATACCTAAATCTGTCATTACAAAAAATATGTTGGGGCTTCCTTGGCGGTCCAGTGGTTAAGACTCATGCTTCGAATTCAGGGGGTGCAGATTAGATCCCTGGTTAGGGGGTTAAGATTCCATATGCTGCATGGCGCAGCCAAAAAATAAATAATTAAAAAAAAAACATAACCATGTGTTAAGCGTACTAAAAATTCACAGAATATCCCTCTAAGTTCTGGCTCTAACTGAGCCATAGCTTGTCCTGGGGTACTGAAATCCCCATATCTTTGTGAGTAGATTCAGTTAACCTCCTACAAGCCACAGACTGAGGAGTTGAGAGGTGGGACTGGTGCTCTGTTTCGGGACCATCTTGAGAAACCACTGGTGGACTTTTTACCACTACTTCTGGCCGTCACTCTGTGACATGACTGGAGTCCTCACCATTTTGCTTAGTTTGGTTCTCTTGATTGACATCAGTCACGTGAAATGTCCACACTGTAGTTTCTCAATCTATTCAATTCAAATGCTGTCAACCCCACTCTGAGGAAAAACTAGAACTTACCATTTACAACTATTCTATTTCTGAAATCAATTCATATATCCTACCGTCTACCTACAATCTCCAAACCTCTTAGTTCTCTCATTCACTATTACTTTTCCCTCTAAAATATGAATTTTCATGACCTCCAATATTTGATCACTGCTAAAGCTGAAACTCCAGTACTTTGGCCACCTCATGTGAAGAGTTGACTCATTGGAAAAGACTCTGATGCTGGGAGGGATTGGGGGCAGGAGGAGAAGGGGACGACAGAGGATGAGATGGCTGGATGGCATCGCTGACTCGATGGACGTGAGTCTCAGTGAACTCTGGGAGTTGGTGATGGACAGGGAGGCCTGGCGTGCTGCGATTCATGGGGTCACAAAGAGTCGGACACGACTGAGCGACTGATCTGATCTGATCTGATCTGATTTAACCTAATTTTGGACTCCCTCAGCCTTCCTTCCTTCCTGAGCCTAAATAGTTCTACTAGGTGGGCAAATAAAAAATCATAATCATGCTTTTATCTCTATTATTTCTACTTTAGGGCAGCTAGAGATTACCTGTTGCTGTTAAGGAATTCAGATTTAATTCTGTAGGTAATAGGATACCACTGAAAAATTAAGGATTTTATTCCACTTAAAAACTTGAACAAAATAGAAGGGAATGGGGCAATCTTAGTAACAGAAAATGCACACTCAGTATGCCAGTAACTTTAGAGAAGGATTAGAGTTTGAGATAACCAACCTGAGAATTTTTGCCTCTATGACCAGCAAAGACCCTGATGCTGAGAAAGACTGAGGACAAGAAGAGAAGGGGGCAACAGAGGATGAGATGGTTGGGTGGTATCACATGAATTTGAGCAAACTCCAGGAGATAGTGAAGGCTAGGTAAGCCTGGTGTACTGTAGTTCATGGGGTCGCAAAGAGTCAGACATGACTTAGCAACTGAACAACCACCACCATCACCACCCAGCTACCTGTCCAAGAGCAAGAAGAAGAGAATAGTGAAGGAGGAGTTCCTTGGGCACTAAGCTACCAATGGACGCCAGTTTCTCCAAGGATCTTATTATTAGTCACTCAGTCATGTCCAACTCTTTGTGACCCCATGGACTGTAGCCATCAGGCTCCTCTGTCCACGGAATTCTCCAGGCAAGAATACTGGAGTGGGCTACCATTTCCTTCTCCAGGGGATCTTCTTGACCCAGGGGTCACACCTGCATCTCTACATTGCAGGCAGACTCTTTACCAACTGAGCCACCAGGGAAGCCCCCCAAGGATCTCAGGTGAAGGATATTCATGATTGTCTTTAATTAAACAAAGGGTTGCAAGTGGACATGGGTGGATTGTGGACCCAATAGTGAATACGGTTACAGCTCTGGAAGTTAAGTTCAAGAAACAGAGTTCTAGAAATGAAGTTGCATCAATGGAGTCAGAAGGCTAATAGATGCATAAATTGTTTCTTTACCTTGTCATTGGAGGTCAAAGACTACTTCTGATTAATATTCACATTTCCCTCAGTGCTCAGCCCTCTGACTTGCAGGGAGGAGGCGGTCAAGATAGACCAGAGTCTACTTGAACTTAGCTGGATATGTGCCTGTGAAGCTCTCTGATTTAAGTTCATTTTGTCTTTATCTATATTATAGATGAGTAATCACACAGCATGATTAGTGACTTGCCTAAGATCAAATAACTAATCAGTTACAGATTTGAGACAAGAACCTTTATCCATGTCTCTTTTACATCACACTGTTTACCAATGCAGGGTGCTTTGAGTTTGGGTTCAAAGGATAAGCATTAAGTCATGAAGCTATTAAGCAAACTCTGTCATTAAACATTTTAAATGGCTGCAATTCTTCTGATAGAACTAACATTTTACTACAGTAAATGTCAAGAATTGAGCACCGTTTAAATTTAGATTAGACACTGGATAATGCCTTTGCCTATGGCTTCTTACTAGTTAATGTAGAGCCCTTCTTTAAAACAGAGTTTAATTTTTTTACTATTGACAAAACAATTTATGCAGCTTGTTTTCTGTTGTTATGTAGTCAAGCAGGCTAATCTATATCAAGATATTTATATACAATTAACTCTCAGCAGAGTAGATTAGTAGCTGAGCCCACCTACTTTTTGTGGTTAATTATACTTGTTTTGTAAGAGGCTGTTCCTATTTTGTGCTTTTCCAACAGCTCTGGTGAAGTAAAGACTTCTGATGTACTGTACATGGAACATAAAGAGCCTTCCCCTTTCGTACTCAACATATAATTGCTGCATTTGTGCATGCTGTGTAAGTTGAAAATAACAATAAAAAGTTAATGAAGAAAATAAGTACGGGTTGTAATGAATTAGTAATATTACTGGATTTGTATCTGGAGTTTATTTTTATTGCTATAAATGGAATACAATCAATAGTAATATGTAATCAAACTGCACATGCTTTCATCTCTTGAGAAATCTCTGAAAAGGAGCTGAGATATCTTTAAGAAATTATCTTCAAAAGCCTACTCTAAATTCAGTTATTCAGCATAGTCATTTTAAATCACTGTCAATAAGTATTCCTCATTTTCTAATTTCTTGTAGTACAAAAAGGTACATTTCTTAAATAGGTTGTTAATGTTTTATAAGAATGAAATATAATTTCCTTTTAATTTTCAAGTTAATTTAGATTTTCTTTATATAAAAAAAGAAATGAGTTCCCTTTGATTATTCCCGTTCTTAAACTTTTCCCCGTCCCCACTTCCTCCAAACAGTTACCATCAAGTGAGTAAGGTTTCCTCAAAGACTTTTTTCTAATCATTTACACATGTCATTTGAAAAAATAATAATAACAATAGTTTTAAAAAATGCTATACAATATTAATTATTGCACTTTAATATAATTAAGCACTAAGTAAATATAATAATAAGTTTCTACTTAAGCCTCATTTCTTAAGGTGTTTTTTGATGTGGTCAATCCCAAGGGAAATATGGTTTGTTAATTTTGTTTTTGTTGTTCAGTTGCTTAATCCTGTCTGACTCTTTGCAACCCCATGGACTGCAGCATGCCAGATCCCCTATTCTTCACCATCTCCCGGAGTTTGCTCAAACTCACGTCCAGTGAGTCAGTGATGCCATACAACCATCTCATCCTCTACTGTCCCTTACTCCTTCTGCCTTCAATCTTTTGCAGTATCACGGTCTTTTCCAATGAGTCAGCTCTTCACATCCAGTGGCCAAAGTACTGGAGCTTCAGTTTCAGTATCAGTCCTTCCAATGAATATTCAGGGTTGATTTCCTTTAGGACTGACAGCTTTGATCTTCTTGCAGTCCAAGGGACTCTCAGAAGTCTTCTCCAGCATCACAGTTCAAAGGCATCAATTCCTCATTGTCCAGCTCTCATATCTGTACATGACTACTGGAAAAATCATAGGTTTGATTATATGGACCTCTGTCCACAAAGCAATGTCTCTGTTTTTTAATATGCTGTCTACGTTGGTCAATGTTTTTCTTCCAAGGAGCATCTTTTAATTTCATGGCTGTAGTCACCGCCCACAGTGATTTTGGAGCCCAGGAAAATAAAGTCTGTCACTGTTTCCATTGTTTCCCCATCTATTTGCCATGAAGTGATGGGACCAGATGCCATGATCTTAGTTTTTTTTGAATGTTGAGTTTTAAGCTGGCCTTTTCACTCTCCTTTACCTTCATTAAGAGACTCTTTAGTTTCTCTTCGCTTTCTGCCATAAGGGTGGTGTCATCTGCACATCTGAAGTTACTGATATTTCTCCTGGCAATCTTGATTCCAGCTTGTGCTTCATCCAGCCTGGCATTTTGCATGATGTACTCTGCATATAAGCTAAATAAGGTAAGTTAAATAAGCAGGGTGACAATATACAGCCTTGATGTACTCCTTTCCCAATTATAAACCAGTCCGTTGTTCCATGTCCAGTTCTAACTGTTGCTTCTTGACCTGAATACAGGTTTCACAGGAGGCAGGTAAGGTGGTCTGGTATTCCCATCTCTTGAAGAATTTTCCATAGTTCATCGTGATCTACACAGTTAAAGGTTTTAGTGCAGTCAATGAAGCAGAAATAGATGTTTTTCTGGAATTCTCTAGCTTTTTCTATTATCCAATGGATGTTGGCAATTTGATCTCTGGTACCTCTGTCTTCATGGGAAATAGATGGGGAAACAGTGGAAACAGTGTCAGACTTTATTTTTCTGGGCTCCAAAATCACTACAGATGGTGACTGCAGCCATGAAATTAAAAGACGCTTACTCCTTGGAAGGAAAGTTATGACCAACCTAGATAACATATTCAAAAGCAGAGACATTCCTTTGCTTACAAAGGTTAGTCTAGTCAAGGCTATGGTTTTTCCTGTGGTCATGTACGGATGTGAGAGTTGGACTGTGAAGAAGGCTGAGCGCCAAAGAATTGATGCTTTTGAACTGTGGTGTTGGAGAAGACTCTTGAGAGTCCCTTGGACTGCAAGGAGATCCAACCAGTCCATTCTGAAGGAGATCAGCCCTGGGATTTCTTTGGAAGGACTGATGCTAAAGCTGAAACTCCAGTACTTTGGCCACCTCATGCGAAGAGTTGACTCATTGGAAAAGACTCTGATGCTGGAAGGGATTGGAGGCAGGAGGAGAAGGGGACGACAGAGGATGAGATGGCTGGATGGCCATCACTGACTCAATGGATGTGAGTCTGAGTGAACTCCGGGAGTTGGTGATGGACAGAGAGGCCTGGTGTGTTGCGATTCATGGCGTCACAAAGAGTCGGACACAACTGAGCGACTGATCTGATCTGATCTGACCTCTGTCTTTTCTAAAACCAGCTGTACATCTGGAAGTTATCAGTTAACATACTGTTGAAGCCTAGCTTGAAAGATTTTGAGCATTATTTTCCTAGATTGTAAAATTGTGCAAGAGTTTGAGCATTCTTTGGCATTGCCCTTCTTTGGGATTGGAATGAAAACTGACCTTTTCCAGTCCTGAGGCCACTGCTGACTTTTTCAAATTTGCTGGCATATTAAATGCAGCACTTGAACAGCATCATCTTTTAGGATTTGAAATAGCTCAGCTGGAATTTCATCACCTCTACTAGCTTTGTTGGTAGTGATTTTCCTAAGGCCCACTTGACTTCTCACTCCAGGATGTGTGGCTCTAGGTGACTGATCACACCAACATGGTTATCTGGGTCATTAAGATCTTTTTGTATATTTCTTCCGTGTATTTTTGTCACTTCTTCTTAATATCTTCTGCTAGATGCATACCGTTTCTGTCTTTTTTGAGTGCCTATATTTGCATGAAATGTTGCCTTGGTATCTCTAATTTTCTTGAAGAGATCTCTAGTTTTTCCCATTCTATTGTTTTCCTCTATTTCTTTGCAACGTTTCCTCTATTTGTTTGCATTAGAACCAGATATCCAATTGCCAACATCCGTTGGGTCATCAAAAAAGCAAGAGAGTTCCAGAAAAACATCTACTTCTGCTTTATTGACTATGCCAAAGCCTTTGATTGTGTGGATCACA
>NW_011494945.1:8229370-8229901 GCF_000754665.1 Bison bison bison | reverse complement strand
GTTAATGTGGTGTATTACATTGATTGATTTGCGGATATTGAAGAATCCTTGCATCCCTGGGATAAAGCCCACTTGGTCATGGTGTATGATCTTTTTAATGTGTTGTTGGATTCTGATTGCTAGAATTTTGTTTAGGATTTTTGCATCTATGTTCATCAGTGATATTGGCCTATAGTTTTCTTTTTTTGTGGCATCTTTGTCAGGTTTTGGTATTAGGGTGATGGTGGCCTCATAGAATGAGTATCCTGAGCACTATCTGAGCGAAATAATTTGGGCTAACAAACCAGACTGTGGGATATCTACTACGCGAAAAGCCAGCCCCAACCTAAGACCGCCAGGCCCGCGCACGGAACAAAGAATTGAACAGAGATAGCCGGCTGCAGACCTTCCCCCTCCGGTGATAGGCAGCCAGAGCCGGAAGGGGGCAATCACAGCCCCAGAGAGACATTATCTATAAAACTGTAAGCAGGCTTCTTTGCTAACTAAAACTTCTTGGGGGTCTGGACGGTTAACATCTGCCTAAGAAGGTGC
>NW_011494945.1:8221981-8229270 GCF_000754665.1 Bison bison bison | reverse complement strand
TTGGGTCATCAAAAAAGCAAGAGAGTTCCAGAAAAACATCTACTTCTGCTTTATTGACTATGCCAAAGCCTTTGATTGTGTGGATCACAATAAAATCTGGAAAATTCTTAAAGGAATGGGAACACCAGACCACCTGACCTAGCTCCTGAGAAATCTGTATGCAGGTCAAGAAGCAACAGTTAGAACTGGACATGGAACAACAGACTGGTTCCAAATCGGGAAGGGAGTACATCAAGGCTGTATATTTCACCCTGCTTATTTAACTTATATGCAGGCTACACCATGCGAAATGCCAGGTTGTATGAAGTACAAGGTAGAATCAAGATTGCCGGGTGAAATATCAATAATCTCAGATACGCAGATGATACCACCCTTATGGCAGAAAGTAAAGAAGAACTAAAGAGCCTCTTGATGAAAGTGGAAGAGGAGAGTGAAAAAGTTGACTTAAAACTCAACATTCAGAAAATTAAGATCATGACATCTGGTCCCATCACTTCCTGGCAAATAGATGGGGAAACAATTGAAACAGTGACAGACTTTACTTTTTTGGGCTCCAAAAGCACTGCAGATGGTGATGCAGCCACAAAATTAAAAGATGCTTGCTCCTTGGAAGAAAAGTTATGGCCAACCTAGACAGCATATTAAAAAGCAGAGACATTACTTTGCCAACAAAGATCCACTAAGTCAAAGCTATGGTTTTTCCAGCACTCATGTATGGATGTGAGAGTTGGACTATAAAGAATGCTGAGCGCTAAAGAATGGATGCTTTTGAACTGTGGTGTTGGAGAAGACTCTTGAGAGTCCTTTGGACTACAAGGAGATCAAACCAGTCCATCCTACAGGAAATCAGTCCTGAATATTCACTGGAAGGACTGATGCTGAAGCTGAAACTCCAATAGTCCGGCCACCTGACGCAAAGAACTGACTCATTTGAAAAGACCCTGATGTTGGGAAAGATTGAAGGTGGGAGAAGGGGACGAGAGAGGATGAGATAGTTGGATGGCATCACCGACTCGATGGACCTGAGTTTGAGTAAGCTCCGGGAGTTGGTGATGGACAGGGAAGCCTGGTGTGCTCCAGTCCATGGGGTCCGCAAAGAGTCGGACATGACTGAAGTGAACTGAACTTTGCATTGTTCACTTAAAAAGGCTTTCTTATCTCTCCTTGCTATTCTCTGGAACTCTGCATTCAACTGGATATATCTTTTCTTTTCTCCTTTGCTTTTCGGTTCTCTATTTTTCTCAGCTATCTGAGAAAAAAAAAAAACCATTTTGCTTTTTTGCATTTCTTTTTCTTGGGGATGGTTTTGATCATTGCCTCCTGTAAAATGTTATGAACCTCTGTCCAGAGTTCTTTAGGCACTCTGTCTAATTTTGTTTGGCATTTTTAAATGCCAAATACTAATATGCAGTGTGAAGGTAAGAATTGATAGTCACAGCCTATTGTGAGTATAATCAGAAGTCATCAGAAGCTAATTAGGACTACATTAAAATGATAAATTATGCACCATAATATTTGCAGCTGAAATCAAGTCCCTAAATTTAAAGATTTATTTTAAAAGAAAAAAAATCATCTTGTTTCTTCACAGCATTTCATGTTCTCCACTTACCTTCATAAATTAAGATTTCAAATAGGCCTCCAAATATTTTACTACCAGTTCTCCTAACAGTACACCAAGTCTGACCAATTTTCACTTGGAGGAGAAAGTAATGTTTAGATTAATAATTTGATTATAAGCTATTTTCTAGATTTAACTTATATTTATAAGGCCTTTTATCTGATTAGTTCTTTAAGCCCAACAATTATCTTTGATGTTTAACCTTAATCATTAATTTAACTTTAATCAGTTGAATAATATACTGAGTTGAAAAAGAATTAGCCCAGTTACCAAAAAGTTGATAGTGTCCATTTTAACATGGATGGCAAACCTAAGAAAGTTAATTAAAAGATGTCATTTTGCATCACTCCTGCTTTCTTTATTTAAAAAACATCTAGAGTCCATGCATTTTCATAGGACATTTTATCCTGTCAAAGGGGAAAAGATAAAAGCTTAAATCAGTTCAAAGTCCTTCATTTTAATAGTAGGATAGAATTTCTAAGCTAACTACCTGCAATCAACAAAAATTTTCACTCCTTTTTAACAAGTACATAAGTAAAACCTGTATAAATGAAAAATAATTCAGACCACTGAACAGGACATAGAATAAACAAAGTCTCTCATCCCGTTTCCCCTATAGCTGCCACTCCCCAGAGGTGATCACTATTAACAGCTGTTTCTGTCTCTTTCCTTCTGAGATATTTTACATGCAAATAAAAATCCACTCACTCACTCAAGCCCCAGTGGGACCAAACTATTATAGAGTACGTTTCGGAGTCTTGCTTTTCTTACATGTTCTTTGAGCTCTTCCCAGATCGGCACATACAGATTTCCTTAATTCTTTTAAATGATCGTTTGATATTCCTTTGCATCAATAACATAACATGTCCCCTCCTGATGGACACTTTGGTTGTTTCCTTTTTTGTTGCTGTTCCTGCAAAGTATACTACAAAGAACATTCTTCTACATATATGTTTGGGCACTTATGTTAATACATTAGTACACAATTTTGCTAAATCAATGCATAGCTGAATTAAAATAAAATTTACAGCTATTACCAAATTGGTCTCTAAGCAAGCATACCAATTAACATCCCTACGAACAAAGCATTCAGGTGCCTTTTTCCTCACAGAGAAATGTTGGCTATCAAACTTTTTAACCTTTGCCAACCTGACGGAGGGAAACTATGATTTTAATTTGTCCTTTATGATGAGGTCCAGCCTTTCTTCTCTTTTGTTTACTAACCATCTATGAGTTTTCTTCCCTGAACATCCTGTTCATGTTTTTCATCCATGATTGCATACTACTATCTTCTTCCTGATTTACAGGATCCTCAACTGATCTGTTTATTAAAACTTAGCCCTCTGTCATGTATGTTGCAAATATTTTTGTAACTTTGGCACTTAGCTTTTGACTTTATGGGACATTTCTTTCCATTGAAGAATTCTTTTTTAATGAAGTCAAATCTTTTTGATTATGGGTCCAGAATGTTGAAACACTTTAGGAAGGTCTTCCTTGCTTCAAGATTAAATAATAATAATCACAAAGATAACAACAGTTACCAGGATTATTCCACTCTAAGCAATAGTCAACTGACTGGCATCTAAGTACTAGGAACATGCTGAATACTGGGCTCCTATGAAGAAAACAGATCATTTGAACTATGTTTAATGGCACACACAGCACAACTGCCTTTTATCAGCACTACAAATAAATACATAAAAAGATCAATCCATAATTTTATTCCCATTTATCAGCTCACCTGCCACTCAGAAGCCAAATAAGTAATATGATAAAAGTACTTCTTTTACAAACAGAACTGGAATGATTGACAAATGTATCATGATTGGAATAATTGAAAAATGTATTGACGCACATGTATCCTGGCCAAAAGACAATCTAAAGGACAAAAATAACAACAATTACTTTGTTGCTATTGTTTAGTTGCTAAGTCATGTCTGACTCTTTGCAGCCCCATGGATTGTGGCTCATCAGGCTCCTTTGTCCATGGGATTTCCCAAGCAAGAATACTGGAGTGAGTAGCCATTCCTCCTTCAGGGGATCTTCCCCACCCAGGGATCAAACCTGCATCTTGTTCATGGCAGGCAGATTCTTAGTTACTGCTGAGCCACCTCAACACCTCAACAATCAGCAGTTTGTTGGGAAGCCCAACAATCACTTTACTCCTGATTCATTCAATACTTTTTCTTGTAGGTTCTACTTATCACTGAATTTATCTCTAGCAAATAGATTAGAGACAGAGAAAGGTGGGCAAGAAGAAGGTGGCACCATGTTTATAACATATCAGGACACTGCAGATCTTTAATTAAATTCAGTGGCTATGCCTCAAAATGACAGGTATGCATTACAGTTCCAGACAGACAGGCTGCTCTGCTATGATTCTAATGGCTGCAGGAACACTCTCACCGCAATGGTCCCTCAGCAGCAGCTCTTTCTCCTCCCTCTGCTGCCCAGAGGGAATTAAGTTCAGAAGAGTCTACAACCTATTAGTAAAATTCAAGCCGTATAGATACCAGAATGGAAGTTGAAGATAACAGAGATGAGTAATCAAAATATAATTTTTAAAAAAGGAAAGGAATAGGTGGAAATATTGAGGAAACAAAATGAACTTTTGATGGGACTTTTAAGATTGCCCAGTAGATATTGGGCAATACTTTAAAAATTTTTCGGCTTTTTTGTGTGTGTTTTTGTTGATACTTCATTAACACTTTTCATTCTTTAAATAAAACTATATATTGCTTTACATGATAACTAAGGTAAAAATTAAGACTATTCCATGAAGAGTACTTTAGTGTCTGATTACAGCTCACGTCCTAAATTACAAGTTGTAAAGGACATAATAAGATATAGTGATTGTAGGTTCAGTTCAGTTCGGTCGCTCAGTAGTGTCCGACTTTTTGCGACCCCCATGGACTGCAGCACGCCAGGCTTCCCTGTCCATCACCACTTCCCAGAGCCTACTCAAACTCATGTTCATCACATCAGTGATGCCATCCAACCATCTCATCCTCTGTCGTCCCCTTCTCTTCCCACCTTCAATCTTTCCCAGCATCAGGGTCTTTCCAATGAGTTGGTTCTTGATATCAGGTGGCCAAAGTTAGGTAGAGTCCATGTTAAACTACTCTAAAAAGCACATTCTGTAAAATGTGTGATTCAAATGTTTGTTTTGGTGTAGAACAGTTATGTATATTGAAGATTCAATCATCCAGACAAAGATTTAAATGAATACTATGTCCAACACACTGGTGAGATGAAAATATGCACAAAGCCAAGGGCCTGTCCTGAAGGAGTGAGAAATCTGGTAGAGGACACAAAGCAGCATGACAGGGCTCTGAAATAACAATAAGAAATCACACTTGTTAAATTCAGTCTATACACACTGTCTAAGTGTTTTATTCCAATTACCTTCTTTGATCCACTCAACAAACCTATGAGGCACAGAGAGGTAACCTAACTTATCTGGGGTCACACAGCAAATAAGTGACAGAAAAAGGAATTAAATTGAGGCCACCAGCAGGATATATTTCTTCCCCTACTTGATCACTAAATGCAGGATCTCAGAAAGTTACTTCACCTTTTTGACTCTGTTTTCTTATTGGTGATTCTGTTATTTCTGCATCACAGAGTTTCCATTAGCACTCAAAATTAGGTACCCTAACATAACATACGGAGAAGGCAATGGTGACCCACTCTAGTACTCTTGCCTGGAAAATCCCATGGACGGAGGAGGCTGGTGGGCTGCAGTCCATGGGAGTCACTGAGTCGGACACGACTGAGCGACTTCACTTTCACTTTTCACTTTCATGCATTGGAGAAGGACATGGCAACCCACTCCAGTGTTCTTGCCTGGAGAATCCCAGGGACAGGGGAGCCTGGTGGGCTGCCGTCTATGGGGTCACGCAGAGTTGCAACATAACATAAGGTGGACCAAACTGTTTCGCAGTATTCCATAAGATGTACTGCTGACAGGGGTTTAAGGGTTTTATAGTCAAATAACCAGGAAATAATATCTCTTCTTAAAGATTCTTGATGGATGGCATATATACCTAACAATTCTTGAGATTTCTGAAATGAAGAAATCTTTTAAACTCTGTTTAACCTGGCAAAACCAAATTTATTTGACCACAGGACCTTTTGTCTCACAGACTACTTAATAAAACCTTCATCCTAAATGAAGCACAAATTGGGAAATGCTGGTAGAAAATGGCATGAGATCAAAGGACCTAATGGGTCTAAACCCAACTCAGCCAACTGCTAACCTGCTGCTTTGGGTAAAGACTCTGTAATCTCTCCAAGTCTCAGTTTTCGCTCTCAGCAACCACTTAGACTATTTCAATAACTCCTTGGCTGGTCCTCTTTACCTCTTGAACCTCAACTCTCTGGGTTATCTTCTCAACTGATTACATTCTAGAGCACAGATATATTAATATGATCCCCTCACTTAAAGACCTTTATAATGTCTATAAACAAAAATAAACATGTACAGAATGCTTACTATGCTATGCATTACTCTATTCACTCATTTAATTCTTAAAACCATTCTCTGAAAGGTGAGAGCTGAAATCTGAGGCACAGCTAGTAAGTGAGGTAGCCTGTTTCCAGATTCCAAGGCTAGTCTATGCCTCTTGGATGGCTCCCCACTGTTTCTCCAGGATAGAGCTCTGATCCCTTAGAACCTTCACAATCCAACTTCAACCTTTCTCTTCTAGGCCATTTCCTCATCAGTGGTCTGCAATATGTTAGTCTGCTGGGGCTATGAGGGACAACCCTGTTCTATGCCCCTCTCCTTGACTTGAAAATGACCACCTTCATGTTCATAGGGTGTTCTGCCTGTATATGCACATTTGTGCCCAAATTTCCCCCCTTTTTACATAAGGTCATTTAAATTATGGCTCATTCCAATGACCTCATTTTAACTGGATTATCTCAATAAAGACCCCATCTCCAAACACGGGCACATTGTCAGGAATGAGGGGTTAGGCTTCAATGTATGAATTTGGGAGCAGGGACAGAATTCAACCCATAACACTTACATGCATGATGCCCCAGTCTCTATTATGCAAATTCATGCATTCACATAACAAGTTATGTACCAAGTACCCATTATTGTGTCAGCATGGTGCAGGACCTGCTATGTACTTCCAGACCACATGTTTGGTGAGTGTGTTCCTCACTTTCTTTACCTTGAACACAGCCACCTTTTACCAAACCCCTTGCCTACCTGCTTTCCTCTGATAACCTCCTAGTTACCTTCAGAATCCATTTATAAGTTCCCTCTTTGTAAAAGTTCATATGATCTCTTTTAATGAAATTTTCTTTCCTCCTCCCATTCAATTCCTCCACAGAATTCTACTTATACTTTACTTACAGCATCTACAGCATTGTATTATAGTTGGCTGTAAACTTGTATGTGCCCTAGTTTGACGCTAATAATGTCACTGAGGGTAAATATACTCACTATTCGATTCTGTCTTCCTGCACCTGCCTGGAACATCACATCAGTTCAGTTCAGTTGCTCAGTCGTGTCCGACTCTTTGCGACCCCATGAATCGCAGCACGCCAGGCCTCCCTGTCCATCACCAACTCCTGGAGTTCACTCAGACTCACGTCCATCGAGTCAGTGATGCCATCCAGCCATCTCATCCTCTGTCGTCCCCTTCTCCTCCTGCCC
>NW_011494945.1:8220178-8221881 GCF_000754665.1 Bison bison bison | reverse complement strand
AACTCTTCGAGTGAGGTGGCCAAAGTACTGGATTTTCAGCTTTAGCATCATTCCTTCCAAAGAAATCCCAGGGCTGATCTCCTTCAGAATGGACTGGTTGGATCTCCTTGCAGTCCAAGGGACTCTCAGGAGTCTTCTCCAACACCACAGTTCAAAAGCATCAATTCTTTGGTGCTCAGCTTTCTTCACAGTCTAACTCTCACATCCATACATGACCACTGGAAAAACTATAGCCTTGACTAGACGGACCTTTGTTGGCAAAGTAATGTCTCTGCTTTTCAATATGCTCTCTAGGTTGGTCATAACTTTCCTTCCAAGGAGTAAGTGTCTTTTAATTTCATAGCTGCAGTCACCATCTGCAGTGATTCTGGAGCCCAAAAAAATAAAGTCTGACACAGTGACTGCTTAATAAGAATCCATTTAATGAGTGATCAAAGCAGGTGTTAAATTTAACAAGACCCAGAAAAAAAATTGAAGGAGAACTATATAGAGACAGGGAAACCTGATAGACAGCTACTGCTAAAATCTAAACATGAAGTAATAGAGGCCTGGAACAGGAGAGAGGAAAGTGGACTGAAAGAAAAAACAACCTGGAGAAACCTGTGAGTCAGTGGTTTACTGGGCACAAAAGCTGAAAGACAAAGTAATCAAGAACCACCAAATTCATAGGGATAACCAGGTGACAGAAAGCAGAAAAATATTAATTACTATGGCACTATTGGTGGCTCAGATAATAGACTCTGCCTGCAGTGCGGGAAAACTGGGATTGATCCTTGGGTCAGAAAGATCCCCTGGAGAAGGATCTGGCAACCCACTTCAGTATTCTTCCCTTGAGAATCCCGTTGACAGACGACCATGACAGGCTACAGTCCATGGGATGGCAAAGGGTCTAACATGACTCAGCGACTGATAGACACATGGCCCTATTATTAACAGATAAACCCTAAAGTTAAGTGGTTGAACAAATAGGTTTTCCTCTCATACATCAAGACTATATGGATATTCCTGATGGACAGGTGGCTCTCCTTCGAGGGGTGTAGGCACCTTTCATCTTGAATAGGTATCTACCAAGATCATCTGCTTAAGGTGTACTGCAAATGTGCGATTTTTACGGTCAGGAAACAGTAAATTTCACTTATATCCTATTGGCTAGATCTCATTTATATAGCCCAGCCAACTGCAAAGGAAGGCTGAGAAATGTAGTCTAGCTGAATACTCAGGAAGAAAAGAAAATGTTTGGCAAACTTGTTTCAGTCTCTTCTAACATAGATAACAAGAGGTGGTAGGAAATTTCAGGGAATGAAGGTAGAGTGAAATTTTGTGGTCTGTTTACAATCACTAGTTGGATGAGAAATATTTGAGTTGGTTCTTCCTAAAGCAACTGAGAAAACTGAATCATTATTCACAAAATTCATGTGCATTTCTTTAAATGTAATAATCATGTCACATTAGGGAAGTCTATACTTTGTAATACTGTGTATTATAGTTATCTATCTTCTATACACAAAAATATCCTATCACTAATAGAATAAGCTGTAAACTTATTTTCTCAGTTGTAGTTAGGGACGCTTGCAAATTTAAAAATACACTTTTTGCCTGATCACCTTTGTAACCAATTTTTAAAGTCAGGGTTGGAGGAATCAACCTAAAGCCCATGGTCTTGCTAGCAAAAGGTCATGGTAGGTGTTTATAGTGCATTTTTA
>NW_011494945.1:8183046-8220078 GCF_000754665.1 Bison bison bison | reverse complement strand
AGTGCATTTTTATAAATGTGACTCACTTACCTATTTTTCAAAATGTTATTACATTTTAGCCAAAATTTTGCCTCTTCTGGCCATTATGTGATAAGTTCATGAGACACATCCACAAGATATATCCAGCAGTTATAGCCTTAGGCCAAAAAAAAAGAGATCACCTAACTCCTTTTGTTCCCTTAGGTAATTTACTCAGGTCCCATTAACTGACATCAAAGTCAAGTTTATGAGAGAAAATCACCAACAATGTAAATCCCAGTAGTTTGGCAGTGAATTAAAAAGCTCCCAAATCAGCACTTTCCTCAAATGTTAAATAATTCACTGTGACATTATAGATACAAGCCTCCAGCAAAAGTTACACTTGAACAATTAAGGAAGTAGGAGCCAAACAAATGACTTTAGGGATACAGAAACAAACGAATGGTTTCTCGTAGTACTATGCCAAATTACATTTTCACATTAACAAGTGTGTAGAACACCCAAGCATCACCAGTGACTTACTAGATAAAGTCTGATTACAGAAAAACAGCCTGGAACCATATATTATTTCCTAAAGGTAACTGTGGATTCTATACACTTGGATGTGAAACCCATTTATACCATTTGGGGAATTTTTACATTTGTAATGTACTACCTACTCTTTTGCAAAGTTCTTTTATAATATTCATATTACCACAACCATCAACCAAATATATTATGTTCCTATGAAGAATCGGAAGGCAATGCAGCTGTTTCTTAGAGGCTAGATAAGAGACTGGAAACACAGCATCACAACACAGTGCACTGCACATACAGGTAACAGCATCTGCACAGTGGAGAGAAATACACTTTAGATTTAAATTCTAACTCTATCATTTTATACCGAGAGAATTTTAGACAAGTTTTAATATCAGTGTTTGTTTCTTTTTCTATAAAATGGGAATGATTCATTTATGCAGTAAATATTTAATTAACACTTACTAAGTCTCAAAGACTTCCAAGTGTTATTTTAAGATTAGTGATAGTAAACCAGCTGATATTCATTAGAGATATGTTGTTGTTGTTCAGTCGCCCAGTCGAGTCCAACTCGTCATGACCCCATGGACTGCACATTCCAGGCCTCCCTGTCCCTCACCATCTCCCAGAGTTTGCCCAAGTTCATGTCCATTGCATTGGTGATGCCATCCAGCCATGTCATCCTCTGTCGCCCTCTTCTCCTTCTGTCTTCAATCTTTCCCAGGATCAGGGTCTTTCCCAATGAGTAGGCTGCACGCATCAGGTGACCAAAGTATTGTAGCTTCAGCTTCGAATGAAGCATCAGTCCTTCCAATGAATATTCAGGGTTGATTTCCTTTAGGATTGACTGGTTTGATCTACTTGCTGTCCAAAAGTGAAAGTTGCTCAGTCATGTCTGACTCTTTGCGACCCCATGGACTATACAGTCCATGGAATTCTCCAGGCCAGAATACTGGAAGTGGGTAGCCTTTCCCTTCTTGAAGTGGGTAGCCTTTCCCTTCTCTAGGGGATCTTCCCAACCAAGAGATCGAACCCAGGTCTCTTGCATTGCAGGCAGATTCTTTACCAGCTGAGGCACAAGGGAAGCTCAAGGATACTGGATTGGGTAGCCTATCCCTTCTCCAGTGGATCTTCCCATTCCAGGAATTGAACTGGGGTCTCCTGCATTACAGGTGGATTGCTGTCCAAGTGACTCTCAAAAGTCTTCAACACCACAGTTCAAAAGCATCAATTCTTTGGCACTTTGCCTTCTTTACATATTCAGCTCACAACTGTACGTGACTACTGAAAAGACGACAGCCTTGACTATACAGACCTTTGTCGGCAAAGGATTGCCTTTGCTTTTCATCGCACTGTCTAGGTTTGTCATAGCTTTCCTGCCAAGAAGCAATCAAGGCTGCAGTCACCATCCGCAGTGATTCTGGAGACCAAGAAAATAAAGTCTGTCACTGCTTCCACTTTTTCCTCTTCTATTTGCCAGGAAGTGATAGGACCCGATGTCATGATCTTCTTTTTTTAATGCAGAGTTTTAAGCCAGCTTTTTCACTCTGCTCTTTCACTTTAATCAAGAGGCTCTTTAGTTCCTCTTCGCTTTCTGCCATAAGGGTAGTGTCATCTGCACATCTCAGGTTATTGATATTTTTCCCTGCAATTGTGATTCCAGTATCCAGGCCAGCATTTCTCATCATGTACTCTGCATAGAAGTTAAATAAGCAGGGTGATGATACAAAGCCTTGATGTCCTCCTTTCCCAATTTTGAACCAGTCCATTGTTCCATGACCAGTTCTAACTGTTGCTTCTTGACCTGCATACAGGCTTCACAGGGGGCAGGGAAGGTGGTCTGGTATTCCCATCTCTTTAAAATTTTTCCAGCTTGTTGTGATCTACACAGTCAAAGGCTTTAGCATAGACAATGAAGCAGAAGTACATGTTTTTCTGGAATTCCCTTGCTTTCTCTATGGTCCATGGATGTTGGCAATTTGATCTCTGGTTCCTCTGCCTTTTCTAAATCCAGTTTGTACACCTGGAAGTTCTCGGTTCATGTACTGTTGAAGCCTCGCTTGAAGGATTTTAAGCACTACCTTGCTAGCATGTGAAATGAGCACAATTGTGTGATAGTGATGAGGACTGATTTTTAAAGTAAATCAATAAGATGTATTAACCAGAAGTCTAAGCTTCGAGAAATAGTTCTTTTTGTGAGGAAAATTCCCTTGTCACCATGTTTTTGGGTGCTTTAGTTTCATGTGCCAAAGTCCACCTGCAGACTGTTACTTCTATACAGGTTTTCAACACAGTGCCAAGTACACTTCTAAGATTAAGTAAAGTTATTGCTGATATATTATTACTAAAAAAACATTTTTAAAATCACATTTAAAAAATCACAACTGAAATTTTAAAGTTTGTTTTATATGCAGCAAAATAATATGTACTCATCAATTTATTTTTTAATCTAAATGTGAGATGTAAAAGTTTCTTATTCCAGTTAAATAAAAACCTCTTCACCATAAAAATAAACAAAATAAAGTTAATGATATAGCATTGAAGTAGACATCTCCTAAAATGGTAGTTGCATCATTATCTATACAGCTAAGTTATCCTATTGAGGTTTAAAAACCATGAATCCTGGACTAAATGATACAGAGTTCTCTACAGAAATAAAATGATATCATGATGGGGCAGAAGGGTAGTATTCAATAAAAAAATGTAAATCCTCAAGGTAGAAAGTATTAGACAAAAACACAAGGGAAAATTTACCAGAGTTCCATACAAAGTAGCTAAGACTATTAGATTTATTAAGAACAATAAAAATCCATATTTTAACCTTACAAAATATTTTAATCTATCTCTGAATCAGAGAATGACAAAGAACTAAACAGTGATTTCTACTGACCACTGTATGAAAATACAATTTAGAGAGCAATTTCAAAATTTCTTCTTACCATGAATAGATCCCACTGACCATGTCATAGTTTTGACACGAAGCATTCACACTGTTGGGCCCAGCTGCCTTAGAAATAAGTAACACCACCAAGCCCCTCAATTGGAGGTTATTCTGTCTGTCGTGTATAAGACCCCTGCCAACAAGGAAAGAAAGAAAATCACAAAATAAGTTGGATCAAGTAAGAGAACTGCTGCAAATACGCCCACGCTTCCAAAATCAGACAATGGGACCCGCTGAAAAGAAATAGGATTGTGGAAGAAAGAGTTAACAGGAGGAAGCAGTGACTGCAGGAAACATCTAGAGAAACCCTCAGCTAGTTTTGAAAGTGATAGTCTCAAAACTGTAAGGCCTACTGACTTGGCTTCCTCCTCTTTCTGGGTTTTCCCATGCAATCTTAACCATGTGGTCTGATAATGAGAGGAACCCATAGTGTTAAACTGTTTTGTGGTAGTTGACTGCAGGTGAAATATAAATTGTATGGCTTTGATGAAGTTGTATTATGTGGTGATGGTGCTGGTAAGGGGAAGGGTACAAAATGATTTCTGTCTTCACAGGTCGAAAATTTGAGAATTAAAATGGAAATGAATGCCATGGGTAAATATTTTACCATTTCTTATTTTTTATGCAAAAGAATAATCATTCTAGGCAACATTAAGCTTTAACATAGAATATAATTTTTTTGCTATGAATATTCAATATTTATAATTTCTACTATAACTAAGGTCACAATACTTTCCTAGATTACATTTTTATTTAAGTATCACAAAAGGTTATCATATAAGAACTAAAGGGCAATATTAGAAAAAGAAAAAAAGACAGAAAATTATGGGTAACATATTATAATGGGCTCAGACAGTAAAGAATCCACCTGCAATGTGCGAGACCTGGATTCTATTCCTGGGTTGGGAAGATCCCCTGGAGGAGGACATGGCAACCCACTCTAGTATTCTTGCCTGGAAAATCCCCATGGACAGAGAAGCCTGGCAGGCTATAGTCCATGGAGTTGCAAAGGACATGACTGAAAGACTAAGAACAACATATTATAATAAATTAACACTTACAACAATCTTCATGAGCACTAGTCAAATAAGTTATACTAAAAAGTATACATAAATAACATACAAACAAAATTCTTGAATGTGGTAAAAATAGCAAAAAACTTTTATTAATTTTTATTGAGTTTAGTTGATTCACAATTTAACTAATATAGCTGTATTAATTAAGCTGTACATCAAAGTGAATCTGCTATACACACACACACATTCTTTTTTAGATTCTAATCCCATATAGGGCATTACAGAATATTGAGAAGAATTCCCTGTGCTATCCAGTAGGTTCTTATTAGTTTTCTACTTTATATATGTCGTGTATATGTGTCAATCTCAATCTCCCAGTTTATCCCTCCTCCCCTTCCCCCTTTGGTAACCATAAGTTTGTCTTCTACATCTGTGACTTTATTTCTAAAAACAGGAAAATTTGTATTCTGATACTTCACTGACTTATTAAGACTTCCTTGGGTGACTTCTGAACAAAGAATTAATTTAAATTAAGTTTATATAGTCAAAATTAATGAGTTAGCCCATTACTTAAGAAAATTTTCACCCCTCATGCTTCCAAGTAAATTTTTAAAAGGGCCCCTTACTCTTTCATTAGTTTCTAAATAAGACATCTTCAGGCTTCCTGCAAAATAACAGTTACAGTTCTTTCTTTACTTATATTTTCTCCTTAATCTAGTAAGTGATCTTCAGTAGGTTAGAGGGGTTAATGATTTTTACAAAGAAGTTCTAATCTCCTAGAAAAAGGAAGTTAATTTAAGGTAATTAAGCTATACTATAGTAGAAACAAATAATCAACAGAAATATCCAAAGCTCTTTATTATAATGTAACAATCTACTTAAATCCTACAGACCTGAACTGTAGGGAGGCTGGGAAGCATAGTATTTTGGAAGAAAATGTAAAATGGAGTGCTTTCCAAGTTTTTTGCTTTGAATTACAGATTTTAACTTATGCTACTGTGTGTGGGTGCTCAGTCGTGTCTGACTCTTTGCAACCCTATGGACTGTGGTCCGCCAGGTTTCTGTCAATGGTATTTTCCAGGCAATAATACTGGAGTGGGTTGCCAATTCCTCCTCCAGAGCATCTTTCCGACCAGGGATTGAACTTATGTCTCCTGCATTGGCAGGTGGATTCTTTACCACTGAGCCACCTGGGAAGCCCAACTTACGCTACTAGATCCTTATACATGTTTTACCTGAGGTATATAATAATAATATTAAAGAGAAGCTGTGAATTGGCTCCTAATTACAGAAAGGGAAAAGAGGAAGGTGAGGCTGTGTGTGTGTCTGTGTGTTTGAGGGGTTGAGCCTGTTTAGGAATGAAAAGCTATGGTCTAGTCAAAGCTATGGTTTTTCGAGTAGTCATGTATGGATGTGAGAGTTGGACCATAAAGAAAGCTGAGTGCCGAAGAATTGATGCTTTTGAACTGTGGTGCTGGAGAAGACTCTTGAGAGTCCCTTGGACTTCAGTGAGATCAAACCAGTCAATCCTAAAGGAAATCAGTCCTGAATATTCATTGGAAGGACTGATGCTAAAGCTGAAGTTCCAATACTTTGGCCAACTTGATGCAAAGAACTGATTCATTTGAAAAGACCCTGATGCTGGAAAAGATTGAAGGCAGGAGGAGAAAGGGACAAAAGAGGATGAGATGGTTGGACAGTATCAACGACTCGATGGACATGATTTTGAGCAAGCTCCTAGAGTTGGTGATGGACAGGGAGGCCTGGTGTGCTGCAGTCCATGGGGTCACAAAGAGTAGGACACGACTGAGCAACTGAACTGAGGAATGAAAGATATGAGGGTAACACTTAACAACTTGAAACTTAAAACTTAAGTTGTGAGTTTTGAGACATCGGGCCAAGTCAGACTGAAGAAACAGTCCTGGCAACAGTTCTGATAACACCTTCCATAAACTTCTGAGAGAGGAGACCTTTCACAGAGGACACATACATCATCATCATCATCAAAATACAACAGCAGCAGTAGCAACAAATCCTTAAATAGAACCTCACAATGCCAATGCAACTCAGAACAGGAACTGTTCTGAGTATTTTACTATATAATAATCAAATTAATTCACAACAACTCTAGGAGGAAGGTATCACAATTATTTTGATTTTAGAGATGAAGAGAATGAGGCACACAGAGAGATCAAGCAACTTTCCCAAGATACCATAGATAGTAAGCCTTAGAACCCTGATAGGGCCAGGATTTGAATCCAGGCCACCTGGCTCTAAAGTCTATATACATGTTTATCCATTATGCTAGAGCGACTCTCCATCGGCTTCATTTCATTCATATACCAACTATTTATTGAGTCAGTAGAATAGTGACTGCTTTAGAACCAGGTCTGAAAAATCCTTCTGCCATTTATTAGTTGTATGACTCAGACTATCACTTTTTCTGTAAAACGACGTTAAACGACATGTGTTTCCTGTAGTCACCGTGTGGAAGAGACGACGTGAGTAAAGCATACACCACTGTGGAAGCACAAGCAAGGCGATAAGGTAGACAGAAAACTACATTCCCTCTACTTTTTTGCCATGTATTTTTCTTAATTCTTATATCTTACAACCCCACGGACTACAGCCTGCCAGGCCCCTCTGTCTATGGAATTCTCCAGGGAAGAATACTAGAGTGGGTAGCCATTCCCTTCTCCAGGGGATCTTCCTGACCCAGGGATTGAACCCGAGTCTCCTGCACTGCAGGCAGATTCTTCACCGTTTGAGCCACCAATAATTTCCTATATTGTTTCTTCTTCTACTCCCCCAAAATAACAAAAGTTAAGGAATCCTTCCTTCTATGAGCCTGAAACATCATATATGGCTGAAACACATTCCACTTTCAGAAAGCACTACTGAAAAAGGTCAGGAGAAGAAATTCTAGTGCACCCACCAGTTGATAGAAATCAAGAGAGCAGTCAGAAAAGCATGCCTTCTAAGCATCAATTTTCACACAAGACAATAGTTGACAATCCAAAGAACAGATTAATAGTGTGAGTAAATTAAATGTTTCCAAAACACCACTTCTTTAAATTCACTTCATTAACAGCCTTAAAAAAAAAAAAAGGAATAAGATCATTTGATAATGTCTACTACTTAAAACTTAGCTCACAAGAAAAATAAGAAATTCAGCTCCTGAGCATAAAAAAGTCCCTCAGATTCTAAATTTGCAGAGATAACGTTTCATATAATCCAGGTCATATTTTCACCTGGAACATTACAATTTATTCTGAGTGCCTCTCTAGGAGAAATACGAACAAACTGGAGCATATCCAGAAGATCGTGAAATCATTTACTGCCACACACTTGGCTGACAAAAAAAAAAAAAAAGAATGCTAGCTTGGAGAATAGTAAAAACGGTGTTCTCAAATTTACGCAGCCAAAAATGTAGTAAATGCTTACTGTAAGTCAGGCACAGTGCGAGACAGACAGTGGAGGACATAATGACATACACTGTGTGTTGTGATCTCCCTTCGTGTGGATTATATAATCTGGATTTAAAATAATAATAAAATGTGGCATGAGCTACTTAGGGATATGAACAAGGGCAACCAACATAAGCGGGGTGAAGGAGTGGTGAAAGAGACCTCCCTGAGACCTAAAGGATGAGAGGGAAGGAGTCACAGGATCTGAAGCAAGGAGGGGAAGTGAAAAAAGAGTGTTTTAGAGACAACACGTGTGCAGGTTTGAGGACAGAGAGAAGGACACAACTGTCTCCAGAACCAACAGGACAGGAACGCAGTGTGTGTGCAGGGGAGGGCTGGGAGAATTAAAGCTAGAGGAGTACATGATGACTGTCTGCTCATCCGAAAGGGTACCATGTGGATAGAAGACAGACTTGGTAAGTATTACTTTAGAGGACACTAATAGATAGAAAATATAGGTGGTGAATTTTGGCTTCACATGAAGAAATTAAAGAACAGAGGAGCCTCTATTGATGCTGAGTCCCTTGTGAATAAAGATGTTCAAGAAGCTGCACAGCCTCTGAAACAACACATCAAAGGGAAGCCTGGATTATTTGACATCTGGGCTTTTTTCCCCTAACTCTGTGATTCTTTATGATTTCACTTTACTACATGTAATTATCTAATACTCTTCCCTGGGGCTCAGATAGTAAAGAATCTGCCTGTAATGCGGGAGACCTGGGTTGGATCCCCGGGTTGGGAAGATCCCCTGGAGGAGGGCATGGTAACCCACTCCACTATTCTTGCCTGGAGAATTCCCATGGACAGAGGAATCTGGCGGGCTACAGTCCATGGTGTCACAAAGAGACAGACACGACTGGGTAACTAAGCAGTTTACTTTTTTTTAACTACAATATATATAATAAGTATAAAAATTGGGAGAAATCGTTAACATCATCGAAGTATCATAAATGAAAGCAATATTTAGTCCCTTGTAATCTATATCACTAAAATTCTACAGAATTGTTTTCCTTTTGCTAATATATATATACATACACATATATTTAGACCCTTCATCATTCATTAAACTAATATAGACCAAATACCTTCCATACTTTAAGCACTGTGCTTGGCACAGATGCCACGGTGAGCAAAACCAGGCAAAGAGCTTGCGAAGCTTACAAGCTGATGCTAGAGACCAGTAATAATGAAAGAATCACAAATAATGTAAAATTACAATGCTAATAATGCCACAGAGTAAAAAGAGATGATACTCTGAGAGCTTGCAACTGGGAACTAGCCTAGCCAGCAAAGGCTTCCTGAGGAAATGATGACTGAGTTGACATCCAAAGGAAGAATGAGCACATGCAAAGCTGAGAACACTGTACAAACGAGGCTAGAAGTAAACAGGGACTCGACCGCACAGGTCAAACAGCTTGTGATTAGACATTGGCTCTTTATCCAAAGAGTAATGTGAAACCATTGCAGTAACTTCAGCATCTGGTCATGTAATCAGATATTTTAAAAAATATACAAAAAATGTCTTCCCTCATCAGTGTGGAAAAGTGACTGATGGGTGTGTTGGCAGTGGGGGAACAAAGTGGATATGAGGAGATCAGTTGGGATGCTTTTGCGGTAGTCAATGAGAAATATGGAGGTAGTAGCTTGGTGGACAAACTAGAGATGTACCAAATCTAAAACAGTATTTCAATCAAGTTAAAGATAAGTCAGATACTATGTAGTCCTGGGAAATTAGCTACTATAGACACATCACTGGGGTCGCTAAGAGTCGGACACGACTGAGTGACTTCACTTTTGCTTTTCACTTTCATGCTTTGGAGAAGGAAATGGCAACCCACTCCAGTGTTCTTGCCTGGAGAATCCCAGGGACAGGGGAGCCTGGTGGGCTGCTGTCTATGGGGTCGCACAGAATTGGACACGACTGAAGCGACTTAGCAGCAGCAGCAGCAGACACATCACTAATTTTAAATAACATCATTCTGAAAAGTCTATAAGTTGAATTTTGGGCGAAGGAATTTGGCCTTCTTCAAAATTCTGCTCTAGAACTACAACAGAGCAACAATTAACACTAATATCCTAAGAGCTTTACAATTTCATGGAAATAAGGATTTTACAAGTGAACTTCATGCAACGCAATTGTATGGCCTTCTCACATCATTGTTTCTGTGGTTAACTGCAGTTCCTACTACATCATCTTATCTTTCCATAACTATTAACTATTTTAAATCCTCAAATGACAGCTATGGAACCTTTCCATACTCTCTCAAATTCCACTGTTTCAACACATATATATACTATGAGGAATACAAAGAAATGAGGTCTATTAAAAGAGCTATTAATGACATGTTTCAAAAATGGTTAAATTGAAAAAACAGTGGTTAAATTGAATAATATAAAAACAGATAACAAAGACAGTAGAATATCAATAAGTTATCCATAAACAAAGGAAGAAAGAAAACGGCTTCTTGTTAGAGGTGCCCCTCCCAGTGGAGACAGACTTCAGACTGAGCCTTAAAGATGGTCAAATTTTCCTGAGCAGAGAATGGAGGGAGGAGAGGGATGGAGTTATTGGAATGGAAAGAATGGTACTTTGGGAGAAAGGAATAGGTTTGAGTGATAGCAGGTAAAAGAATGGGAAGCAGGTTCAGGACCTGCGGGGCTAATCATTTGGGCAAAGTGTGAAGGTGAATAAGCCCAGGAGACAGCCTAAAGAGTGAGGGGCCTTGAGAGGTTTAGAATCAGGACTTTATTCTGCAGGCAATTTGAAGGCATGGATGGTTTATCAGCAAGGGACTAATGTGTTTAGGGCTAAAGACTAAAACTGCTACTTGGGGCCTAATATTGTCACTCTGGCAATAGTGTGTTGTTGGGTACAGGGGAAAGGAGAGGGAAGATTAGTTAGGAGTAGCTTCTTCCAATATTCCAGGTGGGAGATAATGAGGGCCTAAATTAGGGTAGTAGCAGCAGGGATGGGAAAGAAAACCTGAATGATGGCAGCAGCATGGAGGTGGGTCAGGTTAGTCTGGCCAACTGACGTATGAGCAAGACATCAGGAAGGCACCAGGAAGCAAATATCAGGGCTGAATTTAAGATTCAAACTTGTCTGCTGGAGGTGATGACGCTAGCATTAGCAAGGACTGGAAAGAAAAGGAGTGTTAATGGGGAATTAATGAGTTCAGTTTTGGACATGTTAACTTTGAATGCAAGAAGGACTTCCAGATGGAGATGCCCAGCAGGCATCTGGAAATGCTGTGGATATACATTTGGGAAGCATCTTCATAGGGGTGATAGCTAAAGCAGTAGGAATTGATGGATGAGTTTTGGGTGGGGGGTGGAGAAAGAAGAAAAAAAGGGAAGGGAAAAGGGGAAAGGAGGGCATGAGAAGAGAAAAGGAGTTTTAGAGGATTCCTACATATGTAGGGAACTCAGTAAGGATGAGTGTGACCCACAGGAAGGAACACAGCATGTCCACAGATAAAAGGGTCTCCACCGACACCTGGAAAGAAAAGTGAACATAAACGCACAGTGGAAGCAGCGAACGGTGGCTGTGCGGCGTGCAGAACCTGGGGTGAGGCAGCTGCCTCTTCCATGGGCTTTTTATTATAAACGTCTAGCCTGGCACTTAATACGCTGAATAATAAAAACGGCATCGAATGACACAGCTACAGCATACTATAAACATGCTATAATGCCAGGCACGTGCTAATTTATATATGTACATTCTTATTCTCACAAAAACCATGTAAAAGAACTAGTAATATCATTTTACAGATGAGGAAAACTAGCAAGCAGGCTTAGAAAAGCTAAACAATTACTAGTCAATTAGTAATTTAAGTGCCAGGATTTAGATATAATTTTCAGTCTTGCTATTTAATGATTGTATCTGTTCTAAGGTACTCCTCACAAGGCTGTGAGAATCTTAAGGGCCCTCAGGCTTAGTCATCTTTGGATGCTCTGCACCCAGCAGAGTAACTGATACAGAATAAGTCTCAAAAAATGCAAGATGAGAGAGCAAATGACTTCCAAGAAGCAGAGCAGCAGACACCAACTTACCATCTTACCCAAAGAGACCTATTACTAGTCCCAACCTTACTCATCTCTCCGTCATCTCCATTTGCTACACTGAACAGGGGGCTTCCCAGGTGGTGCTAGTAGTAAAGAATCTGCTTGCCAGTGCGGGAGACAGAAGAGATATGGGTTTGATCCCTGGGTTGAGAAGATTCCCTGGAGGAGGGCATGGCAACCCAGTCCAGTATTCTTGCCTGGAGAATCCCACGGACAGAGGAGCCATAGGGTCACAAAGATTCAGACACAACTGAAGGAACTTAGCACACACACTGAACCTTGAGTTCAGTGTCTTGAGTCCCTCTTCCTAAATCATAGTGGATTCTTTAAAAGTGATAGCCACACTGGGGAAAAGGACCAATGCACTACAAAATGACATGCTGAGAGTTTAATGTGATGTTGAAAAATTATTGTATATAAGAACCATGCCGTATCAAAGGACCTATCTCTTAAGCTTTAAGCAGACAGAACTCAATATACTGGAGGGTTTAAGTGCTTTGTCTCTTCGTTTAGGAGAACTTACTGAATTCACTACTGCAGCAGTGCCTGTGAGAGGCTACACTCAATTTGAACAGAAGCTAGGGGAAGTTCCAGATGGTGAGCTGAGGTAGGATGGCAGAACCAGAGGAGAGAAACCTAAGATTTATGTTCAAGAGTTCATAATTCTAACTTATGCCAGTGACTCAGATCACAGTCTTTTGGTAAACTGATAATCAAATATTAAGGAAACAACTTATCAACTATAAGGGATCATCACCCTTGAGTTAGTTTGTGCATGCATGTTCAGTCACTAGGTCATGTTCGACTCTTTTTCGACCCCATTGTAGCCCACCAGGGTCTTCTGTCCATGGGATTTCCTGGGCAAGAATACTGGAGTGAGTTGCCATTTCCTTTTCCAGGAGATCTCCCTGACCCAGGGATCAAACCTATGTCTCCTGCTTGGCAGGCAGATTATTTACTGCTGAGCTACTGGGAAAGCCCTGTGTTAGTTAGCTCAAAGCTTCTTAAAGTACAACTGAATGGGAAAAATCAGAACTTCCCAGATCCCCACAGTGGAAAAACTCCTTCCAATGCTAAAATCTAGAGGTATAGAGTTTGTTTCACTATTTGACTACCTCACTTTAATATATCTAGTTCTAATAAATCAATCCAGAAAATGTAAGCATAAAAGATGGGTGTCAAATCTAATATACATGAGGGAGATTGGCTAAAAAGGTTTCTAATAATATTTGTGACTGTGACCCCTAGTCAAAAAAAATTTTAAGTTTATATAGATAATGGAAGCAAAAGGACTAGAAGATGTACATTTTTTTTTGCCAAAGAATCACAGGAATACCCTGATCGTCTCTATTGTTTTTTTTTTTATGTTGACTATAACCTGTTAAATTGCCTTTGTGACCTACTAATGAGTTTTAACCTGCAGTTTTTTGAAAAAGTGTTTTAAGTCATGTATAGTATGTGATATATTAAGTTAAAAGAACTAGAAGTAAATGTACAATTAAATAGGGATAGAATTACCATTATTTAAAAATAAAATCTGTGCAAACACTAGAACAAATTTAGTGTTGCAACAAAGCACTAAACCAATTTTAATGATATGGGAAAATACTTAAAATGTTAAAGAAAAGATAAAATTATAAAACTATAAATATAATATGATCCCAATTATGTTTCAATAGATGCACACATATATATATAATAAACAAGGCCATGAACTAAGAATAAATATAATAAAACATCAACATTTTATTTTAATTCAAGTATAGTTGATTATAATCCTGTTAGTTTCTAGTAATATATATATCTTTTGCACATTCTTTTCCATTATGGTTTGCTGTAGGATATTAAACATAGTTCCCTGTGCTATACAGTAGGACTTTGTTGTTTACCTATTTCATATACAGTAGTTTGTATCTGCTAATTCCAAACTCCTAATTTATCCTTCTCCAACCCCTTTCCCGTTTGGTAACCATGTTTGTTTTCTAAGCAGTAACGTTTAAAATCTGAGTGTCACTATATTGGTATTCAATACACAGAGTGTCCATGTATTTTTTAGTGTATTTAAAATATTTTGTTTAAAAATTGAAGAGAAATAATAGGAAGAAAATGCCTCTAAATGGTAACAAGTGTTAATCAATGGATTTTCAGATTAAGGGTGATTTACATATTTTCCAAATTGCATAAGAGCACAGATCTCTTTGTAAGTCTGGAGAAAAAGATAACTTTTTTTAAAATATCAGAATATTAAAAAGGCAAATGGCTTACTATATTATAGCTGTATTTCTCACTTGAAGAAAAAATTTAACTCACCTTTAATGAACCCCAAAGTTCTATCTAGATGTCTTTTGGGTTCTTATATCTCACTTTTAATTTCTCTAAGGTTTAGATATAAGGCCAAAGTTTAAATGGTATCAAAGTGACGTTAAATATATATATATATATAAAATATATATATATGATTAGTAATTCAGTGACAGTAATACTACTAAGTTGTAAAAGAAAAACATTAGCACTCATAAAAATTATCTTAAAGCACTCTAATTTGAAGGAGACTAAAAATAGTCTTCATGTCACAGATTTTTATATAAAATTAGCAGACAAGCTGGAGGTTAATATCCATTGACAAAAATGACCCAAATTGTATTATTCCTGCCATATCTATCCTGAGACTAAAATGCTCTAGACTTGAAACAACATTAGGGCCTGAGGTGGACCAGTCTTTAGAATCTGGGAGCTATAGCAGCCACTGACATGGCTCGAGGGCCACAGGCACATCCCACCCACATTAAATCCCCAAGGGACAGCAGGGCCAAGGAACTGCCTCAACAAAGCTCTCACAAAGCGGCAATTAGGTCTGATGGGCATGTGGCAGAAGACAGGCAATGGAAAGAAAGGAAGAGAGAAGAGAAAGTAGAACAGGTATTGGGCACAGGAGTTGTCGAACAGAGGGGAAATCAAACAGAGCTTTTTAGAAATAGTTAATGAATGAACACCAGTAGTTTAACAAAATATGATTGAAATAAAAAACAAGTAAAATAATGCTAATAATCAAGTTTGCAGCAAGATATAAGCTGGCCGCCTTAGAATTAAACTATCACTAGGGGGAGAAAAAAATGAACAAAGATTTCTGAACTCAAATGATAACTGAAGATTTATTTTAAAATACTAACATAGTAAAACAGGTCGTTAAAAAATATTTCAGCCACACTGAAAACTCCATTAAAATGATCTCACACAAGTTTTACACACAGACCCCTTTTGTTCACGTTAGAAAAAAATCAATTTAGTGTTGAAGCAAAGGGGTAGAAAAACCAAGTGCTGGAATATAAGCCTCATTACACTATTCCGACACATGAGACTCACACCACCACTCAAGCAGTGACACTGGCTAAAAGCTGACCTGCTGTGAATCACACCTTCCACTATCAGAGTCCGCCTGTGTAGGGAATAAGTCAACCAAACGTGAATGAGTGCTCCCTTAGTGCTCAGTGCTTTTCTCAACTTCAAGTCCTCATTTCAGCAGACTCTGACACTCAAATTCAAGGGAACTGCTGTCAGACTAATCCTCTATAATTGGGGGGGGAGGGTGGTTACTTGGGTAGAAATACATTTTTATCAAAAAGAATATCTCAATGTAAGTAATAAGTATTTGTTTAGTACTTGGTGGGTCAGTCCTACTAGCTAACGAAGGTGGTTCAGTTGTGCAAAATTTAGAATATTTGCCTTAGGACAAGTTGGAAAAGACAAAAAGAGAAGGTCATTCAATTGGCTTTACACAACATACTATTAAGAGGCTAAAGCCAAATGTAGAAGCTACAACAGGAGATGGAGGAATCCAGTAAAAATAAGCAAATTGAAAAAAAATTATAAATTACTTTACAGGTAATACATCAAAGGCAAACTGAAGTGGGAATGGGACAGGGACAGAAACCATCATGGGTTTTAGCTGGAGAAATTACTCTTGAAAAAAATGAATGGAAAAAAAAAATTAAAACCTAGAACTGTATTATAGCAATATGATGGTTCAGAAATCAAGTGCAAATTTTTTTTTGGTTTTGCTTTTTATTTTTTTAATTAATTTACTCTTTATTGATGGATAATTGCTTTACAGAATATTGTTGTTTTCTGTCAAACCTCAACACAAGTGCAAAATTTTTAGGAAAAACTCATTTATTTTTCCAAAATCAACACTGAAATCAAGGTACAGGAGACTAAAACATGGGAGAATTAGAAGTGACAGGTGCAGGACATACACTGCTTGTGTTCATCTTCCACAGAAAAACTTTCACCAGGAAAGATTCCATGTTTGGTTTCCCAAGTTAAAATCTATTAGCTCTCAAAATTCCAAATATTGCTACCCAAATAACAATAAGGCCTTATAAATATTTAAAATAGCCACCAACAGAGGTAGTAAAGGACAATCATTACCATAATAGTGGCATCTCTCAAATTATAGGTGTCAATAGGGAAACATGATTCGATTTCTTAAAGTTTCATTTACATGGTATTAATTAATAGATGGCACCTACTGAACCAAGAGAGAGAGACACTTGGAATAAATTACACACATGTTACTTTAGCCAATTTAATTCTCAGAGAACATAACACTTGCTCCACTCTAGCAGGTCAAAAGGTTCTGGGAAGACATCCCTCATTTACCAGATGGCCAGCAAGTGACCGAGAGGCAGACTGTCTCATCCACCCTGGTATATCCTCAAGCCTTCATGGTGCCAGCTCATCTAATCTGACAACTATCCTGGGAGGTGGTAGTTTTCCTCATTTTACTGATGAAGATATTAAGGCTCACAGAGCAAGTTTATTTTTTACACATCAATGAGTACACTGATAAACTACATATTTGCATTCACTTATTTATTGTCTTCCTTGACTAGAACACAAGCATATTACAGCACATTTACTTGTCCACAGTTGTATCTCCAGTGCTTAGAATCCTGCCTGGCACATAGACATTCAATAAATACTTGTGGATGAATTAATAAGGTAATCTGCCCAAAATTATATAGCCAATAAATGAAGGACCTGGGGTTCAATTCAGATGTCTGCTTCCAAAGCCAGCCTACAGAAATAATGATCACAGCAATAACACACTGAGCAAAAATGGGCAATAGCTTGAATTAGAGCTCAGAAAGGACCTTACAGGTAAAGACGTGAAAAAAATTTTATAGTTGACTTCTCGTAAGCACTTCCCTGAAACTTGATTACTGGCTGGTGCACTAATAGCTAGACACGAATTTGGGTGCTGCCTTCTCCTTACATGCAAGTTCAACAAGACTCCCAAGCAGAACAGAGCAGAGGATGTGCGGTCCATTAAACACAGAGCCATGGGAAGTCTTGAATAGCCCCCATTCACAGGAGGCTGAGAAAAGTTGGCACTGCAGTGAAAATACAGTCCAGGTTAAAAACCACAACTAAAAAACAATAACAACAAAAACCCACACAGACGGCAGGAGTAGCCAGGGTCTATACCACAGCCAAGGAGTCTTAAACTGAAATGAGGGTCTGCACAGGCCCGCTTGTGGCATGTGGCTCTATGCCCTTCTGGTGGCCTACAACAGTCAATCTAAAATACTCCACAAAACTATAACTCTTAGGGAAGGAGGAGATCATAGTTTTCATCATTCTTTACTGAATACCTTGGTTCCTTTCCTTGAAATTGGGCAAAATACACATTCCTCGATTGAAATATTTCACTGAAGGACTACTTAGTTAAAAAAATAATTTATATACATTCTATGTTTTAATTTCTAGGAATATGTTAAATAAGACAGGAAATTTATATCTGAAGAGGTTTTGTTCCCATTTTAATTCATACTACAATAATTCATTTTTAAAAGGTAAAAGAAACTAAACACTGCTCATTGATACACTAGGGACCCAATCTTGCAACTTTGTCCTAGAAAGGAAAAAGCAATAGGCTCAACGTTAATATCTGTTGCAAAAACTATCCTTACACCTTAAATATATAAAAATGTATATTTATATGTATGTTTATATGTATGTATTTATTTACTTATTTTCTCACTTAAACCTCATACAAGGCTATAAGGTACTATTCTTGATCCTGATTTTATGGATGAAGAAACTGAGACATAAAGAAGTTAAGTAATAAGTAATAAGTAGGGCCATAAGTAAGTGGTAGGGGCCATGGTCACAAATACAAATTTTGTTTTAATGATGGCTTTAAAAAATATACTGATACTGAAAAAATACTGAATTGAGCAAAGAGAGAGAAACTAGGGTAGATACGAAATTAAAGGGGCAAAAAATGTTTTTTACTACATTAAAATTAAAAATAACCTTGATGAAAGTAAAAAGGAAATTACTCTTCTCATGGTACAAATACAGTTCCAAACCCTATGGATTTGAGGACAATGACAAAAGTGTGAAAACTCTGTCTCTAAGCACATGTGTCAAAAATCTAACAAATTTCAAAGACATATAACAGATACTTTGGTCCCCAAATGCAGTGATGATTTTCCTTGGTATAAAGTTCTAGTGTGGTTATGTTAATAAGAACTGGATTATCTGCATCACCTGATACCAAAAGTTTCCCCCTTTCTCCAAAAGTAGCCAGATAAATGCTAAATTTTGAGATCTGGTGAAGCCTGTGGCCAATATATTTCAGGATTGTTTTGTTCATGCGCAGGTAAAAACCAGAAACTTATCAATAGGCTATTTAGGCCTATCAAAATGTTGGACTGTTTGGATGCGTTTCGCACCTTCAAATATTGTATATTTAAATCAAGGCCTGGTGAATGGTTCTAACTGCTGCATTATTCAAGAGCTGAAAAGTACTTCAACCTAGACATAAAAAGCAGAGACATTACTTTGCCAACAAAAGTCCATCTAGTCAAAGTTATGGTTTTTCCAGTAGTCATGTATGAATGTGAGAGTTGGACTAAAAAGAAAGCTGAGTGCCAAAGAACTGATGCTTTTGAACTGTGGTGTTGGAGAAGACTCTTGAGAATCCCTTCGACTGTAAGGAGATCAAACCAGTCAATCCTAAAGGAAATCAATCCTGAATATTCATTGGAAGGACTGATGGTGAAGCTGAAATGCCAATACTTTCACCACTTGATGTGAAGAACTGACTCATTGGAAAAGACCCTAATGCTGGGAAAGATTGAAGGCAGGAGAAGGGGATGACACAGGATGAGATGGTTGGATGGCATCACGGATGTGATGGAGTTTGAGTAAGCTCCGCGAATTGGTGATAGACAGGGAACCCTGGTGTGCTCCAGTCCATGGGGTCCCAAAGAGTCGGACACGACTGAGCGACTGAATTGAAAAGTACTTCACAATATGTTGTTGCTGTTGTTTAGTCATTAAGTCATGTCTAACTCTTTTGTGAGCCCACAGACTGTAGCCTACTAGGCTCCTCTGTTCATGGGATTTCCCAAGGAAGAATACCCGAGTGGGATGCCATTTCCTTTTCCTGGGAATATTTCTGACCCAGGGATCGAACCTGAATCTTCTACATTGGTGGGCAGATTCTTTATCACTTAAGTCACCTGGGAAGTCCCACTTTACAATATATTAATAGAAGCACTAGCAAACCTGGGCCTCGTTCAATCTGGTCTCAAAATGTGATATACTGTGCAAGCTTTTGCCTGGATAAAAATGATAGCTAAAATTCACAATCATTTAAGTGCATCTAAAAGGCCTAATGTTCTTATTCTTTCCAAAAAAGGTATTTTTCTCTACGTCTGCATTCTTTCAAAGTGTTCTTCAGTTAACTGTAGTGAAATGCAGTAATTTCCTACCAAACTACATTAAATAGAGTCATTTATTAATATACATTTCTGAAGTAATCTTTCAGATGATAGAAAAATGTTTTCATATTTTTAGATTTTTAGGAGAATGGGTTATAAGCTAAGACTATTTGGTAAAGAAACTTGAGAATCACAGAAACCTGATTAACTTTGTCAATTCAGAGGCCTGCTGAGTTCCATTTCACAGTATCACAATTTTTAAATGTTGCTAAGAAATAAATGCTTTTTCTATTAAAACATTCATAAGAAAATACAACAAAACAGTCATATTTTTCAAAAACAGCAGAAAATTAGCCACCACAACAAATTAGCATTGCTAGTATGAGTATTTTTTTAGGATTTTTTAACTTTGTAAGAAAGGTCCATGACTGACAATCTTCTAATTTTTCAGAATCAGAGAAAATATTCACACAAGACTGAACTATACTCAAATATTCCTCAGAAAATATTTAGAGGTCAATAACAGGAAAAAGAGAATCATCTTAGTTTGGCACTTAAGAGTTGAATACATGGAAAGGATTCCCTCCAATTTTTAATATATGAAAATCAGCAGATAATTCTAAAATTTTGTTATTAAAATTCTTTTATGAATATGTAATTTTGGTGCAACTTACATTAATTACTCCACTTGTTTCATTTTGTTGCACAAGTTTTCAAAATCCTGGATTAAAAAAAGCTATCATAATACATGGGGTCTGGTTAAGTTATTCAGATGAATATCAAACAAAACTGGAGATTAGCCGGTATTAAAATGGATGGTAGTAGGGGTATACAGCATGTGAACAGCAGAAAGTGGTTTAAAAACTATTTCTACCAGGAAAAAAATCAAACTGCTGGTTCATCTAGAGCAGTGATTCTCAGATGGGAGGCAATTTTAGTCCCCCAGGAGACTCTGGCAATGTCTGGAGATATTTTTGGTTGTTACAACTTGGTTTCTAAAGAGCAGAGGCCAGGTCTGCTGTTGAACATTCTACAACATAACTGATAGTCTCACATGACAAAGGACTACCAGCCAGCCCAACATATCAATAGTGCCAAGGAGGAGAAACCTGAATTTAAAGACTGTACTATGTATTTATAGGACTTATTTCATAGGATTATTATGACGTTTAAATATAAACATTTAGCATGTAAAAAGCTAAGTATACTCTCTGGCACAACTATGTGCACAATACGCATCCGTTATTATTATTATCAGTATTATTATTGTTATCCACATAAGACAAAAAGTTTTGGCTTTAGTGAAAGCTAGTAGCTCAGTCACGTCTGACTCTTTGTGACCCCATGGACTGTAGCCTATCAGGCTCCTCTTCCGTGGGATTTTCCAGCCAAGAGTGCTGGAGTGGATTGCCATTTCCTTCTCCAGGGGATCTTCCCGACCCAGGAATCGAACCCGGGTCTCCCGCATTTCAGGCAGACGCTTTACCCTCCATATTCAAGCTAGAACAGGTGTAATCCTATTTTATCTCCCGCAGTGTAAAAACATTAACAATAACTTTTAAGAAGTTGGAAAAAAATTTTTTTTAAAAAAGAATATAGCAAACAAGCTTCCTGAGTGTCTATGTAGACCCCAGGTTTACATAAACAAAACATTTGAATGTACAGTTATTTGGGATTAAAAAAAATTAGTTCTAGTTTTTATTTACAGTAAGAACAACAGTACAACATATCTCAATACTTCACTTCTTTCTTCCCTAGGGAGAATTCCCAGGAACATCAACTGATTTTATTTACAGTTAACAAAATATTTTTTAGTAGCCACAATTTTAAAGTCAGAACCATTCTGTTTAAAGTCAAGTACTTCCCTCAGTAATTTTTATCATATCAGCTAATATGACAGCAATAACTAAACATTGTTAGCTTATGTAACTATATTACAACTGCTTTTCCTTCCCAGATACCATGTTGTCATATCTGTCACTTCTTCAGGCTCCTTTCTATTGTTACTCTAGCAAAAAGTTTTTCTGAAGAAGTAAAGCCTTTACTTATAAAGACAGGTGGCAGCCCTCAATAGAAAATTGCTAACATTTTCTCGCCATTTCTTGAAAATACCAAAGAATTCTCAAATTAAAAGTCTCTCAATTTAATTCATGAAATCTTGAGGCAAAATATCAGCCTAGAAATAATAAATGAATTTTACAGAGAATTCACTTTAAGAAAATCATAGGAAATTTTAAAATGTACTCTATTCTTTTGCTCAGAAAAAATGCTTATGACTTTAAGGTTGGAGAATTTAAGCAAACACTCAGTGGTTTTGGAAATGTAGTTTCCATGGCAACCAACATGGTCTTCTTTATATAGCATTATAAACAGATGGTAAAGAGTGGTCATGTTTGTTTCTTTGCCAGTATATCAATAAAACTGATGTAATACAGTATTGAATACACTTGAACAATTTTATAAATTTAATATACTAACCATGAGATCTAGTAATTTAGACAGATGAATATAATTAACTAGTATCTGGGTGGGTTTTTTTTTTCCTTTTTAATAAACACATGAGGATCTTGAACAGTGAAGTCACTATACTCCACAGAGTCAACAGTGTTTCTTGGCAAGACTTTGAGCAAATGTTTTCTCAGCACTTGCCATGCAGGGCATATCACCACAAATATGAATCTGATGAGGAGAAAATAATGCATTGAAATAATAAAAGTGGAACCACATCTGTAAATATATTCCTTGGCCATCTTTTCTTAAAGAACACATGAGAAATTAAGAAGCACAAAGAGTTTCTTTACAATAAACAATAGGTTGTAAAGCAAATAGCAAAACTGTTGTTTAAAAATCAGATCCATTTCATGTACAAAGTAATGCCTTCAGAAATGCAGGTGCTCTGAACTCTACTGATTTAACTGTAGTTACCCGCTAGGTACTATTTGCTAAAAAACTAATAAGCCAAGAAACCATAAATGTGATTAGTCTGGCAGTAAAAGTTTGAACAGCCAATTCCTACATGAATCATCAACACATTTGGGGCAGTGACTGTGTCTGGAAGGCAGTCAGTCAGAAGGGGCCGTACATGAGGTCAGGGCTTCACAGAGGCATTGGCACTCCTTGCTAACAGGCCCATCTTAGAGGCTTCTACATATTTTCCAAACAAGGCAAGGAATGCTTACATTAAGAAAACAGGGGACAATACTTACTATTTTAAACTATATAAATGGCTATTTTAATTACACTTATAAAATAACATTTGGTAAATGGTATCTCTGCTACATTTTCTCTCTCATGTATCTATCCATAAATTTGATAAATTTTATCATCTATAAATTCTTCCTATGGTTCTCACATCACAGCAAGTTTATTGGAAACAAGATATTTCATTTTACAGAACAACCCATGATGGAAATACAGAAAAGGGGTATGCATATTTATGAAAGGAGTGAATTTTGAATGATGGTTTACATGAAAAACAAAAAAATTTAAAACTTTTTAAAACTGGTAGAAACTGTCCCTGATTTATATTTGAATCAAAATTAGGAAAATTTGTAAAAATTATGTATCTTGGATAAGCTACAGTGAACTCCACAGTCTATTAAAAACTGTTCCCATTACACAGTTCTAGGGGAATTATTTAAATCTGGAGAACTCAGGAAAGAGCTTCCTTTCTCATATGAAGCAAGCTGGAGAGTCTCCAACAAGGTACCAAGCTCATCTAGCCAAAAAACATGCCTACCTACAGTGAGGGATCACTATCTGAGTGACGATGTAATCAGAAGCCCTTTTCAAAGGATTTTCAGTTTGCCTTCTATAGTACATGTAGTATGGGAGAGTACCTGCAAAGTTTTAGATATAACAATACCCATATTCTAACATATGCCAATTTACAGCCAGAAGCTCCAGGGGTGGGGCTCAGGCATTGGTAGATTAAAAACACTCCTCAGGTATTATTTTAATATACAACCAGCATTAAAAACACACACACCATCCCAGTGTGTGTTTGTGTGTGTTTAGTCACTCAGCCGTGTCCAACTCTTTGCAACCCCATGGACTGTAGCCCTCCAGGCAAGAATACTGGAGTGTTTGCCATTTCTTCCTCCAGAGGATCTTCCGGACTCAGGGATCAAACCTGCATTTCTTGCGTATCCTGCATTGGCAGGCAGATTCTTTACCACTAACACCACCTGGGAAGCAGAGACTGTGATTCACATTTCTCTTTATCCATGGTGAGAAAGAAATCTCAAATCACCACTCTCATTTTCAGTATACACAGTTTAGAGTTATATTTCCTATCCACAGATAGGAACAAGACTAAAGAACATGCATTGCTGGACTGATTTATTTGATATGGTAAATTTTATTATGAAGGAGTTCAACAAAACACAAAACCAAGGTGTGAAAAAACTTTTCCCAAGAACTATCCCAGATAGTAATGTTTGTCTCTTAAAAAGACTATCATTATGAAGAAGACTTTTGAATGGTGATTTTATTTGCACTCCTTTTGGCACATACCCTGTGTCTGAGCTAGTTACAATGTATTCTCCATCTTCAAAAGTCAGAAAATAAGTGCCTTCTGGATTTCTAGTGCACTTAACACATTTTCTGAAGAACTGATTTAAATGATCAACAGTGTAATTCTCACTTATTACTTCAAAGATAAGATACTGTTTCAAGAATGATCTTTAAACTATCACCAACAGCAGTGAAAATTCAGGTGTTTGAAGAAGGAAAAGCTGCCCAAGAATGATGCCATTTACCTTCTTCTGAGTGTATATATATATATATATACACACATACACACAAACAATTTAAAGAAACTTGTTGATATGCTATCCCCAAAAGGAAGTAGCAATGAAAGCGATGAATCACAAATATTATTTCAAGCCAGATACTCATAGTAAAATTCTACTACGTAGAAAAATGCAAAGGTCTGGTAGCTTGTGATAGTAATTCTTTATATATATTATTTTTTCTTTTTTTCTTTTCAAAGTATTTGTAAGAAGACTAATTACTTCTTGCTTGCTATGAAATATCAAACAGAAATAAAACAACTACCAACTCTCTGAACTGTCAGTGATAGTAAATAGGGAGAGAAGTGCAGTTAAGTACTCTCAGAGGACAAACCATGACATTCAAGGGCCTTGGAGTCTATTTCTACATTTTTGTTTGCTTTCTTACATTTCCACAGGCTATTAAGATTTCCACAAGTCATTTATTCTTTCCTTGAGGAACTTTATTTGGCTATTTGTGTGTCTGGTGCTATTAACTCATCGTAATTTTATATCAAATCCTCATAGTATAACATAATTGAGGTTTAATTCCCCCTAAAATTCAAAACACACAAAACAGGAAAAAATATCACCCTAATGCATTTGGGAAGAAACAACCTATTAAACAGAATATGTGTGTCTGGCAGAATTCTAGAGATGACAGAAAACAAGAGGAAACAACATTTCTTAATGTTATTTAAACACACACACAGGAGACGAGGGGATGTGCTAGGACAGAGAATCAACAGGAACTCTAGTCTTCCTGCACATAGAATAGAGCTTCATTAACAATAAAGGAACAGGTGTCTTGGGACCCATTTATGCAGGCTATTAACTATTACGAGCTGCTGGTATCCAAATTTATTTTAGTACTAGGCAACTGATTAAAAATAAATACGAATTTAAATTCAATCTATTAGCATGTGAAAGCAATGCCTAGCTTTCCAGAGTCTAATTTAACACAAAGGTATTTTTTTATGGTCCTGATCATAGAGAATATCAAAGTTCATATACATTATTTCCTAAGTCCCCAAACAAAAACCTTCATACTAAATCTCCTTTGAATGCAAAAAATTGATGAGTGGCCTTTTGTCTTGACTCTTGAGAGTCCCCTGGACTGCAAGATCCAACCAGTCCATCCTAAAGGAGATCAGTCCTGGGTGTTCATTGGAAGGACTGATGTTGAAGCTGAAACTCCAATACTCTGGCCACCTGATGTGAAGAGACCCTGATGCTGGGAAAGATTGAGGACAGGAGGAGAAGGGGACGACAGAGGATGAGATGGTTGGATGGCATCACCGACTCGATGGACATGGGTTTGGGTGGACTCCGGGAGTTGGTGACGGACAGGGAGGCCTGGAGTGCTGCAGTTCATGGGGTCCAAAGAGTTGGACACAACTGAGCAACTGAACTGAATAAGAGCAAATAAGAGCTTTGTTTACCAAGAACTAAGTTTTTATCCAAACTTAAATAATGAAACAAACATGCAGTTTGGGAGAAAAGTGAAAGTGAAGTCCTCAGTCATGGCCGATTCTTTGCAACCCCATGGACTGTAGCCCACCAGGCTCCTCTGTCCATGGGGATTCTCCAGGCAAGAATACTGGAGTGGGTTGCCATTTCCTTCTCCAGGGAAACTGGGAGAGGGACTCACATACACTCCCACTTTATTCAGTGCATTTCACATTATATTCTACTTTGAAAAACATGAATAGCAATGGCTATCTTCTGATAATTTTTACTGTCTCATCTATAAATACTGATTAATAACCTAAATACTTGGGCATTTATGAGGAATCAATTGTACATCTTAATAAAGATACTTAGAATAATGAGTTGGAACTGCAGCAGGGACAAAGTTTGATACATATTTTATGTATAAGGAAATAAATACAGTGAGGCTTATTTGCCTAAATAGCAATATGTGACAACATAAACTGTCAATATGCTATTATACTATAAAATTAGTTAATAATAATATCTATCTCCCAAAGATGTTATGAAAATTCAATGTGTTACTGATCTTAATGTTATTTCAAACTATTACATTTACCTATGTCTAATTTTTTCAAAAAAAACTTGGTTTATTCACTTATGTATGTTCTAATAGTGATATTATTTCTACTTGTTGCAGAAGTATTAAGTGATTGTGCTTTTTGTGCCATACTCTGTGGAGAATAAAGATGGTACAGCATGATCTATATCCACAAGAATCTAGTAAAAGCCACTGTAGAAATGAAATGGTGAAAAATTTGAGGGACTGATGAATAAGTCAAAGATCGAATTATGATTCTCAAAAAATGTTAGGTAGAGAGTTAGGCATGAGCAACCAGGTGTGGCCTAGCTGAAAAGGATGCAAACTGATCTCTAAATCCCACCCCAGACACACCCAGGAGAGCTCATAGATATGCTACAAAAACAAGCACTGAGACTTTCCAACTCCTGCACAGGCACCCTGGGCACACCATGGATACAAACCAACCACAGGGGCTTCTCCAACACCACCAAATGTGTCCTCCCACACAATGGACACAAACTAACCGCAGGGGCCTCCTCAAGCAAACTTAGGCAGTTAAGAGACCATTAAGGGTTTATAAATATCCTATATGTATATATACATCTGATTATAACAGACTGAATTATGGGAAGACATGTGCAACAGTCTGTTGCTACCTAACTTGCAGCGCTTAACAGGCCTTGAGCATATGTCCATTTGCCTTCTCTTTCTTGATTGGTGGCAGATACAAGCCCTGTTTTGCCCAGGGCACAACTGAAAGGAAACAGGAAGTATAAAAATGGGGGAAGCCAAGAGGGACAATGACTCCTTCAGGGTCAGCCTGCTCCCATGTCTCTAGAGTGTCCGTTTAATAAAAGTTCTGTCTGCTTGAGCTATAACTGAGCTGTAACTTCTCTGTTGTTTTAATAAACTCTTTAGTCCATCATTCCAAATCTTTGCCATGTTAAGACTAATTTCATAAGACCAGCATTTCTCAAACTTGGCACAACTGGCATTTTGAGCTGGAAAATTATTTTCTGTAAGGGTTTGCACACTGTAGGCTGTTTAGTAGCATCCCTAGCTTCGACCCACGAGATGCCAGTAGCACCCCCCAGCTGAAACTACTCAAACCATCTCCAGACAATGCCAAATGTCCTGAGGGGGCAAAATCATCCTTGGTTGAGAACAATGGATAAGGCAGAATAATACATCTTATGCTGCTTTTCAAGCTAATGACATGTACTAAATATCGTGTACAGACAAAGCAAATCTGAAGCTTTAGTATTCTAAAGCTGTATCTAAAGATAGCTCTGGCTCTAAGGCATCAAGCATCAGGGTACTGAAGAGAGGAGTAAAAGAACAAACACAACATCAAGGTGTGTCCTGGGTTCTGATTCTACCGTTTTCTGCCACTCATTTCCCAAAGTCCAAAGAAATACGAATAGGTCCATATTCCTGGTAAGAGAGAGGTTATCTTTCATTATATTTAAGTTTCTCAAATTAGAAATAACTCTGCCACCTTTCAAGAAATCCTTAGCACTTCCTTTCCTACCTTTCCAAAATATAACTTGTCATTTTGCTAAATCATGAATTCCTTCCAAGTACAATTCCAGGCTGGCCACTACTAATGTGGCAAGCAAAGTCAGGTCTACATATTATAACAAAGGGAAGAACTGACTTCCTCTGCCTCATGCACCATCTTCTCTCACTCTCTTCTCTAGCTTTCACTCCTGCTGAAGTTATGACACTCAAAACAATTGCTTGGTAATGGCAGCACTTCATTAAAAATCTGGGGCACAGGGCAAAGTACTCGACAAGAAGACCACTAAGAGTAAAAGATGGAAAGGAATGTGTGAGAATCAGTGACCAAGCATGAGTCAGTTCAGAATGAATTTTTAAAAGAATTAGGGCCACTGGAGGCATAGTCCATGAAATAGGATTGTCATTAGTGCCCCCATGGCTTCTGGGAACCTACAGGATCTGTACTGAAAACAAACAAGCAAACAAAAAGTAGTCTGAACAACTGACAAATTTGAGAATCATAAACATTAAGAGGAGAATGTTGCTCACTTTGGTTTTGCTTTTACTTGAAAAGTTACCAAGTGGTCTTCATTTCACATCTCAACAAACTTTCTGTTTCTTCAACATTATGAAAGAAGAGAACGGTCTGTTTTCACAAAGGGATGCCTACAAGCTGAAAAGTTCTGTTAATACTATTTTGTTTTGACTCTATGTATAGTGATATCTCCAACATTAGAAATTTGGACATAATCTGCTAAAGCTGAATTTACATACTGGGCAGTATTTCCTTTAACAAAGTCTAATTGTAACAGTAATTTTATGGTACATGAAAATTTAGTTTCAAATGTTAGAGATACTGAGAAATCTGATTTAGACAGAAGACAACTTATTTTTAGTTGCAAAAAAACTGCAATTCCAAAGTAGTTTGCATTTAATGCTATAATTTACATATATTACAATATTCATGATATATGCTAAATACCCAAAGCCTATTTGGAAAACCTTCATTGTGAAAAATCAGAATTTTAACAAAATGGTGTTTCACATTTTAAAGAATGCTCTCATTTAGAAAAAACAATAAACATATCAGTTTGGCAAATGATACTGAACCTATGACTAATAAATTCAGGCTCCTTTGATATTCCTTAAATAATTCTAAATATTAAAGGTAAACACCACGTATGCTAATAAATTTCTAAATTTATAAAGTAAACAGGAACCCTGCGTTTTAGATACATATTGTGGATATTTCACACAGGTACAGGATTACTTCAACAAATGATTCTTTAGTTATTATAGGCAACATGCTGCTGAAAACTAAAGAGGAAGAAGTACTAAAATAAATTGAGTTCTCTGACCCATTTCATTTATAAAGTTGTGTTTCAAAGGAAATTTTTAGGGTTGACATTTTCTACTTGACCCTACAAATATCTTTTCTCTAAAGTATTATTTCACTTAGGTAAGAAATCATCTATACTTCTACACAATGGAAATGGAAACTTCCCCCAAAAGACTAAGCAATTCGATGCTGCTGTGCTGTGCTCAATCGCTCAGTCTTGTCCAATTCTTTGCGACCCAATGGACTATATAGCCCCTCAGGCTCCTCCATCCTTGAGGATTCTCCAGGCAAGAATACTGAAGTGGGTAGCCTATCCCTTCTCCAGGGGATCTTCTGACCCAGGAATCGAACCAGGGTCTCCTGCACTGCAAGAGGATTCTTTACCAGCTGAGCCACCAGGGAAACCCAAGCAATTAGATATTTATATATAATGTCAACATGTCACACATGTAACATAACCCAAATTACTACTGCTTAAAAAGTATAGAGGCTTCTGACTGTCATGATGAGTGAGGTGGTGGACAAATCCTCCCTTAGTAACAATAAAGCTGGACAAAGCTATCAAAAGCAGCAATTTTAGCACTCTAGAATTTAAAGGCATACACTTCATGGAAAACTATTGAACTTCAGAGAGGCACAGTGTGAGTCTTTTGGGGGGCTGCTTCAGGCCAACCCCTGGCTCTATCAGTGCAGCAGTCCAATCAGGGCAGGGCAGGCTGTGAACACCAGCAGCATCATCCCCTCTGTCAAACAGGGATCACTTGATCTGGAGCACTGTCATAGTGGTCATCTCTGTGGCAGGCAAACAGAATTGGCCAGTGGCTTCTTAAGCCTGAGAGTAGGCCTGTTGCAGACAAGCAAATGAGCCAGGGATTTAACAGGGAGTTCCAGCAGCCAAAGGGGGCCTGACCTTTTATGTTTGGGGTTGACTAGAGGCTGTGTGCATTGCTGCACAGGCCAGAGAGGGTCCCTATGTCCTTGGATGATGGAGACTCAAGCATGTGAGGTGAGACACGAGAGGGTCCAATAATGAGTAAAGCCCAGGTAGCCTGAAGTGTGAATGTGCTACCCCAGCTTTTTGCACACAGACCCAGGAGGAGAGGTTTGAAGACTTACTGGCTCAAGGTGTTTCAGCATAACTTCTGATCAATCCTTGGTCATTAGATATAGGGGCCATCCCTAGAAAGCCAAGCTTACAAATAAAACAAAGGAAAAAACAGTAGGCAAAGGTAGCAGCAGCTGCACACTGTGGGGGATTACAGACTTCAAAGACTCAGTTCAGGCAAGTTATTAAAACAAACAAAACAACAACCAACATCACCGATGGAGGGGGCAAGTCACAAACTAGAGTTGCTATATTCTCTAAAATGTTCAGAATTCAAAAGAAATTTATGAGTCATGCAAGAAACAAAAATATGTGATCCACAAAAAATGCAGTCAATAGAAAATGCAACCAGTTGTCTTTAGATCTTGCATTAAACAAGCTGTGCTGTGCTTAGTCGCTCAGTCATATCTGACTCTGCAACCCCATGAAGTGTAGCCTACCAGGCTCCTCTGTCCATGAGGATTCTCCAAGCAAAAATACTGGAGTGAGTTGCCATTTCCTTCTCCAGGGGATCTTCCCAACACAGGGATCAAACCCAGGTCTCCTGCATTGCAGGGAGATTCTTTACCAGCTGAGCTACCAGGGAAGCCCATTAAACAAGCTAGCTATTATATATATGTATCTACAGAATCTCAGTAGAAGTTTACAAATTATTTTTCAAAGAACCAAAATGGAAATTCTGGAGAAAAAGAGCACAATGAGTGAAGTGAAAATTTCACCAGAGAGGTTCAACTGTAGATTTGAAACAGCAGAAAAATAATCAGTGCATTTGAAGATGGGTCAATAGAAATTATTCAGTATGAAGAACACAGTGGGCAAAAAAGGACCAAAAACAAAAAAAAATGAGGAGAGCCTCAGACACCTATGAGACAAACTAAAATATGTGTGATAAGGGTCCAGAAGGTAAGGAAAAGCAGGAAAAAAGCAGGAAAAACTAATAAAATATTGGATGAGAACTTCCTAAATCTAAATAAAATATTAATTTATAGAGCTAACCTACTCAATGAAATGTGCTATAGAACAGGCACAAAACACCTAAGCACATCATAGACAAACTGTTAAAAGACAAAGAGAAAATACTGAAAATAGTAAGAGAAAAGTGACTCACTATGTACAAAGGAACTATAATAATGGCTGATTTCTCACCAGAAATGATGGAGGCCAAAAGGCAGTGAAATTAATTGCTGTGGGAAAGAGAATTTTCTGGCGGTCCAGCTGGTTAGGACTCCACCCTTCCATTGCAGGGGGTTTGATCCCTGGTTGGGGAACTAAGATCCTGCAAATCACACAGTGCAGCCAGTATAAACTAAGTGCTATGGATGTGAGAGTTGGACGGTAGAGAAAGCTGAGTGCTGAAAACCTGATGCTTTTGAACTGTGGTGTTGGAGAAATCTCTTGAGAGTCCCTTGGACTGCAAGGAGATCCAACCAGTCCATTCTGAAGGAGATCAGTCCTGAGTGTTCATTGGAAGGACTGATGCTGAAGCTGAAACTCCAATACTTTGGCCACCTCATGAGAAGAGCTGACTCATTGGAAAAGACCCTGATGCTGGGAAGGATTGGGGGCAGGAGGAGAAGGGGACGACAGAGGATGAGATGGCTGGATGGCATCACCGACTCAAATGGACATGGGTTTGGGTAGACTCCGGGAGTTGGTGATGGACAAGGAGGCCTGGTGTGCTGCGGTTCGTGGGGTTGCAAAGAGTCGGACACGACTGAGCGACTGAACTGAACTGAACTGAGGGTTAAAAGGCTGGCAACTAAGAATTCTATATCCTTTAAAAATAAAAGTGAAATAAAGGCTTCTGAGCTAAACAAAAGGTGGAGAAAATCTGTTATAAGACTTGCCTTACAAAAAAACACTAAAGGAAGTTCTTCACACTGAATAGAGTGGTATCAGAAAGCAATGTGAATCCACATGAATAAACAATGAGCACAGAAATAGTGAATATATGAGTAAATGTGAAAGTTTCTATAAATAATTTTTTTCTCATTTCTCTTAAATTTTCAAAGTTTATATAAAAGAATAATTATAACAATGTATTGATGGATTATAATACATACAGATACTACATACAGATTAATAATAATACAAACAAAGGGGGAAAGGAGACATACTGGAGGAAATTTCTACATTTTGCTGGAATTAAAATTAGTGTCATTCTGAAGCAGACTGTGATAAATGAAGAGGCACACTGTAAATCCTAGAACCACCACTAATAAATCAAAATCATATAGTTTTTAAAAAGCACAACTGAGAATTTAAAATGGTATACTAAAATATATGTATGTAACATAAAAGAAGGGAGTAAAGAAGGAAGAGAGGGACAAAAATGACATGAGACCAAAAAAAAAAAAAAATGACAGACTTAGAGCCAACTATATCAATAATTAGATCTGATATATATTGTCCAAATACCCTACTCAAAAGGCAGGGATATTCAGACTACATTAAAAAGGAAGCCCCACCTGTATGCTATATCCAAAAGACAAACATTAGACACAAATACACAGATAGTTTAAAATAGGATTGACAATGATATGCCATACAAATAGTCACCATAAGAGAGCTGGAATGGATATATTTACATCAAACAAAGCAGACTTTAAGGCAAGAAATGTTACCGGAGACAATGAAGGACATTTCATAATCATAAAAGCATGAGTACACCATGAAGATATAATAATTATAGATGTATATACACCAATAAGAGACCCAAAGTGAAGGAAAAACTGAAAATTTAAAGGAGAAATAGTCAATTCAGCAGTAAAAGTTGGCGATTCCAATACTCCTCTTTCAGTAATTGATAGAACAACTATACAGAAAATCAACAAGGATACAGAAGACTTTAACAGCACTATTAACCAACATGATGTAACTGACACCGATAGAGTACTCCACAAAATGAGTACAGAATACACATTCTTTTCAAGCACACATGTAATATGCTGGACCACAAAACAAGTCTCAATAAATCTAAAAAGACTTAAATCATTAAAAGTATTCCATGACCACAAATGAATTAAGTCAAATATCTCCAGTGGAAAGAAGTCTGGGAAAATTGACGTAATTAGTAATTAAACAACATACTTCTAAATACCACAGGAGTCAAAGAGAAAATCATATAGAAAAAAATTTAAAATATTTTGAACTAAATGAAAACAAAAACACAATGTACCAAATTTTGTAGGATGCAACTTAAAAAGTGATTAGGGCTTTCCCAGTGGCTCAGTGGTAAAGACTCCGACTGCCAAGCAGGAGACACGGGTCTGATCACTAGGTTGGAAAGATCCCCTGGAGAAGGAAACGGCAACCCACTCTAGTACTCTTGCCTGGAGAATCCCATGGACAGAGGAGCCTGGTGGGCTACAGTCCATGGGGTTGCAAAGAGTCGGACATGACTGAGCAACTGAGCACACACACAAGGGAATATTATAAACAACCTTATACCAACAAATTAGATAACTCGGAAAAATGGACAAATTCTTAGAGAGAAGCATATTTCCAAATCTGAGACAATAATAGAAAATATAGATAGACCTATAACAAGCAAATAAATGAATTTTTATTAAAAATCTCAAAAAATCTCAGGATTTGCTGGCAAAATCTATCAAATATTTGCAAAAAAGAAATATCAACAGTCCTTCACAAATTCTCTAAAAAGAGAGAAGGAAAAAAAAGAGGAGAGAAACTTCCCAACTCCTTCTATGATGCCAGTATACCCTAACACCAAAGCCAGACAAAAACATCACAGGAAAAGCATAGATCAATATCCCTCATGGATACAGACCCAAAAATCCTCAACAAAATTTTAGCAATCTGAATTCAGCAACACAAATAAAGGCTCATTTAAGTCAACCAGGTAGGATTCATCTTAGGAAAGCAGTTTGTTTAACATCCAAAAACCAAGTAATGTAATTGGTTGTAATAAAGTAATTCTATATTAATAGAATAAAGAACAAAAAAAACCAATGACTATTTCAAGAGACAAAGCATTTAACAAAATCCAATACCCATGATAAAAACTCTCAATACACAAGAACAGAAGAGACCCTTGTTAGCCTAATAAAAGGCATCTATAAAAAACCTACAGCTAACGTCATAAAACAATCAAAGAGTGAATGTTTCCCATCATATACTGGGAATAAGATAAGAACATCAGTTCTTGCTTTTTCTATTCAACATTGTACTAATATTTCCAGCTAGTGCAATAAAAAATTAAAGGCATTCAAACTGGAATGGAAGAAGAAAAAAAGTTTTTATTCAGGGGTGATCATTTTTGTACACAATCCTAAGGAACCTACAATAAAAATATTAGAATTTATACAACATTCTTTAAGGTATCAGAATAAACATGATCAATAAACAAAATGAACCATATTTCTATACTAGCTAAAAATGCAAAAATTAAATTTAAATAACAATTCTATCCATGATAGCATTAAAAAGAATACTCAGGAATAAACCTAACCTCCCCCTGCAAAAATGCAATATTTAACACTAAAAACTATAAACTTTACTGGGAAAAATGAAAGAAGATCTAAATAAGAAACATTTCATTTTTGCAGACTGTTAACCTCAATACTGTTAAGATATGGTATGCATGCTAACTCGCTTCAGTTGTGCCCAACTCTTTGTGACGCCATGGGATATGGCCCTTCAGGCTCCTGTCCATAGCATTCTCTGGGCAAAAATACTGGAATGAGTTGCCATGACCTCCTCCAGGGCATCTTCCCAACCCAGGGATCAAATCCGTTTCTCTTATGTCTCCTGCGCTGGCAGGCAGGTTCTTTACTACTAGCACCACCTGGGAAGCCCTGTTAAGATATTTTGTGTGTGCGTTGGTCGCTCAGAAGTGTCTGACTCTTCGTGACTCCATAGACTGCAGCCTGCCAGACTCCTCTGTCCATGGAATTCTTCACTCAGGAATACTGGAGTGGGTAACCATTTCCTTCTCCAGTGGATCTTCCCAACCCAGGGATCGAACCCAGGTCTCCAGCATTGCAGGCGGATTCTTTACCATCTGAGGCACCAGGGAAGCCCTGTTATGATATTAATCTTCCCCAAATCGATATACAGATTCAATACAACAGCTATAAAAATTTCAGCAAATTTTTTATAGAAATTGGTAAGGTGATTCTAAAATTTACAATGTTGGAGGACTTATGCTCTCTGGCCTCAATATAAAGCTACAGCAACTAAGGCAGTGTCAGTTCACTTTAGTCACTCAGTCGTGTCCGACTCTTTGTGACCCCATGGACTGCAGCACGCCAGGCCTCCCTGTCCACTGCCAACTCCCAGAGTTTACTGAAACTTATGTCCACTGAGTTGGTGATGCCACCCAACCATCTCATCCTCTGTCGTCTCCTTTTCCTCCCAACTTCAATCTTTCCCAGCATTAGGGTCTTTTCAAATAAGTCAGTTCTTCGCATCAGGTGGCTAAAGTATTGACGTTTCAGCCTCACCATCAGTCCTTCCAATGAATGCTCAGGACTGATTTCCTTTAGGATGGACTGGTTGGATCTCCTTGCAGTCCAAGGGACTCTCAAGAGTCTTCTCCAATACCACAGTTAAAAAGTATCAATTCTTTGGTGCTCAGCTTTCTTTACAATCCAACTCTCACATCCATACAATACTACTGGAAAAACCGTAGCTTTGACTAGATGGGCCTTTGTGGCAAAGTAATGTCTCTGCTTTTTAATATGCTGTCTAGGTTGGTCATAACTTTACTTCCAAGCAGCAAGCGTCTTGTAATTTCTGGCTACAGTCACCATCTGCACTGATTTTGGAGCCCCCCAAAATAAAGTCTGTCACTGTTTCCACTGTTTCCCCATCTATTTGCCATGAAGTGATGCGACCAGATGCCATGATCTTGGTTTTCTGAATGCTGAGTTTTAAGCCAACTTTTTCACTCTCCTCTTTCATCAAGAGGCTCTTTAGCTCTTCTTCTCTTTCTGCCGTAAGTGTGGTGTCATCTGCATATCTGAGGTTATTGATATTTCTCCCAGCAATCTTGAATCCAGCTTGTGTTTAATCCAGCCCTGTGTTTCTCATGATGTACTCTGCATACAAGTTAAATAAGCAGGGTGACAATATACAGCCTTGACGTACTCCTTTCCCAACTTGGAACCAGTCTGTTGTTCCATGTCCAGTTCTAACGGTTGCTTCTTGACCTGCATACAGATTTCCCAAGAGGCAGGTCAAGTGGTCTAAGGCAGGTCAGTTGGTCTAAGGCAGTGTAGTATTAGCCTAAAGACAGGTACACAAATAGATGGAATAGAGTTGAGAGTACAGAAATAAATCCTTAACATTAAGGTCAGTTATTTTTTATAGAAGTACCAACACAACTCAGTGGTCAAAGAATCTTTTCAATAGTGCTAGAGCAACTGAAAAGTCATAAATATGACTTGAATAAAAGATTAATTTCTTCCTTTCCAATTAGATGTCTTTAAGTTTTTATTGTACTGGCTGTAAACATTAATATAATGTTGAAAATAGTGGCAAGAACTGGCAATCTTACCTTGTTCCCAATCATTATACATATAAACTCAGATCCTCATCCCATACCATCCACAAAAATTAACT
>NW_011494945.1:8180695-8182946 GCF_000754665.1 Bison bison bison | reverse complement strand
ATGAATCACAGATCTAAGTAAAAGAGCTGAAACTGAAGTCTTCATCAAAGAAGACATATCAATGACTAATAAGCATGTGAAAAGGTGCCAACACCTTTAGACATTAGGCAAATGCAAAATAAAATCACACGAGATATCACTGCAAACCCATATTGCAGACTGACTACAATAAAAAAAGAGAGATAATATCAAGTATTGATGAGCCTGTGGAGAAACTGGAACCCTCATACACTGCCAGTGGGAATGTAAAATGGCAGTTATCCTACTTCAGAAAACAGTTTGGTAATTTCTTAAAAAGTTAAACATAAATTTACCATGGGATCCAGCAATTCCATTCACAGGTATCTAATACAAAAGAAATGTAGACCTATGTGTACATGAAAATCTGTCATGAATGTTCACAGCAGCATTATTCATCAGAGCCAAAAAAATGGAAAAACTGTCCATTACCTGGTAATGGATATCCATACCATGGAATACTATTCAGCAATGAAAATGGACCAAAATACAGATACATGTTAGAACACAGAGAATCTCAAAAACATGTTATACGTTAAGTAAAAGAAACAAGATGCAAAATATTATGTATTGTATGAATCCATTTATATGAAATGTCAGAAAAGACAAATTTGGAGAAGAAAGCAGATCAGTGGCAGCCTGGGGCTGGGGGTTAGAGCAAGGACCAGCTGCCAATGGGGTCAAGGGGGCTGTTTGGAATGATGGAAATGTTCTGTTATAAAAGAAGATGATGATTATGGCTACGTGAGTCTATACAGTTATTAAAAGTTATTTATGGTATATAAACAACACCTCAACAAAGTTGAATTTAAAAAAGAAGCAACACAAAATTGACTCTACCTTTTGTAATCAAAATAGGGGATTGTGCTAGGGTGTGGGCAGCCAACTAGCTGAATACCTTGAACATGGGTGGGCAGAGTAGATGGAAGACTCACTATTAGATTTTCTTTTATAGGAGGGGGTTATCAAATTGCTCAGGAGGCAGAGTACTTTCAAACCAGAGTAATCCTGAATTTTTCCTAGTTCACAGAAAAAAAAGTATGTTAAAATTGACATAGTCTTCTCACTAATAAGTTTGTCCTACCATAATTATTCTTCCAGCACAGTAATTCTTTTAGTATAAGAGTATAATTATCCTTTTAGTATAATACAATCATTATAACATCACCTCTGCTGCTAAAATATTTTATTTCCATTATTTTAAAGTTCAAAGTTTATTTTTACCTTACTTTGTTTGATAAAAGATTTAAGTTAGGTGATTTTTTAAAATTTCACATAAATTTAAGAATTTCAATTTGTACTTTAAAGTAATAATGTAATGTTAACTGAACATAACAACTATAAGAAACATCAGAAATTACATGTTATATGAAATATATTTTCAAATAATCAAACTTAGTATTGTGCTTTCTTTTACCTCTAGTCTCAGATATAATGTTCATTATAGCCAGTGGATTCCAAACCATTCTTGGTCTTCAAGCTGATCCAAGTTGCTAAGAGTTGGACAATACTGAGTTTCCCCACTTAAAAGGAAATAAAAAATCAAAATGGACAAAAATCTTCTCAAATTCCCTTTCCATACTTTACTATAGTTTTCCTAAGCTGTTAACAGCTACTACTGTGGACTACTATGAACACTTGATTTGGGTCATTTTGGTCCTACCAAATATCACTTGAAGGAAAATGACTTCAACATACTCTGCCACTTAAATAAATTGGAGGGTCAGTCCAAGGTCATGCCATAAAAAGACTTAAAATAGAATCCTACTTTTTCATTCCAAGATCCAATTATCAGTAAAAAACAGCGTCAATAGCCTTAAGACTCTGGTTTCAAGTCAGAATTTAGTAGCCAAGTAAATATTCCAAAATTTTTCACCCCAGCAATTTCCCTATCTACATTCAATTTCTGTCAAAGTCCTGCATCATTTGGTTAATTCTGTCAGTTTCATCAGATTACAAACTAAACTGAGGAGAAAGATCGTTTTATTCATCTTTACATCTCTTCTATATGAGATCAAATTGCCAACATCCATTGGATCATAGAAAAAGCAAGAGAATTCCAGAAAAACATCTACTTCTGCTTCATTGACTATGCTAAAGACTTTGACTGTGTGGATCACAACAAACTGTGGAAAATTCTTAAGGAGATGGGACTACCAGACCACCTTACCTGCCTTCTGAGAAACCTGTATACAGGTCAAGAAGCAACAGTTAGAACTGGACATGGAACAAC
>NW_011494945.1:8180433-8180595 GCF_000754665.1 Bison bison bison | reverse complement strand
GACCAGATGCCATGATCTTGGTTTTCTGAATGCTGAGTTTTAAGCCAACTTTTTCACTCTCCTCTTTCATCAAGAGGCTCTTTAGCTCTTCTTCTCTTTCTGCCATAAGTGTGGTGTCATCTGCATATCTGAGGTTATTGATATTTCTCCCAGCAATCTTGA
>NW_011494945.1:8176446-8180333 GCF_000754665.1 Bison bison bison | reverse complement strand
AACCCAACATTCAGAAAACTAATATCATGGCATCTGTTCCCATCACTTCATGGCAAATAGATGGGGAAACAACAGAAACAGTGACAGACTTTATTTTTGGGGGCTCCAAAATCAGTGCAGATGGTGACTGCAGCCATGAAATTAAAAGACACTAGCAGTGTTCTTGCCTGGAGAATCCCAGGGACGGGGGAGCCTGGTGGGCCTCCGTCTATGGAGTCGCACAGAGTCGGACACGACTGAAGCGACTTAGCCGCAGCAGCTCCTTGGAAGAAAAGCTATGACCAATTTAGACAGCATATTAAAAAGCACAGACATTACTTTGCCAACAAAGGTACATCCTTCAAAGCTACGGTTTTTCCAGTAGCCATGTATGGATGTGAGAGTTGGACCATAAAGAAAGCTGAGTGCCCAAGAATTGATCCTTTTGAACTGTAGCAGAGAAGACTCTTGAGAGTCTATGGTATAATTTACAATTGAAAATCTGGAAATAAAAGGTTAAATAAAAAGGAAGTATATTCAACTGGACAGAATGTTAGACAGTTGTTAAAAAAAAAAGTATGAAGATTATGGCAATATGGAAAATGTGTATATCTAGCCAAAATGAAAAGTCAAAAATAACTACATATATACTATGACAACATCTATATAAAACATATAAATATGAATAAATTTGGAAAGGAAAAATATTGGAAGGTTGCCCCTCAAAATATATGTTAGATTATCATGATGGGATAATTGGCAAATTTATTTTCTTTTACTTCTGAAATGGTAAATATATATCATATATATTTTGTATTTGTTTTGACCCGGGACAAAGCTGGCAACCCTTTTCTGTAGATATTTTTAACTACTAAAAGGGACCATTAGAAAAAAGACAACACACATATTTCCGCAAAACTTATTACTATTAAGTGATTTAAAAGAACTTAGTAATAAGCACTTTTAAGGCATAAAATGAATGCCAAAAGACCTTTAACAATGAGAAATAGTTTTCTCAACTATGAAAAATAAACCATAGTTTTGAACTTTTGAAGTTTGGAACCACTAAAGAGGTGGAGTGATAAAGAGCAAGAGATACCTTTGAGAGTATCACCTCATATCCAATCCTCCAGTTACAGTTCTCTCTGGATTATGCTGAAGAGTTGTGGCAGGGTTGTTAAAACTTACAGAATCATCATTGTGAGGTTCAGATATTTTTAGTAAAAATTACCAGCAAAGTCCTAAGTAATTTAGATAATATTCACCAGTGTTAAGTGGGATGGACCAGTGAACACATGAGCAAATCTTCTCTGGGTGACTTATATAAGATCACCTTCAAAGGTATCTCAATTTGTAGTTCTATTTAGTAACCCAATTGGAAGAAAACAAGACCAGGCAAAGACATGAATAACCTACCAGACTGATTTCCACAAAAATTTCATCAGTAAAAGAAAAAATCTTGATCTGTAGTTTCCACTGGGAACTTGGCATCCAATAACATCTGCAAAATTAAATAATCTCTGGATGACAGAGGATGAAATGGCTGGATGGCATCACTGACTCGATGGACGTGAGTCTGGGTGAACTCCGGGAGTTGGTGATGGACAGGGAGGCCTGGCGTGCTGCGATTCATGGGGTCACAAAGAGTCGGACACAACTGAGCGACTGAACTGAACTGAACTGAAAGATAGTATGGTGTGGTTTACAATGTTGAATCTAATGTCTCCCACCTGAACACAGCTGGAGTATATTTCAAAGATAAGGAAGTACATATTAAAAAATAATGAAATTTTAATTTCTCCCTCTCCAGTTATAATGCAGAGTATTCAACATCAATTCTGTTCTTTCCTCACTTAACAAACATCAATCCTCGATCTATAGATAACAGCTCTAGAATAATGTATTTTATCACCTCCTCTCAAATGGCAGAAGGCAAGATAGCTCTTTACAATGCTAAGAAAATCTAGGTACCTCTAGGCCTCCAGTTTCTAGTTCATAATCAGAGCAATCCTTTTCACCTCTTTAAATACAGATGTAATAAGTGTTTTAAAAAAAATGTCAACTATCAAAAACCAAAGAAAACCTTACTGAATATAAGATTTTCCTATAAAATTTCATTAAGGTCAATTTATAGGTTACCACAATCATTCAACTTGGTTTAAATGGACGAACTTCTTTTTACCAAAAAATTGGGATACACAAAATTCATGTAAAATGAGAAAGGAAATAGAGTATTTTAGATTTTATTTCTAGCTCCCATATTAAGAGGAGGATAATGTTAAGATTATGGTTTGTGTCTGCCCTCTGATGCCTCTCACAACACCTACCATCTTATTTGTCTAACTCAATGAAACTAAGCCATGCTGTGTGGGGCCACCCAAGACAGATGGGTCACGGTGGAGAGGTCTGACAGAATGTGGTCCACTGGAGAAGGGAATGGCAAACCACTTCAGTATTCTTGCCTTGAGAACACCATGAACGGTTTGAAAAGGCAAAATGATAGGATACTGAAAGAAGAACTCCCCAGGTTAGTAGGTGCCCTATATACTACTGGAGATCAGTGGAGAAATAACTCCAGAAGGAATGAAGGGATGGAGCCAAAGCAAAAACAATACCCAGTTGTGGATATGACTGGTGATAGAAGCAAGGTCTGATGCTGTAAGAGCAATATTGCATAGGAACCTGGAATGTTAGGTCCATGAATCAACGCAAATTGGAAGTAGTCAAATAGGAGACGGCAAGAGTGAATGTCGACATTCTAGGAATCAGCAAACTAAAATGGACTGGAATGGGTGATTTAACTCAGATGACCATTGTATCTACTGCTGCGGGCAGGAATCTCTCAGAAGAAATGTAGTAGCCATCATGGTCAACAAAAGAGTCTGAAATGCAATACTTGGATGCAATCTCAAAAACGACAGAATGATCTCTGTTCGTTTCCAAGGCAAACCATTCAATATCACAGTAATCCAAGTCTATGCCCCAACCAGTAATGCTGAAGAACCTGAAGTTGAATGGTTCTATGAAGACCTACAAGACCTTTTAGAACTAACACCCAAAAAAGATGTCCTTTTCATTATAGGGGACTGGAATACAAAATTAGGAAGTTAAGAAACACCTGGGGTAAAGGGCAAATTTGGCCTTGGAATACGGAATGAAGCAGGGCAAAGGCTAATGGAGTTTTGCCAAGAGAACGCACTGGTCATAGCAAACACCCTCTTCCAACAACACAAGAGAAGACTCTACACATGGACATCACCAGATGGTCAACATCAAAATCAGACTGATTATATTCTTTGCTGCCAAAGATGGAGAAGCTCTATACAGTCAACAAAAACAAGACCGGGAGCTCACTGCAGCTCCGATCATGAACTCCTTATTGCCAAATTCAGACTTAAATTGAACAAAGTAGGGAAAACCACTAGACCATTCAGGTATGACCTAAATCAAATTCCTTATGATTATACAGCAGAAGTGAAAAATAGATTTAAGGGACTAGATCTGATAGACAGAGTGCCTGATGAACTATGGAATGAGGTTCATGACATTGTACAGGAGACAGGAATCAAGACCTTCCCCATGGAAAAAAAATGCAAAAAAGCAAAATGGCTGTCTGGGGAGGCCTTACAAATAGTGGTGAAAAGAAAAGAAGCGAAAAGCAAAGGAGAAAAAGAAAGATATAAGCATCTGAATGCAGAGTTCAAAGAATAGCAAGGAGAGATAAGACTTCCTCAGCGATCAATGCAAAGAAATAGAGGAAAACAACAGAATGGGAAAGACTAAGATCTCTTCAAGAAAATTAGAGATACCAAGGGAACATTTCATGTAAAGATGGGCTCGATAAAGGACAGAAATGGTATGGACCTAACAGAAGCAGAAGATATTAAGAAGAGGTGGCAAGAATACAC
>NW_011494945.1:8152869-8176346 GCF_000754665.1 Bison bison bison | reverse complement strand
GTGGGCCTTAGAAAGCATCACTACGAACAAAGCTACTGGAGGTGATGGAATTCCAGTTGAGCTATTTCAAATCCTGGAAGATGATGCTGTGAAAGTGCTGCACTCAATATACCAGCAAATTTGGAAAACTCAGCAGTGGCCACAGGACTGGAAAAGGTCAGTTTTCATTCCAATCCCAAAGAAAGGCAATGCCAAAGAATGCTCAAACTACCACACAATTGCACTCATCTCACACGTTAGTAAAGTAATGCTCAAAATTCTGCAAGTCAGGCCTCAGCAGTACATGAACCGTTAACTTCCAGATGTTCAAGCTGCTTTTAGAAAAGGCAGAGGAACCAGAGATCAAATTACCAACATCCGCTGGATCATCAAAAAAGCAGGAGATTTCCAGAAAAACATCTATTTCTGCTTTATTGACTATACCGAAGCCTTTGTGTGGATCACAATAAACTGTGGAAAATTCTGAAAGAGATGGGAATACCAGACCACCTGACCTGCCTCTTGAGAAACCTATATGCAGGTCAGGAAGCAACAGTTAGAACTGGACATGGAACAACAGACTGGTTCCAAATAGGAAAATGAGTATGTCAAGGCTGTATATTGTCACCCTGCTTATTTAACTTCTATGCAGAGTACATCATGAGAAATGCTGGGCTGGAAGAAACACAAGCTGGAATCAAGATTGCCGGGAGAAATATCAATAACCTCAGATATGCAGATGACACTACCCTTATGGCAGAAAGTGAAGAGGAACTCAAAAGCCTCTTGATGAAAGTGAAAGTGGACAGTGAACAAGTTGGCTTAAAGCTCAACATTCAGAAAATTAAGATCATGGCATCTGGTCCCATCACTTCATGGCAGATAGATGGGGAAACAGTGGAAACAGTGGCAGACTATTTTGGGGGGCTCCAAAATCACTGCAGATAGCTATGAAATTAAAAGACCCTTGCTCCTTGGAAGGAAAGTTATGACCAACCTAGATAGCATATTGAAAAGCAGAGACATTACTTTGCCAACAAAGGTCCGTCTAGTCAAGGCTATGGTTTTTCCTGTGGTCATGTATGGATGGGAGAGTTGGACTGTGAAGAAAGCTGAGCCCCAAAGAATTGATGCTTTTGAACTGTGGTGTTCGAGAAGACTCTTGAAGAGTCCCTTGGACTGCAAGGAGATCCAACCAGTCCATTCTAAAGGAGATCAGTCCTGGGTGTTCATTGGAAGGACTGATGCTGAAGCTGAAACTCCAGTACTTTGGCCATCTCACGCGAAGACTTGACTCATTGGAAAAGATCCTGATGCTAGGAGGGATTGGGGGCAGAGGAGAAGGGGACGACAGAGGATGAGATGGCTGGATGGCATCACTGACTCGATGGACATGAGTTTGAGTAAATTCCAGGAGTTGGTGATGGACAGGGAGGCCTGGCGTGCTGTGATTCATGGGGTCGCAAAGAGGTGGACACGACTGGTGACTGAACTGAAGTGAAAGAAGAAAGCAGCAGCCATTCTCCTCCCTTGAACCACCTGCTAGCCTAGTGCCTCTCTATATGGATGAGAAAGGAATTATCCACCCCCTTCTTTCTTTTAGAGACCACAGTTCATTAAGCACAAAATCCATGGTTCTGGGGATCAAACCTGTTTTTGTCACTCTGACGATGGATAATATAGAAGTTTTAGCAGAGCCTTCTGTCCCATTTCCAGACCTGGGTTACTCCTTAAGAGATAAGGTTTTCTCTTCACAAAGGAGATTGTGTGAACATCTAATAAATTATCACTAATTAAACAACTAAAGGAAGCTAATATTCTTTAGTACTGTTGCCAATGTCAATGCTGAATGTTAAGACAGAAAAACTTGATCTCTTCATCCAAACTGCTAACATAATCTAGATATGTTCTGATTTAATTCATTTTTACAATTTAAAATGGAATTAGGCAGTCTTTATTTAGTTTGAAGAATGCTGAGAACCTACCAAGTGCCAGAACCTACTAAATGCTAAACCTTGGACATAAAAATAACGAAGTTCAGTTGCTACCAAATCTACGTGCTCAAACTTAGATTGTTTGTGGGGGGGGTGGGGTGGAGGAAGCTGTTAACAAAGTGTGTTAAATGACACAACAGTGATTTGCACAGCTTATTCCTGAGCACAGAAAATATTTCTGAGAGGAGATGATGCTAGATGAGCATTTTTATAGAAACGTTTTCTTTACTTATTTTATTTTTATTCTTTTCCTTATTTTCTTTAATCTTTTTAATCACTTAGTTTATAGTCCATTTCATATTTTCCTATATCTTTGGTTCTGGAGATGCAAAGTCTCCTGTTTACTTTTATTTCTGGTGGGTAATGTCCATGTTTTGTCATTTCTGTTCGAGTGTACACCACCAAGTATTATTTTCATCATGGCAATCTTACATGTTCTGGATTCTGGCAATGTAACTCCAAACCAGTTTTGTATTTGTTAACACTGTAGTCCCAGAAGACCAAATTATGATGTGGTTACAAAGGAATCTCTATTCCTTATTCTGGGCTTAAGGATCCCACATCACATAAGCAGGTTAAAATCAGACTTTAAATTCACAATAAGACACAGGTTTGGGGGTGGTAGCTGACTATATTTCCAAATTTGGCTATAACAGCAGCTCCCATTTCAAATGTTCTTTGTTCTTTGAGATCCTGACATTTCTCCCAATGAAGCAGTAGAATCTATGTGCTATCTCGCTAAACTGGACAAGCCTTTGTGACTACCTTAACAGAATATGGTAGGAGTGACCCTATGACGCCAAAGGGTAAGTCATTAAAATGCCACATACATCCTGCTAGTTCCTTTAGGATGCTTGTTGTTGAAACTGAGCCAAGTGCTGTGGGAAGTGTAATCAGCCCATGGAGAGGCTCATGGGCTCATGTGGAAGGAAACTGAGACCCTAGTCAAGCTCCCAGGTGATTGAGTGGCAACATATCAGCCATGTGACTGAAACACCTAAAAAGTGACTCCCCCTGCCTTAGTTTAGCCACTCCAGCGCCATATGGGGCAGAGATGTAGTTTTGTGAGTAAAATAGATGATAACTTGTTTTAAATCACAAACTTTATTACAGTGGTTTGTTTCTTATGTAACAACAGATAAATAAAACAGAATCTCCTCTTTTCACTAGATTTTTTTTTTTTTTTCATTCTGAGTATCAAGCGGATACTGTTGAGGAAATATCCCTCTGTAATAAAACTGTACTGCATGCTAACATATAATAGACAAGTTTTACTGGACAAACAATACAACCTCTTTCAAGTGTATGTTATCAGCACCCTTGTTAATTACCCTTCTGAAAATTTTAACTTAGGACTACAAACTTCAGGTACACCTTTCCTCATATATTTTCCTCATGTGGCAGGGTCTTATATCTTCCACCTGAGTGTCATAGGTTCATTCCTCCCCAGCTGACCACAAGCCAATTCTTAGTGCATGGAGGCATGTCTTCAACTATACATATGTATAACAAAAAAGCCTATTATTTTGATGCACACAGGAAGCAGAGTATGGTGGTCCCCAGCCTTTGGCTAGAAACCTGTTTTCTTTCCTTCCTGCAACACAGTCCTTATAATTGAAATATTCTCATTTTAAACCTCTGAATCTGTGGCCTTATTTTTTTAAGAAAACAACATTGCTTGCAGTCTTCCTGAGCCAGCATAAAATTTCTCTAGATAGCCTTTCTCTCTGTGTAGCCCTTCAAAGATTTTGGTTTTATGCAAGGGTATGCAATTCTCTTTATCTTAAAAGCCCAAGGGTTCATTGTCTCTGAATGGACATTAAGACTCAAGCCCCAACTCGGGAGAGTCTATTTCTGGGTCCAATAACTCTCTCTCCCCACTAAAGGCCAACACGACTAGCTTGTAATATACTTATTGTGACTTTGGGGTATGTCTTACTTTCTAGCATTCTGAGAGTTTGCTATTTTTCTTGTGAGCTAAGCTGTGTATTTAAACTACACCATTTGTTTTTTATATACTGTGGGATACTTGCAACAAGAGGGGTTCCATATGATTACATTCTACCATGTTTAGAAAAGTAAGCTCTTTAGCCAAGTAGAGAGAGAAGGAAAAACATTTTACATAGAGAAAACAGCATCTGCAAAAACTCAGTTGAGTAACAACTTGGTTACACCCTGGAACTCTAAGAAATCTACTACTGTTGCAGTGCAGAGGCAATACAAGGTAATAAGTGGCAAGAAATGAGATGGCGAGGTAGGTAGTTGCTAGATAATAAGCGCTTTGTAATACAAGCTAAGGAGCTTGAAGTTTTTCTGTAGGAAATGGGAACCACCAAAGACTGTAAAGACATATTTCAGTAGATCACTTCAACAGATTATACAGCATATAGATTTGGGTTGGGGGTGGGGGACCTGACAATAGAAAGATCAGATATCTTTGGTGGGGGTAAGAGGGGAAGTGGAGAACAGAGGCCAAAGATGCAGCTCCGAACTGTGGCAGTAATAGTAGTTACTGAGAGAAAGGTAGAGGTCAGAAATTTAAGGAGTTACAATGAATATGGATTAGAGAATCAGGAAGAAGAAAGAATTTAGGCTATGTTCCAGATCTGTAGTTTGAGCAGCCAAGTAGATATTGGGTTGTAGGAGAAAAGGGTTTGAGATGAGGAATTCGATTTTAAATGCACAGTCAATATCCTGATGGAGATGATCAAAGAGCAGTTAGATACCAAAGGGGAACTGTGGAAAATGGAGGGACCCCAATTCCACTGTGGATTCCATTTTTTTGTAGGAATTTGCATGTCCAACACTACCCAGCTGACATTAATAGTGTCAGATATGGTAGCTAGCATAAGCTCATCCTAGCAACCCAGGAGATTGAACGTAAGTCTCCGGATTCAGGTATCCAAGCTACAGTTATGGTGACCATGTCTTAGGTCTTCTGAAATACTCACTTTTTGGTGAGTAAAACATCTTTACTGAAGCTGTATCATTCCAACACATACACTGAGAAAGGCATTTAAGCCACATTTTTCCTAAGCACCAAGTGCCTAAGAAGAAAAACAGTGGTTCAGGTCAGAAACAAAACAGATCATTTGAACAGCCCAAGGGGTCTCAAAGAGTCGGACACGACTGAGCGACTTCCCTTTCTTTCTTTTTTTCTTATCAGATGATCACCAAGAGTGTCACTTTTTACTCTAGAGTCTCCTTTCCTTCCCAAACAAGACTAAGAAGGAAAAGAGAAATGTTTAAAGTCCTTAGGAGGACAAATATAAATTAATAATTTCTCAAGTGCCTTAGAGCAAAACTCCTTTTGTTGAGCAATTTTTTCCTTTTAACTTTTAATTTTGCCATAATTTGAGGCTCATAGAAAAGTTGTAAGACTAGCAGAAAGAATCTCAACATACATTTCACCCAGATTCTCCAAATTTTAACAATCTACCAATTTGCTCTATTATTTTCTCTATATAAAACACTCATTTTTTCCTAAACTGTTTGAGAGCTAGTTGCTAGCCTGATGAGCTTTTACCCCAACTACTTCATTGTGTATTTCTTAACAACAAGGTCATTCTCTTATATAATTCAGTACAAATATCAGGAAATTAACAGTGATACGATATGATTATCTAATCAACGGACTCCATTTGGCTTTGCCAGTCATCCCAAAAATGCCTCTCACAGCAAAAGAAAATCCCAGATCACACTGCATTCAGTTGTCAGTCTCCTTAACATGGAACAGTTTTTTAGTCTTTGTTTTTTCTTTTGAAAGCAAAATTTTAAAATTTATTTTGTAGAAAGTCCCCCATATTGAGCCTTTCTTAATTTCTCTCATGATTAGATTTCAGGTTATACATTTTTGGCAGGAACACCATGGAAGTAATGTTGAGGTCAGTTTGTCACAATATTGGTGAGGCTGGGTTTACAACTTAAGGTGGTTAGTTTACAACTTAGTTAAGGTGGTATCTGCTGGTTTTCTCCCGTTACTATTTCTCCCCAGGTGGAGAATGCCTGACACGTGGCATGGAGCCTACAGGATGGAGGTTGTCCCAGCCACCACCAGGTGCCTGCGGCAGGGAGTACACAGGATAGAAGACCCATTCTGCCTCGCCCGCCGCCCTTGGGTTGGCCAGAGACCAGAGGTGGTACCGCGAGTCGGCTCAGTCATACGCGCACACAAGAGCCCACGCACAGGCCCGGGCAGGCTGCTCCAGCCGCAAGGGCCAAATCAGGCGCCAGGTGACGGTCCAAAGGCCCAGAGCCCCGCGCATATCCAGAGCCCCAAAGTCCTTGGCGGCAGACACGAAGGAGACTGTGTCAGCAGTTACTATGTTTCCCTTAGTAATTAATAAGAATATTATGGGTAGATACTTTGAAACTATCAAAATATTCCATTACTGATAAACTACCTACCAATTTTAATGTCTATTGATGATTTTTGCCTAAAACAATTATTATTTTGATGGATGCCAATTGCTGATTTTCTATTTCAATTATTCTTTCTACTTTCATAGTTGGCATTATATTGATACTTTAACAAAGAAATTTCTCTTTTCTTTTACCTACCTATCTATTTTCATCAGTATGAACTCACATGTTCTTATTTGGTTCAATGAATTATAACTCATTATTTTCACTCCTTTGATGCTCAGTTTGGGTTTTTTTTGTTGTTGTTGTTTTTTAGCGGGTCTGAGTCCCTCTAAAGAAGAAATTCTTAGTGTTTTTCCATCCCCTTATATGAGAAAGAAAGCATACAGGGGGCTGAGCTGCCTAATTGCCCTTTCCTAGGTGAGATAACAGAGAAGGCGATGGAACCCCACTCCAGTACTCTTGCCTGGAGAATCCCATGGACAGAGGAGCCTGGTAGGCTGCAGTCCATGGGGTCGTGAAGAGTTGGACATGACCGAGCGACTTCCCTTTCACTTTCCACTTTCATGCATTGGAGAAGGAAATGGCAACCCACTCCAGTGTTATTGCCTGAAGAATCCCAAGGACGGGGGAGCTGGTGGGCTGCTGTCTATGGCGTCGCACAGAGTCGGATACAACTGAAGTGACTTAGCAGCAGCAGCAGCAGGTGAGATAAAGCTCTAGGAGTTTCCTTGGAGCGTTGGCCCTCCTTACTGAGAATAGAACTGGGAGCACTCCAAAATGCTTACTTTCCCTTTCCACCTGTCAGAAGCATAAGGGGATTTTTCTCAGATCTTCAACATGAAAAAGTGGTGAGATACCTGGAGATAAAAGTCATAAAAGTGTGGGAATCTCCTTAGACTGGATTCCCAGGAGTTCTTAAGTCTCAAGCTAGTCCACACTCAGTCTTCAAGCAACTAGTAAGCTATCATTTAAGTGATCCTACAAACTGCAGCAGCTCGTGATCTGTATTCACCTCTCTAGTTTTCAGAGTGGTGACTGTCCTATGACCTCAACTCTGAGAAATATATTAAAAGTTACTGGTTTTCAGTTTCTTGTTGTAAGAAGGGGAACAACAACTTCTAAGCTCTTCACATGTTAGAGCAGAAACTGGAAGTCTCAAGAGATATAGATTTATTTTTCGACTATTTCTTGCCCCAAAAGTTATTAATAATCTAAATTAAGGCAAAGAATGTGCTAAAAGAGGTAAAAGAAAAAATTTAAGGTTTATTTTAGGTAAAACAATACCCACTAGATTATGTTATACACCATCCTCTCATTTCTCTTTATCACTCTACCCTACTGTGGCAGGAGCCTTGTTAGCCATGGGCATATTGCATGCCTGGTGCATAAAACAGCATGTGGCACACAGTAAGCATTCAATAAATATTTGTTAACTACTGAGCTAGGAGATAAGGTGCTTTTCTTGACTCTGATCTCCATTATTATAAGGCTAGAAAGGGGCCAAATCCAGCCCTTGTCGTCGTCTGGGTTTTGTGTTTCATCACCAACTGAAATAGAAAACAATTTTAAATCAAAGAGCTTTAAAGTATATTTAAAATACTATTAAATACTCAGTAACAACAGAATTCTTTACGGCAACAGAAAACTGACTCATCCTCTTGGTCATCTTGGACACGAGATTTTTTTTTTTAACCTCATTTATGGATATGTTCCATTTTTTCTTATGATACTGCTTATGTTTACTTACCATATCCAAGAAACTGAAGTAGTAAACTCATTAGATCTAGGCAGTATGGTCAAAGGCAGAATTTAATATTTAGAACATCTGGCACATTCAAAGACCACAATTAGACAGATCTGCTATGACTGACTTTCACGCAGTACACCTAGAATGCTTTCGTTACGGGATAACTTTTGCAGCTGTACTTTTTGACTTCCATTTTAGAATGTCAATATACTTTAAAATACTTCATCTTACTTATGCTGCTGCTGCTAAGCCACTTCAGTCGTGTCCGACTCTGTGCGACCCCATAGATGGCGGCCCACCAGGCTCCCCCGTCCCTGGGATTCTCCAGGCAAGAATACTGGAGTGGGTTGCCATTTCCTTCTCCAATGCATGAAAGGGAAAAGTGAAAGTGAAGTCCCTCAGTCGTGTCCGACTCTTCACGACCCCATGGTCTGCAGCCTACCAGGCTCCTCTGTCCATGGGATTTTCCAGGCAAGAGTACTGGAGTGGGGTGCCATTGCCTTCTCCATCATCTTACTTATACATATTTCATTAAAATTACAGTATTTAATTAAAGTATACTACAATATACAAGCCAATATTGGCAATATGGAAGCCAATATGTTAAGATAAAAAGAGCCTGTTGCAAATTTTTTACAGCTACAGATAAAATTTTAAGAGGTTTAATACTAGATACACAGTTTATAAGAAAAAACAAATATTCACAAAGGAAGATAGCAGGGAACTTACTAGAAAGATGTTAATGTTGAAAAAAGTTCTCATAATTTGATAAGATAATATTAAAATTAAATGAGAAATAAGAACTCCATCCTGAAAGTAATGGGAAGTTACTTAAGAATTTTAATCAGGAAAGTAATTAGATTAACTTTTATAAAGATTATTTTGTTTCATTTCCTTCATCACACTGTCTAATTGTTTTAAACTTATTTATTATGCTTCCCCAACTAGAGTGTAAAGTCTAGGAGAATATAGATTATATCTGACATATTCATTGTTATACCCCCCAATACCTATATGTCACATGCAGCAGGTAAAAAACAAAAGTGGCTGAATGAATTAACATAAACAACCAGTTAAGAAGCTAATGCTTTTGGGTGGGGCTGGGCAACAAAACAACAACAACAAATAATTAAGATCCTAAACCAATGAATTGTTAGTAGGGGCACAGTCTCAAACCAGCCTGAAAAATATTAAAAAGTGAGATTTGAAAACTGGTAACCAAAAGATGTGGGCATTGAGGAAAAGTAAAAAGTAAAATATCATGTGTGGAATTTCAAAACTTACTACAAAGCAAAAATAATAAAGACAGTGTATCAATGGCATTAAGATAAACAAACAGATAAATGGAATAGACTGGAAAATCCAGAAACAAACCTTTACATTTAAAATCAGTTAGTTTTTGATAAGGGTGCCAAGTTCATTCAATGTGGAAAGAACGGTATAAATGGTATGGGACAATTGGGTAGCTACATACTAAAGAATGAAGCTAGACTCTTACCTCACACTATATACAAAAATTAATTCAACATGGGTCATAGAAATAAACTATAAACTCTTAGAAGAAATTACCAGGAGTTTATCTTCATAACCATGAATTAGGCAATAGCTTCTTAGATATAACATGAGCAACAAAAGAAAAAAAAAAAAAAATAAGTAGGATATCATAAAAATTAAAAGCTTTTGTGCTACAGAGGATACTATCAAGAAAGTGAAAAAACAACCCATATAATGGAAGAGAATATTTGCAAATTATATAGCTGATAAGAGTTGTACCAAGATTATATAAAGAACTCTTACAATTCAACAACAAAAAGGCAAATAACACAATTTTTATATGTGGAAAGGACTCAAATAGATGTTTCTCCAAAGAAAATACTCAAGTAGCCAAAAAGCACATGCGAAGATGCTCAATGTTATTAGCCGTTTAGAAAATGCAAATTAAAGCCACAGTGATATACCACTTCACATCCATTAGGATGGCTAAAATTATAAAAGACAGAACAAGTGTTGATGATGGTATGGAGAAACTAGAACCCTCACTCATTGATGATAGAATTGAAAAGTTATATAGTCACTTTGGAAAACAGTTTTAAAAGGTTAAACAAAGTCAGCATATGACCCAATAGTTTCACTCATAGGTATATCCAAGTGAAATTAAGAGCATACAGCTTATATAAAAACTAACATACACATGTACACAGCAGTATTATTTGTAATAGCAAAAAAGTAGTTAACAACTCAAATATCTAGCAATTGATTGATGGATAAATAAATGCGGCAAATCCATATAACAGAATACTGTTCAGTCATAAAAAGAAATTAAGTATTAATATATGCTACAAAATAGATGTACCTTGAATATATTATGCAAAGTGAAAGAAGCCAGACACAAAAACACAAATATTCTATAATTCCATTTACATGAAATATCTAGAATACGCAAATCCATAAACAAAGAAGCCAGATTAATGGTCACCTCAGGTTGATGGTGGAGGATTAGACCACTAATGAGTTCAGTTCTCTCGGGAACAATGAAAATGTTATAAAATTATTAGAAAGTGGCGATGGCTGTACAACTCTGTGAGTATACCAAAACTCAAAGAACTAGTCTCTTTAAAAGATGAATTTTATCATATGTAAATTATATCTCAATAAAACTATATTAAGATAGCACACACACACACACTTCTGGACTTTTGAATAGATCATTCCCCTCCCTGGTGCTTTCCAGCTGACTGCTGCAAAATGCTCAAACAAATTTCAAAAATAAAACATACCAAAACTCTTCCAGATTTATAACTATAGGCCTGAAAGTTAATTTAAGGAACTGTTAGAGTGTGAAGTCCTTGACAGCCATAAAACTATCAATAGCATAGTTCTGTTTCCCTTCATTCCTGACCCTGTTGTTTACTTCCTATCACATTATCTTATATATAGTGAGCGCGCAATAAAAGTTTGCTCAAATGAATCTTCAAAAAAAATTCTAGGAATGTGAATGGTTAGAAGGAAGTATTGCTATAGTGAGGCTTTCCAGAGGAGTACTGATTTCTGAATTCCATCTCTTTCTATTTTTAGCCTTCAACCATCTTGAGGGGAGGAAAGATTTGAAATGTGAGAGTTGGACCATAAAGAAAGCTGAGAGCCAAAGAATTGATGCTTTTGAACTGAGGTGTTGGAGAAGACTCTTGAGAGTCCCTTGGACTACAAGGAGATCAAACCAATCAATCCTAAAGGAAATCAATCCTGAATATTCATTGGAAGGACTGATGCTCCAATACTTTGGCCACCTGATACAAAGAGCTAACTCATTAGAAAAGACCCTGATGCTGGGAAAGATTGAAGGTGGGAAGAGAAGGGGACGACAGAGGATGAAATGGTTGGATGGCATCATCGACTCAATGGACATGAGTTTAAGCAAGCTCCAGGAGTTGGTAATAGACAGGGAAGCCAGGCATGCTGTGGTCCATGGGGTCACAAAGAGTTGGAAACAACTGAGCGACTGAACTGACTAACTGAAGATTTGAGAAATCTTCAGAACATGATCCTAATATAAAGGGTGCCAGTATTACCTTCTTGAATTTTTAATTAAAAACATCTTTCATACAGACCATCTCTAACAGCAGAGTTGACATAAAACACAACATACACCCTTGTACCCTCTTAGACTAGGGAATGGGGCAGTCTGGTTAATATCCACTCATTAAACATAGATCAGTACTTGTCAAATGAATTGGAACGAAATGTACAACAAATTGAGTTGATGTGATCTTATCTTTCTTGAATAAATCAGACAATATTTAGGTATCTTGCACTGCCTTAGGGTCACGGCTGTAACCAACTATCATTATTCTTTATGTTAGGTTGTTGTTGCATGTGTACTCAGTGAGGAAGTTTCAGTTAATGCCAGATAGACTAATTTTTACTACAGGACAGTGAAACCAAGAAAATTAAAAGCTCAAATCTGCACGCTGAAACATCTTTTAAAAAACAAATAATCTGTAATTTACCACTAAATTATGAAGCAAAACAAAAGAAAAGCTGAATGAAAACTTAACTAGGAGGATTGCTGGCATTTGGGAATCCTTTCAAAGACGAGGGATCAAAGGAGTAAGCTTCATACAGTCTTTCAAATATGAAATGTTTGGTGGACTATAAAGAGAGATGGAACAGAAGGATCTCTGCAAATGCTGGTTTGATGAAGACACAAAAAGAGAAAAGCTAATTTATTTATTTGTGCCTTTTAATTTCTTTCTCTGTGTCCATTCCAAGAAACAGACAACCACACCAGGCCAAGCATTCACGGATGCAGAGTTATAATGCTCTTTTACATGTTAAGTTCACAGCAGCAATTTTATATAGCCTGGAAATTTCATCAAATCTGTAAGTTTCCAGGTGTTGCCAATTCCACCTTTAAAAATCACTACTGTACACATCAGCAAAAATACACTGCTTAAAATATCTAACAGGGTGGCTTACTGGAACAAGAGATAGCCCATGAAAGGCACAGTAAAAGTCTCCAGAAAACCATATGTAATACTAAAATGTCTTATTGCTTCTTAAGTAAACAGAACATCTACCTTGGAACTACATGTTAAGTGAAGGTGAGGTTAGCCTCCCTACCCCACTCTCTTCATTCTCTAGCCTGTCCCCTAAGATAGTATCTTTGAAAAGGCAGCTGCAAAGTTTCCTCTTTGAAAATCAACTCTAACACATTTTAAAAACTAAGAAATAGCTATATGTATTCACAAGGGGAAAAATCTGGCGCTGAACTTTTCTTCTGAATTCCCATATACAGGAATCACAACAATTTACAAAAGATATCTATAAATTAGACAAGTAACCTCATGCATATTAGATACATGCTGAAAGATTATAATTTTAAACAATTATAATTGGGGATATAGGTTTTTAAAAAACAAAAACTAAAAAGTTGATCCTATATTAAAATGTCATTTGAACACAGTAAACATTGTTCTGTGTTTTATGAAGGCTCATGGCAGGGCTAGGTTTACATTTAAATCATTGACATTATTTGGTAATTATTCATTTTGGGGTAAAATCTAATATGGCCACTCATGTCATAAGACTACATACTATAGAGATGGAAGGTATCCAAGAGCTCACTAGTCTAAATTTTCTCATTTTACAAAAGAACGAGGCCCAACTTGTTAACTGATTTGTCCAAAATGCCTGGTGCTCTCAAGATTCAGACAGAGCAAAATGCTAGGTTTATTATCTTTAACATTGAAACTATCTGAATCACATTTAATCAAGAAGAAATATCTTTCAAAAGCTTAATTTTTTACTTTCACCATAAAGTGATTTTCTGAGTTTGAAAGAACATTAAGTAGCAATCACTTTTTAATAAAGGAAACCTTCAAATATTTCCTCAAGATCTAAAGCAATGGAAAATTTTAAAATAATCCAGGATAAAGAACAAGGTCCTACTGTTTAGCACAATGAACTATATTCAATATCCTGTAATAAACCATAATGGAAAAGAATATAAAAAAGAATGTATATATATGTAAATACATATATAAAACTTAATCACTTTGATATACAGTAGAAATTAGCACAACATTGTAAATCAACTATACTTCAATAAAAACAAATAAATGAATAAAAATTAACCAGGGAAGTCCAAAGTTAGGGTTCTCCCTTTTATCTTTTTCCCACAGTAGTAGATGCAGGAATCTTATATCTGAATTCAATCTAAGGAAAGGAAAATCACTAATGGAGCAATTTAATCCACAAACTGCCATCTCCTCAAATAATTCTGATGGGTTTGTCAATTTTCTGCTAACCATTGCAATATGCTTTGGTTATCCCGACCACTGTGGACTAGACATTCCCAAAGAGGGTCTGACTTGACCTACTTAGACCCTGACATCTGGAAACTGCATTGTTCCCCATCTTCTCTCCACCACCTGTGAAAAAGATCAGAAAGGTTAGTTGGCGGGTCCTAAAGATGAGATGACAGGCCTGTAGATGCACCTGTGGCCTCTGACCTGTGAGCAGAATTCTCACTTGCATGACAAAGTGAAGCACCAGCCTGGATTTCTAGAAATATAAGCAATTTTCATTTAAATGAATTGTCTCTAGAGACCCTGGGTAGATACCACAAATGAGATGCTCATAAATTTTCTTAGCAAACCCTTAACCTTTGTTTTTACTGACACCATTATTTTTGTATAATAATAAAGAGTAAGTAAAGAGATCTGACGGTAGAAATTTTTTAAAGAAAGAAAAGCGTTATTTGCTCTGTTTGGCTTCAAGATAAAGCTAATATGCAGCATGCCAATGGTTAACCAAAATATCTAATCTGGAATCCAAAGAATAAATATGAAAATTAAAATAACACTGAGACATAAAGATCTGAAGGATAACAGGTACCCACAGTTACTATGCAGATGTTCCACAGACAAAGATGGCTTTCTGGCTCTGCTGTCTATCCCTAGAGGCTTCAACCTTAAGTCTGATACAGAACTACATTCTAAGCTGTAATGATTTCATTTTCTCTATCCTTTGAGATATTAGAAAGGTCCAAATTATGATGAGACTGCAAAACTAAAAGTAAAAAAAAATGCACAGAATTGCCTGTGGGTGCCATTAAAGAAAGTGAATAGATGGCTAGAAGAGTGATATCACAACGAGGAAGCTCACAAGGAGACTGGCATCATTACACAATGTCAACCATTTAGCAAACTGAATTACTTAATTCTGATTTCCTTTACCTATTTATTCTTTAATCCACCATTATTGAAATTAGAAGATCTAAAATCATGCTTCTAATGAGGAAAATCATATCTCTCAACAACAACAACAAAATATACTGGACTCAACAGAGTCACCAAAATTCCTCACAAAGAGAGTCACAAAACATAAGAAGACAGAATATGTCATTATGCTTACTTAACACTGCATTGCTTATCATACCTACCAGGACACTTATCAAAAGTGAAAGGGGACACTATTAAAACTTACAGTAGGAAAGGATGCAGAGAAACAGGAACTCTCATTTACTGCTGACAGAAATGCAAAATGTTAATAGCCACTTCAGATAGTCTGGCAGTTTCTCACCAAGTTAGACATATACCCACCATATAACCAACTCAGCAGTCATGTTTCTAGTTATTTTCCCAAGTGAAATGAAAACATGTTCATGCAAAAATCTGTATGTAAGTTTTTACAGCAGCTTTATTCATAATCACTAAAAACTGGAAGCAACCAAGATACTGTTCAACACGGTAATGGACAAACAAACTGTGAGACACCCATACAATGTAATACTATTCAGTGATAAAAAGGACCAAGCTAGTGATTCAGATAAGGTGGATATAACTTAAATGCATCTTCCTAAGTGAAAAAAGGCAGACCTGAAAGGTTGCATATTATGCAATTCTCTTCATATGACATTCTCCAAAAGGTGAAAACTAAAAGTACAGAAAAACAGGTGAGTGGTTGTGAGGGACTGGGGGAGTGGGCATCAGTTTACTAAAGGGGACATATGGGAAGTTTTAGGGTGGAGGAAATATTCTGGAGAGGTGGAGACCTGATACTATGTATCTGGTAAAGCACAAAAACCCTACAACACAAAAAGTGAACTTTAATATATGCACATTAAAAAAAAAAAATCAACCAAGAGGTTGGGGACCTCAAGATGGAATGCAGACATAATCTCACTGAAAAGGGTACAAAAAAAAAAAAAAAAAGGAAGGAGCTGACTTAAAATTACTTTGGAAAATAATGTTTTGATTGGAAACAATAAGAGTAGAAGAAAAAGGAAATGTATGTGAACAGTTTTCTAGTTGGCAGGTTGTTCTTATAGTGGTAGAAGTTAACATTTCTGAAACTGCTTTACCTGTATGCCATAGTTGAAGAAATAAGGAGATGGATGACAGACGGTGGAAGCCAGGCTAAAAAGTTCAGATAAACAAAAGGGGAAAGCTAAAACAATTCTATGGTATGGGATTAGTTAGCGTTATCAGTATGAACTGATGTTTAGCTTAATATACAACAGATTAAAAGATACAGAAATAACTACAGATGTGAGATTATATATATATATATATGAGAATTAGTATATATACATGTATTTCCTTGCTCTGTCTGTTGAGAAGGCCTAGAAACAGTGACATTCCAGTAGCAATGAGCATATTCATTGCCCAGATATTGGTTTATAAATACCACTAACCATGGAACCAGGACTTCTTGGAAAAATGGTTGATTCTAGGACTAGGGTAGGCAAAATACAAGATGAGCCCATAGCATCCTGCAGTGCCAAAAAGTAAAGAAGTTTTCAAAAAACCCAAAAGGATGGGGACTTAAGAGCCAACCTGAAAGAGCTTCCATCTGCCAAGTTGGAACCACCCGAACAGCAAAGTAACATAGTAAGGAATTATAACTCTAAGTATAAAATAAATATGCACAAGTCCATATTGATACAAATGACTGAAGAAATGAATGAGGGAGAAAAGACAGATCTTCCGTACAAAATTTCAAATAATTTATGCAGATACTCTAATTATACCCCTCCTTTGAGCATGGGCTGGACTTAGTGACTTATGAAGAACAAAGCATCGGGCGTTGAGGTAACCTTATAGTGAAGAAGCCTAGCAAACACTGCCTTGGCCAGATAACTCAAGGTTAACATCAACAATGGTAAGTTACATATTGACAGAATGTACCCCTAATATTATGTGATGAGAAGGGCAATTTATTTCTGTGGTATCATTCCTCCCAAAAACATAAACTCAGTCTACATGAGGAAAACATCAAGCAAACCCAAACTGAGACATGATAATAAACAAAATAGCTGACAATACTCCTCAAAACTGTTAAAATTATGAGAGATAAAGACTGATAAACTGTCAAAGAGCAGAGGGGACAAAGAGACATGATACGTAAATGCAATGTGGTATCCTGGATTGAATCACAGAACAGAAAAAAGACATTAGTGGAAAAGCTAGCAGAATCTGAATAAAGTCTAGAGTTTAGTTAATAGTAATGAACTGCTACTGATTCTTAGTTTTGACAAACGTACCATGTTTGTATTACATGTTAACAATGGGGAAAATGAGATGAGGGATAAAAAACTCTGTAACATATTTGTAACTTTTCTGTAAATCTAAAATTATTCCAAAATTAATAGTGTGATTAAAAAGGAAAAAAATAGGACATTGTACTCATCTCATGTATGGTCCAAGTCTACCTTCACTTTCAGCATCCTTTGTTGAAAATCTAGAGCATAACAGTTGAGTTTGTGCTATCTGGTGATAAATAGAAAATCTAACTGGATTCCATCACTGCTAAAAAAGATTTTTTTAGACTTGCTTTTATAATTTCTAGCTATAAATATATATTTTAAAAATGCTTTAAAAAAGGCTCCCTGAGCTGATTTGGGGAGGGGGTGTTGGGGATACATAAGAAAAGATAATTTGTTATGAAATTTAGAACTTCCTTTCTGTTCAGGTTTTATATTTAGGGCTTAAATATTTTATTCTTGCAGGAGATAAGAACAACATGGCAACTGGAAAAGAAATCCCATTACTCACAAGATCAGTGATGAACTGGGGAGTCCACAACGCTACTGTACCTCAAGAGAGGTAAGAAACAAATTGGTAGAGTTTCAAAGATCACTTATAAGGATAAACGGGAGTAAAAGAAGATACTGAAAACTGACAAGCCATCTTCTCTCCTCGGCTGGTAGCAAACAGGCTGCATGTTTTAATTAACTTTTTGTATTAAAACAACTCTGTCTGCTGAAGTAAGATGAACATTTTCCTTAGAGAGCTCTTGTTGCCAGAAATACCTCCTATTTTGGTGGGGGGTGGGGTGGTGGGGTGGTGGGTGGGAATAAATTACAGATTGAGTATAGAAATCATTTGAAAGCAAACATTTTTCTTGATGCTCTTCTCCCTTCAATAGCTGTATGAAGAGCAGAGGTGTTTAACGGAGTTACAGGTATTTTTAAGTACACTGCTGCTGCTGCTAAATCGCTTCAGATGTGTTCGACTCTGTGTGACCCCATAGACGGCAGCCCACTAGGCTCCCCCATCCCTGGGATTCTCCAGGCAAGAACACTGGAGTGGATTGCCATTTCCTTCTCCAATGCATGAAAGTGAAAAGTCAAAGTGAAGTCTCTCAGTGTGTCCGACTCTTAGCAACCCCATGGACTGCAGCCTTCCAGGCTCCTCCATCCATGGGATTTTCCAGGCAAGAGTACTGGAGTGGGGTGCCATTGCCTTCTCCGGGGAGGTGCATCACAAACTAGAATTATAGACAAAATTACTTTTCAGTATGTCCAATATACCAATGTGCATTATACCTGAACCTAATATAATAGTAACACAATAAATATTACCCTTAATTTTCCCATAGAATCCATTTTATTTATTCATTTAGTCAATAAATATTTACATTCCTTATGTGCTAGGCACATTTTTTTTTAACAGCTCTGTTTGTTTGGGGAGAGAAAAGATACATGCTCATTATTTTACAATTCAAACAAGTACAAAAATGAAAGGCAGTCAAAACCATTCTACAACTTAATACACCCAGCATTTAACATTTGGTGAAAAAGAATCTAGACATTCCTCTTTTGTCAGGCACATTAATAATTAATTTATTAAAAGCAATTTAGCCACTTTTCAAGTAAGTTTCTTTAAAAAAATAAAGGATAACTCAGCTAAAAATTTGAATTTTAAAATCAATATTAACCCTAGACTCTACCCTTATTAAAAATAATCTGAAAATTCAGCCCAATGATTTTCCTTCACCTGAAATTTATCTAATAGAACTTTTCTCTGACTATTTCTACTTAGCCTATAGTACATAAATGGTCACTTACTATCTGCAGCAGTAAAAAGTAATAGTAAACAACAAAACAAAACCAAAGGGAAAAAAAACAGTAAAATACTTAAGTGTTGAAAATCACATTCAAAGGCAGGGATAGAGGGGTGAAGACAGGGAGCTACACAAGTCGTTGCACATTTCTCTTTATTTTTACTTCCATGTTCATCTTGAAAATTCTCAACAGAAAAAAGTTCAGGCATTTTCTTACTAAATACAATTTTAAGTTAACTTGGGCTTGATTCACTAGGTTAAATCTGAGAGTGAAAATGACCATATCTAAAGCTTTCACAGCATCTGAATTTTTAATTCAGTGCAAACAAAACATACTCTCTTCTAAGCGATCAGTTATCCCTGTTTCCACCCACCTTTCCTTTCATTCCCACTTACACTGATATGAATAGATGACTTGATGGATCCCCCTGACTTCCATCCTGGCCTCCCTTCGCTTTCTCCTCACCTCACTCTAATGTCAGAAGTTATAGGTATACTTTGGAATTGATTTCAGAATGGTTCCACTAAGAAAACTTGGCATTCCTCTTCTTGAAGCTTAGCCCTTGTTTTGGCTCTTCTCTTGCTGCCCCATAACTCAATATCCCGTCTTTATGTCCAACTGCGGACTGCCTATGTCTCTACCTACTCTTCTCAATATCATTTCTGATACTGCTGAGGCTATTGATCTTTTTAAAAAAACAAACAAAAAACAGCATTTGGCTTTACTATTTTTCCTTTATTATCTATTTTCTATATCTCTGATTTCTGCTCTTATCTTTATTTTTACATTCCTTCTACTTACTGTGGGGTTACTTTGCTCTTCTTTTCTAACAGACTTCAGCTAGAAGATTACACCATTGTTTTAAAGTGAGCATATTTATTTTAGCTATTACAACATTCTTGTCTGTTAGTTCCATCATTTCTGCCTTTACTCAGTCTGTTCATTTGGTTGTAAGTTATATTTTCTCAATTTTTGACACATCTATAATGTTTTTACTGTATGCTAAATATTGCTGATTTATATTCTTGAGTGTTAGATTCTGTTAAAAGAGGATTGGACTTTGTTCTAATGGGCAGTTAAATTACATCTAAACCAATTTGATCCACATGGGGCTTATGTTCAGGGTGGGTGTAGAATAGTCTTCATTCTAGAATTTAGTCCTACTACAAAGTGGGTGACCCTTCTGAAGTCTTCTCTGAATTTCCCATGTATTCAGAAAGGTTTTTTTACTCTGCTGATGGGAACCCAAATGACTTCTGATTCTGTACAAGCACTGAGAATTTGTTCAGGTTACAGCTCTTAATAACTTCTTTCCTAGAATCAGTTCTTTTCCAACATCATGGCATTTCACCATAGCCAATGTGCAGAAGTGTGGGACTCCTATACGGATTTCTAGAGCTCTTTATCTATATAACTCCCTCCTCTATGGTATATTACCCTTAAATTCTAGCCACCATGGCTTCCCCAAACTCTGAAGTTTGTGTCTCACACCACTCAGCAATACCATCGGGTTCTATTTGGGATTTCCCTTCTGTACCACAATCTGGAAACTGCCTCCAGGCAAAGAGCCACAGCAATTGCAGAGCTCACATCTTCTGATTCCTCTAGGAATCAGACTGTTAGACTGCCAGTTGTCCAGTCTGTGAGGAGTATCTGTATACTGTTTCAAGTATCTGTCCAGTTTTCCAGTTGTTTATATAGAGCAGCAATTCTAGATCCTGTACTCTCATGGTGAGAAACAAAAGTCCTTTCTCACAGTATTTGACTATATATAAAACAACTGTAGAGACTACATTAACAAAAATGAGTGCAATCAGCCTATTACTTCAAAAGTTAAAAATATCAGCATTTGTTGCCAACAATAAAATTAGAACTTTCAGGCAAAAATTAGAATTGCAGAAAACATATCAGGGACCATAACCTTGACAGCTTTCCAATACTTACTCCTCACTACTTTTCAGATAAGATCAGTGGTGATACTAACACATGTGTGGAGTTTTTATACTGTGTACTAATGGTTTGCACACCTCAGTGAACCAGTATTTCCAAATGACCAACGCATGGTACAAAATTATGGGTGACTAAAATATTCATTCAAAATAAAAGACAGAACAATAGATTTTAATGTAATAATATACAAAAGTTCATTGAAATGATTTCAGATTCCACACTGCAACTAACCTTTAAGAAACTACTACCTGTCAAGTTCTGCCATAAGATCAAAGAAGAATACTCAACTACCTGAAAAAATGATTAAATTACTCCTTCTTTTTCCAGCTGCTTCTGCTGCTGCTAAGTTGCTTCAGTTGTGTCCAACTCTGTGCAACCCCATAAACGGCAGCCCACCAGGCTCCCCCATCCCTGGGATTCTCCAGGCAAGAATAATGGAGTGGGTTGCCATTTCCTTCTCCAGTACATGCAAGTGAAAAGTGAAAGTGAAATCACTCAGTCGTGTCCAACTCTTAGCGACACCATGGACTGCAGCCCACCAGGCTCCTCCGTCCATGGGATTTTCCAGGAAAGAGTACTGGACTGGGGTGTCATTGCCTTCTCCACCTTTTCCAACTAAATACCTAAGACTAGATTTTCTTCATTTACTTCAATCAAAACAACACTTTCCAACAAACTGAAGGCAGAAGCAGATATGAATATTCCATTGTCTGCTATTAAGCCAAAGATTTACAAAAATATAAAACAATTAACTCTTTCTAGTATTATTTATATTAACATTCAATGAGTTCATTATTATTGTTTTTTTTTAAATTTTATTTTTAAACTTTACATAATTGTATTAGTTTTGCCAAATATCAAAATGACTCCATCACAGGTATGCATGTGTTCCCCATCCTGAACCCTCCTCCCTCCTCCCTCCCCATACCATCCCTCTGGGTCATCCCAATTTCTCTTATAGTAAATACCAACAAATACAATCCACTGAAACAAAATCTCCTTGCTATCTTCAATAATTTTTAGCATTGAACAGGGGTCCTGAAATCAAGAAGTTTGAGAACCTAGCAAGTCTAAGTACTGTGAAACTGTAAGAGATTTTGCTCAGTTATACCAGGCTAACTCCAGCCTCTGACACTGCCCCAACACTTAGCAAGTGTCTGTGCTAAGTCACTTCAGTCATATCTGACTCTCTGCGATGCTAGGGACTGTGGCCTGCCAGACTCCTCCGTCCAAGGGATTCTCCAGGCAAGGATACTAGAGTGGGTTGCTAAGCCCTCCTCCAGAGGATCTTCCTGACCCAGGGATCGAACCCATGTCTCTTACCTCTCCTGCACTGGCAAGTAGGTTCTTTACCTCTAGCGCCACCTGGGAAGCCCAAGTGTCCAGTGAAGAAAAAAAAAAGGCTATGCATTTTGGGCTTACCTCAATTTCCATCTGTCAAACTAGCCCACACAACTGTTAAAAGTTCTTCTGATTTCTCTTTTCTCCTCTGGATTCCCTCTGCCTGGAAAAAAACTAATCCTAAAAACATGCCCATACTTAGCAATTGCTCTCAGGAAAAAACAGCTAGCTATCTCAGTTCACATGAGAAGGAATCTCTAGAATTTAAGTTTACCTCTTCTCTTTGCTTCCATAGCTCTATAGCTTTCAAAATAAGATTTTTAGAATTTATCCAATTTCTGCATAACATCTATAGCCTGCCACTACTCACTGTTGCTGCTGCTACTGCTGCTGCTAAGCTGCTTCAGTCGCGTCCGACTCTCTGCAACCCCTGAGACGGCAGCCCACCAGGCTCCCCCGTCCCTGGGATTCTCCAGGCAAGAACACTGGAGTGGGTTGCCATTTCCTTCTCCAGTGCATGAAAGTGAAAAGTGAAAGTGAAGTCGCTCAGTCGTGTCCGACTCTGAGCGACCCCATAGACTGCAGCCTACCAGGCTATTCCGTCCATGGAATTTTCCAGGCAAGAGTACTGGGGTGGGATGCCATTGCCATATTACACAGGCCTTATGATCCACTTGCTGGTGTTATTTAGTTGTTAAGTTATGTCTCACTCTTGTGACCCCTGCACTTTAGCCCACCAGGCTCCTCTGTCCGTGGGATTTCCCAGGCAATAATACTGGAGTGGGTTGCCATTTCCTTCTCCATGGGATCTTCCTGACCCAGGGATCCAATCTGTGTCTCGTGCTTGGCAGGTGGGGTTCTTTACCACTGAGCTGCTACCAAATAACAATAGCCAACACTTATTAACTAGCTGCGAAACAATATTCTAAGCATTTTATATAATGCTTAGAACTCATTTGATTCTCAAGAGAACATGATAAGGTATTGTCACTAAAGTTACACAGCTTATAACTGGTAAAGTTAGAATTCAAATCCAGCAGTTTGGTTTCCAAGTCTTTAACCTTTGCCTTATCTACTGTACATTTTTCCCTCAGGAAGTTCAGTTCAGTTCAGTCGCTCAGTCGTGTCCGACTCTTTGCAACCCCATGAATCACAGCACGCCAGGCCTCACTGTCCATCACCAACTCCCAGAGTTCACCCAAACACATGTCCATCGAGTCAGTGATGCCATCCAGCCATCTCATAAAGTAAT
>NW_011494945.1:8151956-8152769 GCF_000754665.1 Bison bison bison | reverse complement strand
ATGCCATCCAGCCATCTCATCCTCTGTCATCCCCTTCTCCTCCTGTCCCCAATCCCTCCCAGCATCAGAGTCTTCCAATGAGTCAACTCTTCACATGAGGTGGCCAAAGTCCTGGAGTTTCAGCTTTAGCATCAGTCCTTCCAATGAACACCCAGGACTCATCTCCTTTAGAATGGACTGGTTGGATCGCCTTGCAGTCCAAGGGACTCTCAAGAGTCTTCTCCAACACCAAAGTTCAAAAGCATCAATTCTTCAGTGCTCAGCTTTCTTCATAGTCTAACTCTCACATCCATACATGAACACTGGAAAAACCATAGCCTTGACTAGAAAGACCTTTGCTGGCAGAGTCGTATCTCTGCTTTTCAATATACTATCTAGGTTGGTCATAACTTTCCTTCCAAGGAGTAAGTGTCTTTTAATTTCATGTCTGCAATCACCATCTGCAGTGATTTGGAGCCCCAAAAAATAAAGTCTGACACTATTTCCCCATCTATTTCCCATGAAGTGATGGGACCAGATGCCATGATCTTCGTTTTCTGAATGTTGAGCTTTAACTCAACTATTTCACTCTCCACTTTCACTTTCATCAAGAGGCTTTTTAGTTCCTCTTCACTTTCTGCCATAAGGGTGGTGTCATCTGCATATCTGAGGTTATTGATATTTCTCCCGGCAATCTTGATTCCAGCTTGTGCTTCTTCCAGCCCAGCATTTCTCATGATGTACTCTGCATAGAAGTTAAATAAGCAGGGTGACAATATACAGCCTTGACGTACTTCTTTTCCTATTTGGAACCAGTCTGTTGTTCCATGTCCA
>NW_011494945.1:8151280-8151856 GCF_000754665.1 Bison bison bison | reverse complement strand
GTCTGTTGTTCCATGTCCAGTTCTAACTGTAGCTTCCTGACCTGCATATAGGTTTCTCAAGAGGCAGGTCAGGTGGTCTGGTATTCCCATCTCTTTCAGAATTTTCCACAGTTTATTGTGATCCACACAGTCAAAGGCTTCGGCATAGTCAATAAAGCAGAAATAGATGTTTTTCTGGAACTCTCTTGCTTTTTCCATGATCCAGCAGATGCTGGCAATTTGATCTCTGGTTCTTCTTCCTTTCTAAAACCAGCTTGAACATCAGGAAGTTCTTGGTTCACGTACTGCTGAAGCCTGACTTGCAGAATTTTGAGCATTACTTTACTAGGATGTGAGATGAGTGCAATTGTGTGGTAGTTTGAGCATTCCTTGGCATTGCCTTTCTCTGGGATTGGAATGAAAACTGACCTTTTCCAGTCCTGTGGCCACTGCTGAGTTTTCCAAATTTGCTGGCATTTTGAGTGGAGCACTTTCACAGCATCATCTTCCAGGATTTGAAACAGCTCAACTGGAATTCCATCACCTCCACTAGCTTTGTTTGTAGTGATGCTTTCTAAGGCCCACTTGACTTCACAT
>NW_011494945.1:8128029-8151171 GCF_000754665.1 Bison bison bison | reverse complement strand
TCTTTGGAACTCTGTATTCAGATGCTTATATCTTTCCTTTTCTCCTTTGCTTTTCGCTTCTCTTCTTTTCACAGGTATTTGTAAGGCCTCCCCAGACAGCCATTTTGCTTTTTTGCATTTCTTTTCCATGGGGATGGTTTTGATCCCCGTCTCCTGTACAATGTCAGGAACCTCCGTCCATAGTTCATCAGGTACTCTGTCTATCAGATCTAGTCCCTTAAATCTATTTCTCACTTCCACTGTATAATCATAAGGAATTTGATTTAGGTCATACCTTAATGGTCTAGTGGTTTTCCCTACTTTCTTCAATTTGAGTCTGAATTTGGCAATAAGGGGTTCATGATCTGAGCCACAGTCAGCTCCTGGTCTTGTTTTTGCTGACTGTATAGAGCTTCTCCATCTTTGGCTGCAAAGAATATAATCAATCTGATTTCGGTGTTGAGCATCTGGTGATGTCCATGTGTAGAGTCTTCTTTTGTGTTGTTGAAGAGAGTGTTTGTTATGACCAGTGCGGTCTCTTGGCAAAACTCTATTAGCCTTTACCCTGCTTCATTCTGTACTTCAAGGCCAAATTTGCCTTTTACTTCATGTGTTTCTTGACTTCCTACTTTTGCATTCCAGTCCCCTATAAGGAAAAGGATACCTTTTTTGGGTATTAATTCTAAAAGGTCTTGTAGGTCTTCATAGAACCGTTCAACTTCAGCTTCTTCAGCATTACTGGTTGGGGCATAGGCTTGGATTACTGTGATATTGAATGGTTTGCCCTGAAAACAAACAGAGATCATTCTGTCGTTTTTGATATGGCATCCAAGTACTGCATTTCGGACTCTTTTGTTGACCATGATGGCTACTCCATTTCTTCTAAAGGATTCCTGCCCACAGTAGTAGATATAATGGTCATCTGAGTTAAATTCACCCATTTCCCTCAGGAAACTTAGCCCATTTTCATGGTTGTTACTAACAGCTCAAGAGTGAAAATATCTAAATCTTTATCTCTAGGTCTAATCTGTTTAACTGCTTGCTGAACTTCAACCTGGATATTCAGCGTATCTAAAACCAATGTGTGTTTCTTCTTCACGCCCTGAAAACTTCCTTTTCCAAACATTGCTCTTTCACTGTTACCATCCTTTCCACCTTTGGTCAATCCAGGCAATTATAATTTTCTTTTCCTCTAAATTTCAGAAACATCTATGTTAGTAATTCCCAATGATCCATAACCAAAAGTCTACTGTGGTGCATCAAAAAACAGTAATATAATGTGTTGTTCTATTTAAAATCTGTCCTTAATTCTAAGATAATTCCTATATTTTATTGTTAAAGTCTTTTTTCTTTTGTGAAATTGTGATAATAGATAATATTTTAAAAAATTTTTTTCATGAATTGAAAAGTTGACAATATTATAATGATTCCCAAGTTATTTGGTTGATTTGTTTTAAAAATTTACTGATCTAGGAGATTTGAAAATCTGCAAACTACTCATCTATACTAACATTATTAGTTTATCAGGATCTGCTTTTGACTGACTCCTTGCTTCTCTAATATCATCATGTATATCAAGTCAGGAATTCTTCTCAAAGACAGCCCAAACAAAAGTAATAATAGTTAGTAACTTTTGGGTCAGTATCAAAGAGTTAGAAATGTGCTGCAATTGTCCAAATTCCAATTCTATGATGGAACTGGATATATGATATATCCAATTGATATATGGATTATGAATTATGGATATATGGTTATGATATAAACCCTCACAAAAGTAGACTTAATAGCAAATTTTTTCACTATGGTCCAATGTGCGAAGTCACTTTAGTTGTGTCCAACTCTTTGCGACCCTGTGGACTGTAGCCTGCCAGGTTCCTCTGTCTATGGGATTTTCCAGGCAATACTGGAGTGGGTTGCCATTTCCTCCTCCAGGGGATCTCCCCGACCCAGGGATCAAACCTGAGTCTCCTGTGGCTCCTGCACTGCAGGTGAATTCTTTACCACTGAGACACGGGGGAAGCCCAATTGCACAAAACAGGCGTTATCAGTTGGTTTTTCAAAATGTTCAAAAAAGATACTGTTGTCTTCCTGCCTTTAGACTCAGTTAACTATTCTTAAACTCATTACCTTCTGAAATACTAGACCCACCTATTTATGCAATAAAGAATTATGTTCCTTACTTAATTCTTAAGCTTTTCTAACAGCTTTGCATGGAAATCTTTTTACAGTCTTAAACATGGTAAAATCACCTTTTACCAAGCACTTTCTTTTTACAGTCAGTCTTAATCAAGGTAAAACCACCTTTACCAAGTACTTTCTGATATATAATCTTACTTAATTCACAAAACACCTAAATGGATTTCCATCAATTTTTACTTTTATCACCAGGATGAAAGCAAGTAGCATGTTTTGAATAGCATATCATTGAGAAGAAATATGAAATATCTGCTCTAAAACCCTTCATTTCATAATTAAGAATAATGTAGCTTAAACTCACACAGTTAGTGAATATACACAATTGAGACCAGAAAGCTAAGCCTTCTAGATATCTAAGGAATTGCAAGAAGAAGGTGTAATTCACAAGAAGAACCCACAGTCATATAGAACCAAGTCAGAAATTACTATATTCCTAGAATTAAGCAAAACAGTGGGTTAGGATGAGGTCAGAATATACATAATACAACAGCTGCATTAATGGCCAAAGGGAGCATAATTGCTTTGGGGTCACAATGACCAAAAGTCATGCTGATGTGCAAGCTTCCTGGGGCAATTTGAGAGAAAGAAACCCAAGAAGCGAGTAAGGATGAAGAACAAAAATAATCTACCCTACAACTTAGCCACTAAGGAAGGTGCAGTGCAGTCAAAAGATTAGAGTTTTGATCCATCAATAGATAAATGAATAAACAAAATTTAGTATATCCATAAACTTACTTGGTATATCCATAAACTTATTCCTATAGAATATTACTCATTTATAAAAAAAACTGAAATTCTGATACATGCTACAACATGGTGAATCTTGAAAAGTGCTCAGTGAAGTAAGCCAGACAGAAAAAGTCAAATATTGTATAATTCCACTTATATGAGGTACTCAGAAATGGGCAAATTCATAGAGACAGAAAGGAGAATAGAGTTTACCAGGCATGAGGAGAATGGGAGTGAGGAGTTATTATTTAATAAGTACAGAGTTTCTGTTGGAATTATGAAAAATTTCTAGAAGTGGATAGTGGTGATGACTGTACACCAATGTGATTATACTTAGCATCAGTGAAGTATATACATTAAAATGGTAAATTTTATGTTATGTATATTTTATCACAATGGAAAAAAATGGATGAAAAAATTAGAATTTTGGATGTATGAGGAATTTTTGGTTTTCTAGGCTACTCACTAATTTATCACCTTGTTAGTTAAGAGTTATTTCCCCTAAAAGCATTTCTTGAAAAAATTAGTAAACTCAAACATTTTCATCAACAGGTACATATTTTGACAAACATATAAGAATTACAGGTAGCTCCAGAAAACAGTCCTGGCAGTAAAACCAATCCTGTTCTTATTCAATGGTTATATAATCATCCTAAACTTATTTCTACAAGACATTGTCATTTTTTAAAAAATCTCATTTACCAGGGGAGGGACCAAGAACTCCCTTCATCAGGATGCCAGGGGGATGGAAGACCTCTGAGACTAAATAACTGAACCATTTCAGCAGATCATTGATTTTAGCCTCTCTTGCTCTTAATCTAATAGTGTCCTACCTCACTGTGCCTGGGGTCACATTTCAAAAGCCTAAAGAAGCCAGAAGCCAGGCAAGAAATGTAAATTAATGAAGCATGGGCATGAATTTGGGGAGAAGCAGGAAGATGAAGAAAGCTAGAGCAGCCTGGAGTGTTTCTGTCATACCAACAGAGCACTGTCAATTGCTGCCAAGTGGTAATGCTAGCCCACATTTCCCATACTTTCTGAATTTTTTTAAAAAAGGCTGCAAATTCAGATTTTTCAACTTACTCTAAAAGCTAAGCAAAACAGATCTGAGGACCCCCAGTAGCCTACGGACCCCAAATCTGTGCTTTTTGCTCCATGCATATCCTTCTCCAAACCGTGAAGGAAAATGGCAGGAAACAATACTTTCTAATTATGCCATATCTCATTTTGCATAAGGACTTCAATTCCCTGAAAGCAAGGCAGCAAGCAACATTCAAGGAACATAAAGAAACCAAAGGAGTGAACCAAAAAGAAAATTTACATACTTAATATATGAAAAGTAAAAACCTGGCACTTTAGATAATCATTCAACTTTCACAATGTAAGGAACTGAGATGAGGGCTATGATAAGTGGAGAACAGTGGAAGAAAATACTAAGCAGCAAAAAAAAAAAAAAAAAACTAAGCAGCTAGAATAAAAGTTTTAAAACTCTTTAAAGCCACTATAAATTACACAATAGGGAATATGATCCCAGTGATTTAAAATAAACCTGTCCCTCTATGGCACAACATGAAATATCTGCTGTATCATTTTTGATCCCACTATCTTGAATTCCACCTGATTTTTACAACTGCGGTTGATATGACAAATACAGAACTGCAAGTGTAGGTGCAACTTCCCAGATTTCAAGTGAAAAATTCTATTTTGTGAATTTTTTTTGAAACTACCTCCTACTTGAAAAAGATAAAGGAAGGGAGAAATGCAACTGGAAAAAGGAAAATACTTTGGGAAAAAAGCTGCTTTCTTGCAGTTTGACAGATACAGGAGCCAAGAACAGTGGTGAAATAAAAGCTAATTTCTTTGTTGTTTGTTTTTATTTTTTAATTTATTTATTTTCATTGGAGACTAATTACTTTACAAATAAAACTAGCTACTACCCTCCAAAGGTAATCCCGTCTCTGGCCAAGAAGAGTCAGAATTCTTCCTTAAACTTTATCCAGTTAATTTATCCACAAATGGTACCATTTCCTTCTACTCAAAACAAAATATATACTAGGATCCAGTAGCATTACATGCTTCTATGCTAGGCACCATGCTAAGCATATCGCATGCATCATTTAATACCAGAGTTAAAAGGAGTTGGGTAAGGCACTACTAATTCACGGAAAAGGCAAATCTAATCTTATCCAAGAAGACATCTCTGAGGAAGTTAACGTACTGTTGAGTCAAAGGCTAAACATGTTTCATCTAGGCAACGTCTCCTGGCCGGGGTAAGAGCATGAGAAAACGCCCTGTGATGGAAGCAAACACAGTAAGTTTAAGGTGGAGTATAAAAGCCCATGTAGCCAAAGAGAAAAAGAACAAGGGAAAGCATGCTGTGTGGTTAGGGCAGAAGAAAGAGGCCATCCAGGGCCCTGCTACTTACAAGTCTCCATCTTCAGAGGAACAAAAACCACTAAAGTTATTAGAAAAAGAGGTAGACAGCATGATTCGATTTGTGGGTATCTTTATGCATTTTTAAATAAAAGTAAAAATATCTACTCTCTTAGCAATTTTCAAATACACAATACAGCATTGTTAACTCATCATGCTATATGTTAATCCCCAGGACTTATTTATCTTATAACTAGAAGTTTGTACCTTTTGATCACCTTCAAGTATTTTGCTCACCTCCCACCTCTCACAAGCTACAAGGCGGCTTCCCTTGTAGCTCACTTGGTAAAGAATATGCCTGCAATACAGGAGACCCGGGTTCAATTCCTGGGTTGGGAAGATCCCCTGGAGAAGGAAATGGTAATCCACTCCAGTATTCTTGCCTGGAGAACCCCACGGACAGAGGAACCTTAAGGGCTATAGTCCATGGGGTCGCAAAAGTTGGACACGACTTAGCAACTAAACTACTACCACCTCTCACAACCACCAATCTATTCTCTGTAATCTGTAAGTCCTTCTTCTTTTATATTCCACATACAAGTGATATTACACATTTGTCTCTGTCTGAGAAAATACAGTATGAGCCTTTCTCTGACTTATTTCACTTAGCAAATGCCCTCAAGATTCATACACGTTTTCACAAAGGCAAGACTTCCTTCTTCTTTATGGCTGAATATTTCAATGTCTGCGTGCATGTGTACCAGACTTTCTTTATCCATTCATCTGCTGATGAACGAACATAGGTTGTTCCCATATCTTGGCTATTGTAAAGATAGCTGCAATGAACAGGGGGCTGCAGATTTTTTTTTTTTTTTGACATAGTGATTTTATTCCCTTTAAATAAATACCTGGAAGTGAAATTGCTGGGTAATATGGTATTCTATTTTCAGTTTCTGTGAGTACTCTCCATACTGTTTTCCATAGTGGCTGCACCAGTTTACATCCCTACCAACAGTGCAAAAGTCTCACCAATATTCTCACCAACACGTATTTCTTATCTTTTTGATACAAGACATTCTAATAGGTATGAGATGATGTTTTACTGTTATTTTGACTTGCTTTTCTCTGATGGTTAGTAATAGTAAACACTTTTTCATGTACCTGTTGGCCACTGGCATATCTTCTTAGGAAATGTCTATCAGATCCTTTGCCTACTTTTTAATTGGATTGTTTTTTCCACTGAGTGTATGAGTTCTAAACATATTTTAGAATTTCTTATCAAATATATATTTTGCAAATAATTTCTTCTATTTAGTAGGTTGCCTTTTCATTTTGTTGATGATTTCCTTTGCTGTATAGAAGCTTTTTAGTTTGATGTAGTCTCACTTGGGTTTTTATGTTTGCTTTTTTTTTTTTTTTTTTGCCTGTTTTTGGTGTCAAATAACAAAATAACAATAATCATTGCCAACACCTATGTCAAGGAATTTATCCCCTGTTTTCTTCCAGGAATTTTATCGTTTCAGATTTTATATTCAAGTCTTTAATCCATTCTGAGTTGATATTTTGTGTATGTTAAGATAATGGTCCATGTTTCATTGTTTTGTATGTAGCCATCCCTTTCCCAACCTCATTTATTAAAAGAAACTTTATTCCCATTGTATATTCTTGACATCTTCCCCCATTGTATATTCTTGGCTCCTCTATTATAAATTAATTGACCCTGGATATACAGTATTATTTCTAGGGTCTCTACTTTGTTCCATTCATTGATGTGCTTGTTTTTAGGTCAGTGCCATAGTGTGTTGATTACTACAGCTTTGTAATTTAGTTTAGAAATCAGGAAGTGATAGCCCCAGACTGGTTATTCTTTCTCAAGATTGCTTGACTATGTGGGGGTCTTTTAAGGTTCCACATAAACTTTAGGATTGTTTATTCTATTTCCATGAAAACTGTCACTGGAATTTTAATAGGGGTTGCAATGAATCTTGAATTTCTCTTCTGACTTTATTCACGGACTTTGGTCATATAGATCTTTTAAAGGCAAATAAACCAACACTTTGAGCTTAGGATTTTGAGTCATAATTTTAGAAAAGCTTTATAACTCTAAAGTTATAATTAAATTCTCCCATCATTTCACATTTTATGTTTAAATCTCTGACCAATCTGGAGTTTATCCAAATACATAATGTCAAGTATTGACCTAACACACTCTCTTTCCAGATGGCTACACAGTTATACCAATACCAGTTATTAGAGTTCATCCTTACTCCCACTCAAATAAGATACTGCTTTTACCATATCCTAAGTTACTATACTTTCTAATTTATTCTGAATTCTCAATTCTGCTCTATTAGCTTGTCAATTCATGCACCAGTATTACATTGCTCTAACTGAAACTTCATAGTATGTCTTAATATCTAGAAGGGCTAATCCCCTTTTCATTGCTCTTCTTCTTCAATGTTATTCAGGGTTCAGTATGCACTTTATGATTAATGTTTCAAGTATTTTCATTGAAACCACTTTAATTTGTAAATTAGCGTGGGAGAATCGGCTTCCCTGGTGGCTCAGATGGCAAAGAATCTGCCTGCAATGCAGGGGACCGGGGTTCAATCCCTGGGTCAGGGAGATCCCCTGGAGGAGGAAATGGCAACCCATTCCAATATTCTTGCTTGGAAAATTCCACCGGCTATAGTCCATGGGGTGGCAAAGAGTCAGATACAACTGACTGACTAACACACACACACGGGAGAATCAGTGCTTTATGATGTTGAGATTTCCTATTTGAGAACATGATATGTTTATGCTGACATCTACTTTTGAGTTTTTCAGGAATATGGGGAGTAGATTGGAGGGAGGCCAGGTGGATAGATTAGACTAATAAAGTTTGTAGTAAGTGAAGGATACAGAAGGGATAAACTGGAGAGAGAATAGGGTGGTTAAGAGGGCATAGTAACATTTAATCACCCAGAAAAGCCTGCCAACGGGGGAAGGAGTGGTAGAAAGAATAAAATCAAGCAAAGAATGTTTTTCAAGAAAAAAAACTGTCAACAATTAGGACAGAAACATTTTTAAATAAATCCATTAGATTTGCTGATACAGAAGTCTTTAGTGATCACACTCAGATCTATTTTGGGGAGACTTATAAGGCTGGAAGCCACAGTGGGACTTCTATTCCATTATGGCCAAATATAACAATTTTGTTCTAATTTGATCCTAAAAGGGTCTTCCTGAAGTCAAAATGCACTAAATTTGGAATATAACTCTATATAATTATTCCTAAAATGGAGTTCAACCATAGTCTTAGAAAAGGGCTGTGGAATAACTCATGCAAAGAATGCATGGCTCCAGAAAACACTGCCAATAGAAAGAAGTATCAGGAAACAGAGCAGAAAGTAACAGCTGTAGAGCAAAGGGGATGGCAAACATGAAGCAAATTTTCTCCAAATCAAACTAAGCTATAACTTTACAGAACGATTTGGCCTGAAGTTAGGCCCTGCTAACATTCTAAAGCACAGCTGGAGATTCAGATAAAATAGGTGACTCCTTAAATAAGATGCAATGAACAAGCCCCAACTGCTCAGAAATACTTGCTTCTGCATCTTTTCAAGATTCCACTCTCTCCCTCCCTCAACTTCATCCCCAAATCCCATTTGTGCTTTCTCTTTTGGTTAGTCCTAATAGAAGCATGCAGACTTCCCTGGTAGGAAAGTATGGATACTGGTAGGAAGTTAGGTAAGAATTATTCTTAATTCTTTCCTAATATTCAGACAGCGGAGGAGGGAATGGCAAACAACTTCAGTATTCTTGCCTTGAGAATCCCATGAACACTGTTGTTTTTGTTTAGTCGCTCAATCGTGTCCAACTCTGCGACCCCACAGACTGAGCATGCCAGGCGTCTCTGACCTTCACTATCTCCTGGAGTTTGCTCAAACTCATATTCATTGAGTCAAAGATGCCATCCAACTACCTCATCCTGTCACCCCTTCTCCTCCTGCCCTTAATCTTTCCCAGCATCAGGGTCTTTTCCAATGAATCAGCTCTTTGCATCAGATGGCCAAAGGATTAGAGCATCAGCTTCAGCATCAGTCCTTCCAATGAATATTCAGGGTTGATTCCCTTTAGGATTGACTGGTTTGATCTCCTTGCAGTCCAAGGGGCTCTCAAGAGTCTTTTCCAGCACCACAGTTTGAAAGCGTTCAGTCTTCTTTATAGTGCAAATCTCACTTCCATACATGACTACTGGAAAAACCATAGTTTTGACTATGTGGACCTTTGTCAGCAAAGTGATGTCTCTACTTTTTAAGACGTTGTCTAGGTTTGTCATAACTTTTCTTTCAGGGAGCAAGTGTCTTTTAATTTCATGGCTGCAGTCACCATCCACAATGATTTTGGAGACCAAAAAAATAAAGCCTGCCACTGTTTCCATTGTTTCACCATACATTTGCCATGAAATGATGGGACTGGATGCCATGATCTTAGTTTTTTGAATGCTGAGTTTTAAGCCAGCTTTTTCACTCTCCTCTTTCACTTTCATCCAGAAGCTCTTTAGTTCTTCTTTGCTTTCTGTCATTAGGGTGGTGTCATCTGCATATCTGAGGTTATTGATATTTCTCTCAGCAATCTTGATTCCAGCTTGTGCTTCTTCAGCATAGTATTTCACATGATGTACTCTGCATATAGGGTTTTCCTTGTGGCTCAGCTGATAAAGAATCTGCCTGCAATGAGGGAGACCTGGGTTCGATCCCTGGGTTGGCAAGATCCCCTGGAGAAGGGAACGGCTACCCACTCCAGTATTCTGGCCTGGAGAAGTCCATGCACTGTATAGTCCATGGGGTCGCAAAGAGCTGGACATGACTGAGTGACTTTCACTTTCACCCTGCATATAAGTTAAATAAGCAAGGTGATGATAAATAGCCTGGACGTACTCCTTTCCCAATTTGGAACCAATTTGTTGTTCCGTGTCCAGTTCTAACTGTTTCTTCTTGACCTGCATACAGATTTCTCAGGAGGCAGGTAAGGTGGTCTGGTATTCCCATCTCTTTAAGAATTTTCCACAGTTTGTTGTGATCCACACAGTCAAAGGCTTTAGTGTGGTCAATGAAACAAAAGTAGATGTTTTTTTGGAATTTCCTTGTTTTTTCTATGATCCAACGCATGTTGGCAATTTGATCTCTGGTTCCTCTGCCTTTTCTAAATCCAGTTTGTACATCTGGAAGTTCTTGACTCACGTACTGCTGAAGCCCAGCTTGAAGGATCTTGAGCACTACTACCTTGCTAGCATGTGAAATAAGCGCAATTGTGCAGCAGTATGAACCTTCTTTGGCATTCCCCTTCTTTGAGATTGGAATGAAAACTGACCTTTTCCAATCCTGTGGCCACTGCTGAGTTTTCCAAATTTGCTGGCAATTAATAAATACAGCACTTTAACAGCATCATCTTTTGGGATTTTAAATAGCTCAGCTGGAATTCCATCACCTCCACTAGCTTTGTTCATAATAATGCTTCCTACGGCACAAATTTGGACCAAGAACAGAAACAAAAAGATCACAGCACTAACAGGCAGGAGTTCCAGATCCCCTCACCATATACCAGCTGCATGATCTAGGCACATTAACTGTGTTACACCAAAAAGCCCTGATGAGATCTCTTCTAGGTATAAGATCCTTGTTCATTAAAAGAGGATACTCCCAAATAGGTATATCCCAAATTTTCTTTGGATGCTAAAGATCCCAAACAGGATCAGTAGATTCAACTAAAATCATTAAGGTAAAAGTAGAAAAGAAGGAAAAAAGGGATCTGAAATTTAAAAAGGCAATTAACAACTCTCTATTGTAACTACATCAAGGAGGCTGATTATAATTTTCTTCAGATTGTTCTTCACTGTACTGTACCCCCACACTCTAGTCCACTCCAATGTTCACCCTATCATGGTGGTATTCAAATATATTTGGGTCAACTAAGGAAATGTAATGCTTCTAAATTATTCTGTGGAACCAATAATAAACTTCTAAATTATTCTGGGAACTAGTGCCATTGGCTGTTCATCCTGCCATCAGCCTTAAGGAAGGTATTGCATCAGAAAAATGCATTCACTTGGTAAAATCTACTCCCTAATACCAATTTCCTACATAAGCCTGACTTGAAAGAAAGAGGAGCTGTTTCAGTTTAATCTGCGTATCTCTTTTTTGAAACTAGTGGGCAGTAATAGAGGATATTAAAGGATGTGATGGCTATTCTAGGGGGCACAGTTTTTATTTCTTTATAGAATTAGAACTGCTAGTTTTTACCAGGGCAGCAAGGAATAAATCACATATTAGTATATTATGGTGACAGTTTATTTACTGTTACTGGGGGGAATGCATTCTATCCCTATAGTAAAGTGACAGAATTCCCTCCCAGGCATGTACCTAAACCTTATTTCAAAAAAAAAGAATTTGTAAGCACAGGATTCCACCAACTTACAGCAGGCTGAGTGGGGGTACATGAGCCATGAAATGGGAAACAAACAGGAAAGAAACTGGGCATAGGCATTTGAGGGTAATAAATATAATAGCAATCTAGAAGATGAACGGTTCATGTTGTTTATGATTACAGACTGATTATCCCTCTAAGTGCAAAGGCTATCCAATAAGTCATATCCGGGTTGATTTGTTAGCAAGGTACTTTCACCAGATAATAAATTAGAATGTAATTAAAGTGCATTCTGTCTGTTTATCATGGACTAAGATAGCTCACTATAATTCTCAATTATCTGCATGAAAACACAACATGACAAGCATGGTGAGTAAACCTTTCAGCGAAGGGCAATAAACATCTTAGGAATGCACTAAAATTGCTAGATTCTTCTCTAGTCCTTTTAAAATTTTGTCTCCAATTTTGATAAATTATGTGAATGGAACCAAATTAACTGGCTACTTGCTTTCATACAGTAAGTCATACAGTAAGTTTGGACTCATAAGTCTCCAAACTTCTTAGCTTGCTGACAATTCACTGAGGGCAGTGACTAAATCATGAAAGAAGTCAAAGAAAATAAGACTGAATATTTACCACAAAACTCTCTGCTAGATAGAAAAACTTAAGCACAGAAAAATCACAAAGGAAACAACGTATATGAACATCTAAAATTTAAAAATGTGTTTAAAAAGCATTTGTAGCACATAAAATAAATCCACTGTATAAAAACCTCAAAAGTATTAATAATAAGAAACTCAGACCATAGAAATAAATGAACAAGACAAAGAGAAACTAATAAACAGAAACATAAAAAATAATTTCAAGTAAATTAAATTTAAATCAGGGCAACATTTTTCTATATATCTAATAATAAAAAGTCCTTTTTAAAAATTATAATGACCAATATTGGCAAAAATACAGCAACATTTGTACTCTCACATTGTTGTACAGTCATGTTGTTAAGTCATGTCCAACTCTTTGTGACCCCATGAACTGCAGCACACCTGTCCTTCACTATCTCTTGGAGTTTGCTCAAACTCATGCTCATCAAGCCAATGATGCCATCCAACCATCTCATCCTCTGCTGCCCCCTTCTCCTCCTGCCTTCAATCTTTCCCAGCATCAGGATCTTTTCCAGTGAGTCAGCTCTCATACACTGTGATTATTTCTTGTAATAAGTTGATTAGAACTCTTTAAAAATACAATTAGGCATTTTGAATTTGGAGGTATAAAAATGTTTATGTTTTAGTTCTGTATTCCCACATCATGGAATCTAATAAACAAAAATATTTATCACAGTTTCATCTATATCAGTAATAAAAATCTGAAACAACAAAAATCCAACAATAAAGATACAATGTAAAATATGGTATAATCATAGATGGAATATTGTGTGGCCATTTTAAGTGATGATTATGATAAACTAAGTAGAAAAGGCTAGAAAACTGTATGTAAGGTGATCACATTTAAATTAAACATATGCATATTAAAGACTAGGAAGGAAAACACCAAAGTGATAATCATATTAAGCTGGTATGATACACTGAATAATTGCCCCTCCCCCTATTACCACCATCCAAAGATGTTCAGGTCCTAATGCCTAAAACCTGTGATTTTACTTGGCAATAAGAACCCTGCAGATGTGATTAAGTTAAGGATTTTGAGATGAGGAGACTGTCCTAGATTATCTGGATAGGCCCAACATAATCACAAGAGTCCTTATAAGAGGCATTCAGAAGAGTTACTCTGAAAAGGAGATATCACAACAGAGGCACAGGTTGGAATGATGGACCACAACCACAGTTGAAGAAAATGGGCAGCCTCTAGAAGTTAGAAAAGATAAGGAATGGATTCGCCCTAGTCTCTAGAAGGAATTCAGTTCTGCTGACACCTTGATTTTATCCCCATGAGATTCATTTCTGACTTCTGACCTTCAAAAAGTCAGATAATAAACGTGTTATTTTAAGCCACTAAGTTTGTGGTAATCTGTTACAACAACAGAAAACTAATAGATGCTAAGGTTGCCCTTTCTAAACTTTCTGCAATGTTCAAATTACTTCTATTGATGCATTCTAATATACAACTTTAGCTAAAATTAAGATTCTAGATGAAAAACTTACTCTGCTGCAGTGGTTCTCTACTCTGGTTGCATATCAGTATAGGCACACCTCAGAGATATTGCAGATTCAGTTCCAAACCATCACAATAAAGTGAATAGTACAAAAAAGCAAGTCACACAAATCTCTTGGCTTCTCAGTGTATATAAAAGTTATGTTAAAGTTATGTTTACACTACACTCAGTCTACTAAGTGTGTAACAGCATAAGGTGCAAACAACAATGTACATACCTTAATTAAATAACACTTTATTGCTACAAAATGCTAACCATCACCTGATCCTTTAGCAAGTCATAATCTTTTTGCAATAGCAACATCAGAGCTCACTGATCACAGATCACCATAAAAATAATAATGAAAAAGTTTAAAATACTGCAAGAATTATCAAAATGTGACACAGATGCAAAGTGAACAAATGTTATTGGAAAAATGGTGCTGAGAAGATTTGCTCAACACAGGGTTTCCATAAACCTTCAATTTGTGATATCTGGAAAGTACAATAAAGCAAAGAACAATAAAACGAGTATGCCTGTATCAAATAATCAGCTTTAAGAAAAAAAAAAGAATATGAATGCCATGCTTTCTTACCATTCCCAGAGATTCTGATTTAACTGTTTTAGGCTCAAACATCAGTATTTTTTAAATGTCCTAAAAACTACTGTGTGGCCAGGGTTGAGAATCAATGTTTTTATATATCCTCTCATGACTGACAAGTTTCCCTAACTCAAAACAGGAATGTTTACCTATCTAAAACTACATTTCTTTCAATAATTCTGAAAATGAAAATACTCAATGATAACTTGTCTTAAATTTAAGATGGAGAGCTGTGTCTAGTTGAACTGATACTGTCAAAGGGAAAGAAAAAATAAAGTCACTTTCTCTTCTTCCTCAATGGTTTTCATTTGTGGACTTCAAAGGGCTAATATCTCTTTAGAGATACTGTACTCCAAGAAAAAGTTTCTTATTAGCTATTACCTCGAGGCCTCATATTTAAATAAGAGCAATCTGTAAGAAAAATTGTTCTCTCACTTTTCTATTAACAACTGATTTTATTATTACTAAAACTATGTAAGATATTTAGTCTTCGATTTTTTGTGAAATGTTTTAAAAATAGTACAGACTATCCAAGTCTGTCAAATTCCACTTACAATGTATTCTTTCAAACTGTATTTCCCCTCAATTTTCCAAGTAGCAAGCTTATACATTAAAAAAATAAGATACAACACACATACTTTAGTATGTTTGTGAGCAAATGCATAACTTAGGAGTTTTAAAATTTGAGACTGAAGGACTTCCCTGGTGGTGCAGTGGGTAGGAATTTGCCTGCCAATGCAGGGGACACAGGTTGATCCCTCATCCAGGATTCCATATAACAGCGAGCAACTTAGCCCATGTGCCACAACTACTGAGCTTGTGAGCTGCAATACCAAGCACATGTTTTGCAACTACCGAAGCCCACAGCCTAAAGCCTGTGCTCCGCAACAAGCCCATGCGCTGCAAAGAAGAGTAGCCCCCACTCAGCAAAACTAGAGAATGCCCATGTAAGGCAACAAAGACTAAAACAATTAAATAAAAGCTGAGATCAATATTCTCAGCTAGAGAAATCACTGGCAAAGTCTTACGCATCTCTTGGTCAACTCGTAGCAGCAATATCCATATATGAGAAACATCATTATCAACCAAGCATGTCAAAGGTTGATCTCCATAGCAACTGCAACTCTGCCACATGTAGCATAGAAGGCATCAGAGTTAACATCACATGCACACAAAGTGTTGGTATTATGTAGTCCAGACTGCAGTTGCTGTAGAAACCTAAAACCAAGTCCCTGACAACAGTGGATAAAATGAAAACAACAGAAAGATCCTTGAGTACTTAGCCATATACTACTTTGCTTTCAAGCAGGATAATGCCATTCTAAACACTACAAAATAGTCTTGAATTGATATCATTAAAGGAAAATCTTCTACAAAAATAATATTAAATGATGCCATGTATCTGTTTAACATTCAGTTCAGTTCAGTCACTCAGTCGTGTCCGACTCTTTGCGACCCCATGAATCGAAGCACGCCAGGACTCCCTGTCCATCACCAACTCCCGGAGTTTACTCAATCTCGTATCCATTGAGTCGGTGATGCCATCCAGCCATCTCATCCTCTGGCGTCCCCTTCTCCTCTTGCCCCCAATCCCTCCCAGCATCAGAGTCTTTTCCAATGAGTCAACTCTTTGCATGAGGTGACCAAAGTATTGGAGTTTCAGCTTTAGCATCAGTCCTTCCAGTGAACACCCAGGACTGATCTCCTTTAGGATGGACTGGTTGGATCTCCTTGCAGTCCAAGGGACTCTTCAAGAGTCTTCTCCAACACCACAGTTCAAAAGCATCAATTCTTCGGCGCTCAGCTTTCTTCCTAGTCCAACTCTCACATCCATATATGACCACTGGAAAAACCATAGCCTTGACTAGACGGACCTTTGTTGGCAAAGTAATGTCTCTGCTTTTGAATACACTATCTAGGTTGGTCATAACTTTCCTACCAAGGAGTAAGCGTCTTTTAATTTCATGGCTGCAATCACCATCTGCAGTGATTTTGGAGCCCCCAAAAAATAGTCTGACACTGTTTCCACTGTTTAACATTCAGTTCAGTTCAGTTCAGTTGCTCAGTCGTGTCCAGCTGTTTGCGACCCCATGAATCGCAGCACGCCAGGCCTCCCTGTCCATCACCAACTCCCGGAGTTCACTCAGACTCACGTCCATCGAGTCAGTGATGCCATCCAGCCATCTCATCCTCTGTCGTCCCTTCTCCTCCTGCCCCCAATCCCTCCCAGCATCAGAGTCTTTTCCAATGAGTCAGCTCTTCACATGAGGTGGCCAAAGCACTATCATCTATATTTCCTAAAAAATTCTCCTTCCCACCCTGGGCTCAACTGAATGTTCAAAACCTCACCCCAACAGAGCACTATCACCTCACCTCCTCCTGGCCTCAGTCAGAGTCAGTTCCACACACTGGCAAGAGGTACCAGGGTTTGCTGCCACCACCATAACTACAACAAGCTTGAGGCTTCCCAGGTGGTGCTAGTGGTAAAGGATCTGCCTGTCTCGGCATAAGACCCAGGAGACTTGGGTTCAATCCCTGGGTGAGGAAGATCCCCTGGAGTAGGAAACAGCAACTTGCTCCAGTATTCTTGCCTGGAAAAATTCCATGGACAGAAAAGCCTGGCAGGCTACAGTCCATGGGGTCACAAAGAGTTGGTCCTGACTGAGTGACTGAGCAACGACAGACAAGCTTATTTGAAAACAAATTTACAAAAAAGAAAAGCAGGAAAAATCACTCTATCTGATGTAAAGTCTTACTATATGGTCACTGTAATCAATACAGAGTAGTACTGGTAAAGGAAGAGAAACATAGATCAATGGAACAGGTAACCCAGAAATGGATCAATGCAAATGCATCAGCTGATTGTTTATCAAGATGCAAAAACATTTCAATGGAGGAAAGAGAATCTTTTCAACAAATCATCTTGGAATAACCAGACATCTATAGACAAAAATGAACCTTGACTTAAAGCTTAAGGTATATACAAAAGCATGTGCAAAATTAATCACAAATTTTAACATAAAAAATGAAACTACAAAGCTTTTAGAAGAAAACAGAAGAATATCTTTTGGACCCAGGGCTAGGAAAGGAGTTTTAAACATCACATCAAAAACTTGATCCATAAAAGAAAAGAAAATCAATAATTGAACTTTATTAAAAATTTTTACTTCGTGAAAGACCCCGTTAACAAGATAAAAAGATGAGCCACAGACTTGGAGAAAATATTTGCAAAGGATTTGCAAATCCAAAGGATTTTGTATCCATAGTGTATAAAGGACTCTCCAAACTAAACAAGAAAACAATATGAGCTTCCCTGGTGGTTCAATGGTAAAGAATCTGCCTGCCAATACAGGAGACACAGGTTACATCCACAGTCCGGGAAGTTCCCACATACCATGAAGCAACTGAGCTCATGTGCCACAACTATTGAGCCTGTGCTCTAGAGCTCAAGAACCACAACTATTGAGCCCAACGTGCCCTCAAGCACATGCTCCAAAAGAAAAGCCACTGCAGTGAGAAGCTTTCGTTCACACTGCAGTAAAGAGGAGCCCTCGCTCACTGCAACTAGAGAAAAGCCCTCACAGCAACAAAGACTCAGACAGCCAAAAATAAATAAATAAAACTATTTTTTTTTTAAGTCAAAAGGAAAACGATCTATTTGAATACAGGCAAAAAGACCCGAAGAGACACTTTACCACAAGATATTAAGATGGCAAATTAGCACATGAGAAAATGCTCAAAATCATCATTCACTTCAGTTCAGTTGCTCAGTTGTGTCCCACTTTTGTGACCCATAGACTGCAGCATGCCAGGCCTCCCTGTCCATCACCAGCTCCAGGAGCTAGCTCAAACTCATGTTCATCAAGTTAGTGATGCCATCCAACCATCTCATTCTCTTTGCCCCCTTCTCCTCCTGCCTTCAATCTTTCCCAGAATCAGGGTCTTTTCAAATGAGTCAGTTCTTTGCATCAGATGGCCAATGTATTGGAGTTTCAGCTTCAGCATCAGTCCTTCCAATGAATATTCAGGATTGATTTCCTTTAGGATGGACTGGCTTGATCTCCCTGCAGTCCAAGGAACTCTCAAGAGTCTTCTCCAAAGCCACAGTTCAAAAGCATCAATTCTTCGGTGCTCAGCTTTCTTTATAGTCCAACTCTCACATCCATATATGACCACTGGAAAAACCATAGCCTTGACTAGACAGACCTTTGTTGACGAAGTAATGTCTCTGCTTTTTAATATGCTGTCTAGGTTGTCATAATTTTCCTTCCAAGGAGTAAGCATCTTTTAATTTTATGGCTGCAATGACCATCTGCAGTGAATTTGGAACCCAGAAAAATAAAGTCTGACACTGTTTCCAATGTTTCCCTATCTATTTGCCATGAAGTGATGTGACCGGATGCCATGATCTTAGTTTCCTGAATGTTGAGCTTTAAGCCAACTTTTTCATTCTCCTCTTTCACTTTCATCAAGAAGCCCTTTAGTTCTTCTTCACTTTCTGCCATAAGGGTGGTGTCATCTGCTATACTGTCTCATTTTATATAAAAATGAAAAAAATTTAAAATCAAACAACACATACTAAAGAAGGTTCTTTCAACTAGAGATTTTTATATATTATAATCCTGAAACCTACTTGATGTTTTTAGTGTCACAGAAGAAATAAAACCATCCTGTCCAGTACAGCAACATTTGCTTTTTTGCTATGATTCTGCCAGGTTCCTGGAAAGATGTCCTTCATTTCTATTCCAAAAACAAACAAAACTTGAGCAAATATGCTTTAGAAAACAGTCCATGCAACCTAAGGACTGTTTATGTCCATTCCCCATGAAGTTAATAATCTCCACATCTCTATTTATATCTAATTGTAAATGGCAATGAGTACAGATTTAGATATCTTTAAATAGATATTAAAACATACTGATAAGTGTACTCTATAATATAGCAAAGGAAAGACAGGGAAAAGGGAAAAGAGACTACAATGACAATAATGATAATAACATCTTCCTTAATGATCTTAAGAAATACAGAAGCACTTTAGTACTAAGGACAAGAAAGAAGAAAGATACCAAGAAAATTTTTTTCCTCCATATTCTGGTAATTTGTATCAAGCTCAGAATATCTGAAAGCTTATTTGATACTATGTAATTACCAGGACTTACTGTCTTAACATGTTGAAGGCTAAGGTTTATCCAGTAGAGACACATGGCTCCTTTGAGCATGTTCTTTCCCTCATGCTTAGATCTGCTTGAAGGTCTAAGCTTAAAAATAAAATATCGCTGCTTTAATAGTGAGTATCTCAGAGGGCATCACTCTCTAAGCCCTTCCAGCATTTAAAAAACTTTTTTGCTTTTATTTTACAGGCCTGAATTAAGAGGATTTAAAATATGTCAAAATTATCAAGAGTTTTTCCCTGGCTCATGAAGTTAAAATTCTCCCACATAGTTAACTGCTGATTTTTATTCAAAATTACCATGATAGTAACTCTCTCTTCCAGACTTCCACACTTTAAACCTCATTTGTTTACATCCAGTTTCCTCAAGGACACCGATTCCTTGAGTACATACAGGAAGCTCTTTTACTATGTTTTAACACACAGTAGATGGTCAATAAATATTGGTTGGAATTATAGCTATTCCTTTCAAGTTCACTCCTTAACTGATACTAATTTTTTCTTCAAGTCTTAGCTATTATTCCTCCTCCCTTCCCTCTGCTTTATTTATAGGGACAGAACTACAAAACAGAGGCTGAAGACAGGGACTTGGAAGGGCATTGTTTTCTCCTTGCAGCAAAACTTGTTTAAACATTGTAAAAGAGAATAAAACTAAACTTATACTTTTGGCAAATGTCTTTGAAAGTAAAACAACCATCATTTAACAAATAAGCTACCTTTGTTGAGGAAGAATCTAAGGGAAAAGCTGAAGGAATAACCCTTGTGCACTAATGGATTTTAAAGGATTGCTTTTCTCTAAAAGCATATGAACTCCATCAGTGTCAGCCCGCAGTGCTCCCAAACTCTGCACTCATGACTTGTGGGAGCCTTCATGAATTCAAATATACTTTTACCAATCATATGACTTCTATCTATTCAAGAGAATTATTCTGTGCCAGAAAAGTTTTATGATTAGGGGTCCATTCTTTTAGGAATATTTATAGTGCCTAAATAACTCCAGATGTTTTGCTTTGGTTTTTGGTTAAGGGTGGAGGCAGGAGGGCAGAAATCAAAATGAGGATCCCCCCAGTTAGAAATGTTTGCCATTCCGTCCTAAATGAGCTCTTGTATTTCTGCCTCAAAGTCCCAGAATTTAAACTTATGACACTCATACATGTAATGTCAAAATATGAGGATTTAGATATAGGATTGCTACTTTATTTTAAAAAACTGTTTGTGTATAGCATACATCTAAATTATTTTTACAATCATACGAAACAGAGATTGCTCCCTGCATTTGTAATTAATTTGCCAATAGTATGAAGAAGCACTCTTTGGAGGCAGCTGTTTTTCACAGAGGAGCAAATTATGGAATGACAAATTCCGTATTTTTTGCAGAATTTGTGCACCTGCTGATTATAATCTGTTCTCAAATTCTGTCTAAATCTATAGTCTTAAAGCTAGTATATTTTCAATATTATATATTAAATATAGTAAAAATTGTCTGAGACATTCTGAACATCACTAGACTCATAAGGAATTTAATTTTGCTTTTTCTGCCTTCAAGAAGGTATGTGCCAATCCCATGGAAGATTTCAAAATAAAAGGATATAATAGCCTCTCATGGTAACTCATTTTTAGGAACTCATTCCTAAAAAATGTAATAGGAAAAAGTTTCTCTACCTAATTGTAATCAACTCTGCTACAATTCAAGTGCATTATTTTTCCTTCTCTGTCTTCAGGCAGAGTTGATCACTATCTTCAACCATGACAATCTATGCTATGAAGAATAATATGTAAGATAAACACCCATGATCTAATTAAATTGATGAATAAGGCAAAAAGGTCAGAAAAAGTCCTCTGGTTAGGAAAGGTTCTCTGTATCAAATATATGCCAAGTAATATGAATATAAAGATAAAACAATCTCTTTCAAAAAGTTCAGTCTTAGAAATACTAATACCTAAATCAGAGGTTCAAAATAAAGGAGCCAGATAGGCCAATTAATCTATGAAGTGCCTGTAGCTAGAGAATCTTGAATGGTAAACTGGAGGACATAGGCCCAATCTTCCCCCCTCCCCCAGTTTTATTGAGGAATAACTGACAAATATAATTGTATATATTTAAAGTGTACATGCCCAGTCTAAGGTAGCCACCACTTGACACCAGCAGACTAAGACAATGGAAAATGCAAGCTCAATAGTGTCATAGCTTCCAATTTTTTGAAGAGAATGAAAGGTAGAGGATGAGCAAAACATCTAACCTGGAGAAATCACAGAATGCTTAGCAAAAGAGCTAACATTTAAGTCCTCAAGGTGAAGCAATGCTTAACCAGATACAAATGTAGCTGGTTTATCTTCTATGGCTATTGCCTAGGGTGGAAAGAGGGGGAGTGCCAGAAGTGACTAGAGAAGGAAGGGATGTTTTGCCATGCACAGGTCAAACTGTATCCTACAGAACACAGGAAGCTACTAAGGAGTCTCTGACCCCACATCATAGAAGGGTAGGATTTATCAAAGTAGGAAGCTTTACCAAAATGCTATCCAGTGAGAGGTCAACCTTTGATAGGCATTTTTAGAACTAGACACCTTGCTCATAATCCACAAAGCTAGAGGGAGCACTGTCATATCTAAAAACTTGTCTTAGACCTCTAACTACTGTGATGTCTAACTGTTCATATGGCTCCGGTAGCAGCAATGACTGCTTAAACAGATAGCAGCCAATTTACCCATGGAAAAGAGTATCAGTTCAGTTCAGTTCAGTTGCTCAGTCATGTCCAACTCTTTGCGACCCCATGAATCGAAGCACGCCAGGACTCCCTGTCCATCACAAACTCACGGAGTTCAGTCAGACTCACGTCCACCGAGTCAGTGATGCCATCCAGCCATCTCATCCTCTGTCGTCCCCTTCTCCTCCTGCCCCCAATCCCTCCCAGCATCAGAGTCTTTTCCAATGAGTCAACTCTTCGCATGAGGTGGCCAAAGTACTGGAGTTTCAGCTTTAGCATCATTCCCTCCAAAGAAACCCCAGGGCTGATCTCCTTCAGAATGGACTGGTTGGATCTCCTTGCAGTCCAAGGGACTCTCAAGAGTCTTCTCCAACACCACAGTTCAAAAGCATCAATTCTTCGGCTTTTGAACTCAGCCTTCTTCACAGTCCAACTCTCACATCCATACATGACTACTGGAAAAACCATAGCCTCGACTAGACGAACCTTTGTTGGCAAAGTAATGTCTCTGCTTTTGAATATGCTATCTAGGTTGGACATAACTTTCCTTCCAAGGAGTAAGCGTCTTTTAATTTTATGGCTGCAGTTACCATCTGCAGTGGTTTTAGAGCCCAAAAAAATAAAGTCTGACACTGTTTCCACTGTTTCCCCATCTATTTCCCATGAAGTGATGGGACCAGATGCCATGATCTTGGTTTTCTGAATGTTGAGTCTTTAAGCCAGCTTTTTCACTCTCCTCTTTCACTTTCATCAAGAGGCTTTTTAGTTCCTCTTCACTTTCTGCCATAAGGGTGGTGTCATCTGCATATCTGAGGTTATTGAGATT
>NW_011494945.1:8116538-8127929 GCF_000754665.1 Bison bison bison | reverse complement strand
TTTCACTTTCATCAAGAGGCTTTTTAGTTCCTCTTCACTTTCTGCCATAAGGGTGGTGTCATCTGCATATCTGAGGTTATTGAGATTTCTCCCAGCAATCTTGATTCCAGCTTGTGTTTCTTCCAGTCCAGAGTTTCTCATGATGTACTCTGCAGAATACTAGGAAAGTTCTGGAAGATGCTGTCAGTTTTACTTTAAAATGAGAATATGGTGTTTCTGTATTTTATTGTTTTCAATAAAACTTCTTAAGTGTTTTGGAAAAAAAAAAGAATAAGTTAAATAAGCAGGGTGACAATATACAGCCTTGACATACTCCTTTTCCTATTTGGAACCAGTCTGTTGTTCCATGTCCAGTTCTAACTGTTGCTTCCTGACCTGCATACAGATTTCTCAAGAGGCAGGTCAAGTGGTCTGGTATTCCCATCTCTTTCAGAATTTTCCAGTTTATTGTGATCCACACAAAGGCTTTACTAAACCCCAAAAGAAAGTTTTGTGAGATCTACCATCTCCAGACGTTTCTCCTTTATTCTTGGCAAGAGTTTTTAAAAATGGAAAGAGAGATAATACCTTACTCATTGCTAAAATGACCTAGAGTTAAGAGATCTTGACATATATTATTCTCTCCCAGCTAAGAGATCCCTTGGCTTCTTATTTTCTACTCTGTCTGGTTTATAATACACTCACAGCAGCCAACTGTATTCCTAGCTTGAACTCCTTTCTTTATACTAAACCATTTCAAATTCTAAAATCTTTCAGGGCCACAGGTTAACCAATATCCCTACTTTCTTCATCCTCCTAACCCGTTAGTTATCTACCTAACCCACTGGTTGATCCTATTTTACTTGCAATAAACTCTAACCCAAAATTAATCTGTATTTTGCTTCAGAAAGGATATTTGTTTTTGCCAGGGACATTTCCTAGTCTCCACTTAGAAACAGGGAAAGAAACTATGTTGTCCCCTAGGCCTTTCATTCAAGCCTCACAACAGGATTGGTATCATCATTACTCCACAAGATAGGCATTGTTCTTCTCATTTTCAGGGATGAGAAAACTGAAGCTCTGCATAGTCAACCTGTCCAACAGCAGCTGGTAAATGACATAAGCCATGTCTGAACAGGTCAATCTGCTTCCAAAACTATGCTCCTTCCACTATATTAAACAGCTTCAACTTCTGTTTCTAATAATAAGTCATAATACTCCACTTCCACCTTATATTTGTACAGTGCAGTATACCTTTCAAATCATTTTCATTTGAAATATCTCTCTGGGTTCCTAAAACTATCCTTCAAGTAAACATAGGCAATGGGGGGAAAAAAACTAATCTAAAATCACAGAAAAAAAAAATTACTAGGCACAAATAATAGCTAATAACAGCAACGAAGTTTATAGAGCATTTGAGCTGAACATTTTACAGCGTTGTCTGCTGTAATCCTCATTACAATCTTGTGAATAATAATGTCATCTCTTTTACAGATGAGGTTCGGTTCAGTTCAGTCGCTCAGTCACGTCCGACTCTTTGCGACCCCATGAATCGCAGCACGCCAGGCCTCCCTGTCCGTCACCAATTCCCGGAGTTCACTCAAACTCATGTCCATCGTGTCGGTGATGCCATCCAGCCATCTCATCTCTGCTGTCCCCTTCTCCTCCTGCCCCCAATCCCTCCTAGCATCAGGGTCTTTTTCAATGAGTCAACTCTTCGCATGAGGTGGCCAAAGTATTGGAGTTCCAGCTTCAGCATCAGGTAACAAGGCTCAAAATATTCTGCAGTTCACACAGCTAGGAAATGGCAGTACTGGAATTCAAATTTGGGTATTGGTTAGCTCACAAGCCCATGCTCTTCTCTAAACCTCAGCCAGTACTGCCTCCCTGTAAGCAGTGCTCCTTTTTTATGCTCTCACTGTAATTAAGTTAAACAAAATTTATTTGAAATTCCAAGTTAAAATTAAAATCCATATGCATTCCCCAGGCCACCACTAAATGAAAGTGGAACAAGCAGCAAACAGGTGGCAGGATAGTATCAACCAGGAATTTAAAAGAAATTCTTCACTGGAAAACTGACACATAGATAATCAGAAATTCAATAAAGTTTCAAGAAAAATTAAACTATCAAGCTCCCAGGACTACCCTTTTATGGGGCAAGAGACATTACCCTAACCATTTAACAAATGAATATATTATTCTAACAAACATTCAATATCAAGAAATTATTTTTTTAACATATCCTATGAAACAGTAGAAGTCACCGAGGATGGAAAAGCTCCATCTCAGTTTTTCCGTAAGTTGCCCAGGTACATCCATAAGTATTTTTAAAGTTAGGTTAAAATGCTGGATCCAAGACCACGATGTTTATTTCTGGGGCTCTTTTCTACATACTCATAAATTCATACCAGGCACACTTTGTCATATAGTCATGCTTATTTTTAGTCAGGGGTACTATGGAATAATAAGCACATGAAAAAATAAATAATACTTAAAAATAATATAACTACATAAAAATGTTTTTAATAAAAGCTTTGTTAGTCTTATGAAACTAAATGACATTCTTTTAGATACACAGTAATATAAAAGAAACAGCCTACAGTTACAAAGAAATGTTGATGAAGATTTGTGAAGCCACTATTATTGAGGATAAAATACATTTCATTTATTTGGTGATATTTAACCATTTAAGATATAGAAAGTACCTGTCACAAAGCCCTGTAATTATTAAACACTATAAAGAATATGCTTATGCAAATTACCAATGCTTGAAACATTCAAAACACACTGCTAAGTTTTTAGAATATGACATAATATTCACTAGAAGTATCTGCAGCCTCACAATTCTGGAAATAAAACCAAATCAATTTGCTAAATAAAAAAAAAAATCTCTGGAGCAAACGAAATAAACTTCCAAGGAGATTCCAAGAGAATGGTAATTTTTAAAGCTATTTTTAAATATTTGTTAAAATGAAGTTTCAGTGCACAAAAATAGAAAAAAATGAAAGGCTTTGAGAAGACACTGGTGAGTCACAGGAAGAAAAGCAAATCCAGCTGCACTCCATAAACCAAAGATTTGTATCTGGAACTTCGAATAAGGATTAAATCAGAAACAACTATGTGAATGGTTAACATCTAGTATCCAATTTTAAAACCTACTCTAGGGTAGCTGTTCCTGGGGAAAACATTCATTAAGCTCTGAAAACCACAAAACAGAGATAAATAAATGTTGGTAATGAAAAAACCTCCCAGGTGTGTAAAACATGTACACACACACACACACACACACACATACACACACACACAAGAAAATTCTGAATCCTATAAAAGAATCAAGGACAATTATAGAATACATATTGATGAAAAGCATTTGGTGATGCAGTAATGAGGAACATGAGAAGAGAGATGTGGATATCTGAATCCTAATTCATGAAAATTCAAACACAAAAAAATAAGTATTATAGCACTTTAGAACCTACAACCAACTTTATTAACTGGGCCCAGAATTAAGAACACAGGCTAGTCAGTATTCCTCAACTTTGAGCAATATTTGGAATATTTTTAAAGGGTAAAAATTCAGCTATCCAGTATGCCTTAAATGATTTTTATTAAGATGTTCTTTAAATGTGTATTAATATGAAAATTATAATAAACACTGTATGGATATGGTTCTTAAACAACTAAAATTACAAATCGGCATTAAGTTACTATGACAGATGATGGTGCTTGACTGAAACCGTCGCTGAAATGCAAGTCTGTGTGCCTGACACTCGGTGCGGCCAAACAATACAAAAATGTCAGAGTTTGGAACAGAGAAAGGTTTATTGAGGGCTGTGCAAGGAGATAGATGGCTCCTGCCTTAAAAACCCCAAACTCTCCAAAAGCCTTTAGCAAAGCCCTTTTCTAGGAAAGGTGAGGGAGAGACCTGGTTAGCTGTTGTAAACTTCTTGGTGTCAGTCTTGAGGTCAGGTCATGGTCAGGTAATGATATTCCTGTAAATCTCCACCAAATGAACGTTACTCTCTGTTCTGACAAGAAACGGCCAGGTCCCAAGACACAATTCCCGCTCTGAGGTCCTGGCCCTGGAGGAGAAAGACAGATCTCACGTGGCAGCTCTCACAAGACCAAGTCCCCAGACACCACCCATCCATAGCCAGGCTCCCAGGACACAACTGGCCCTCAGATTCCTTAGGCCGCTCAAGGGGGGTGGAGGCGGGGCGGCGGCAGGCCCCCACCAGGTCCCATAGGTGGGGACAGGGGAGATGTTCACTGCTGCCTCAAGACCTGGGCCAAATTCAGTGGGTTGATGAGGGCTCTGGAGCCCTGCCGGAAACAGCCTCCAGTTTGTTCCCTGGGCCTCCCAGCTCACTCACTGGCCCGAGGCCAGGTGAACTGGAGGGCTGCAGGGGAGGCCAGGATTCACCTCTTACTTCACTCTATACCAGATGACCACCATTCCACAGACGGTTGGCTGAATGGCCCACTGACGGCTGCTTGTGGGAGGGGTCTACTGTGGTGTCAACCAATGGCTGAGCAGGACAACCAACAGTCACTCATTGACAGTTGGTTGCTTGTGGGAGGGGTCCAGGTAATGGCGCACAGCAAGTTCTGTGTGCTAAGGGCTGCACTGGCCACATGCTATTACAAAGCTAAATTGCAATGACCAGTATGAAAATGGTTCTGACCGTATGGGGTGGATCTTGAAATAAGTAAATCCCATGGGAAAGATAGGCTTCCCAAGTGGTGCTAGTGGTAATGAACCTGCCTGTCAATGCAGGAGATGTAAGAGATGTGGGTTCAATCCCTGGGTTGGGAAGATCCCCTGGAGGAAGAAATGGCAACACACTCCAGTATTTTTGCCTGGAGAATCTCATGGACAGAGCAGCCTGAGAGGCTACAGCCCATAGGGTTGCAAAGAGTTGGACACGTCTGAAGTGACTTAGCACGCATGCATGGGAAAGATGCTATCCTCTCACCACTATTCTTTATTCAAACTATACAAAACTTTTATTCATTTAACATATTCATATTCATATAACTGGGCCCAGAAGACTCTGTAAAAGAGCAGGATAAGCCCAGCCCTTAGCAGGCACCCATTGCTGTGCCTCATTACTCCACACCCCATTACTAGGCAACAGGTCTTGCTCAGCCATTGGTCCTCAGGGCCCTGCCCACAAGCAACCAACTGTCCATGAGCAACTGTTGGTTGTCCTGCTCAGCTACTGGTCAGTGCCACAGTGGACCCTGCCCACAAGTAACTGTCAATGAGGGACTATTAAAGAAGTGATTCAGCCAACAGTCAGTGGTGTAACAGTCATCAGGTAGAGAGTGAGGTAAGAGGCAGATTTAGGCCTTCTCCTGGAAGCCCTCCAGCTCACCCAACCTTGGGCCAGTGGGTGAGCTGGAGGACCCAGGGAACAGATTGGGGACTACATCCTGCAGGGTCCAGAGCCCTAATTAAGGCCCTTGAATGTCTTGGCCCAGGCCTTGAGCCAACAGTGAACCTCTCCCCCATCCCTGTCTCTGAGACGTAATAGCAGTGATCATCTGCTTGGGTTGCAGGCTGTGAGACCTGGTCTCCCCGACTTGGGCAGCCTGAGGAGACTGAGGCCAGTGGGGTTGGGTGCCTGGCTCCCTTAGAGATGACAGCTGGGCAAGGTGTGGGAGCCTGGTTATGGATGGGTGGTGTCTGGGGACTTGGCCCTGTGAGAGCTGCCAACTGAGATCTACTCCTCTTAGCCAGGACTGGGACCTTAGAGAATGAAAGTTGTGCCTTGGACCTTGCCCTTTTTTATCGAGACAGAGAATAACATTCGTTTGGTAGAGATTTCAAGGCAACATCGTTACCTGACCTCAAGAGCAAAGGATCTGGCACCAAGTCTGCAACAACTAACCAGGCCTATCTCTCACCTTTTGCTTTTAAAGGGACTTGCTGAAAGCTTTCACTAACTTTGGGGTTCTTAGGGCATGAGACACCCATCACCTCTCTATGAACCTGTGATAAACCTTTCTCTGTTCCAAACGCTAATGTTTTAGTATTGATTCGCTTCACTGTGCATCAGGCACACGGACTTGCAATTCAGTAACATCTTCACTCTTGACACAAGAAAAAGATTAGTGAAGGGTATCCCACAACCATTACTAATCACTTTAGTGGCTTCTAGAAAGGGCTAAGGATTTAGGTGGGAGAGACTACAAATGAAATGGACTCCCTGAACTCAGAAAGTGATGGTAGTAGCCCAGGGAAGGCTGGATCTAGTGGAAGCAGTTAACTGCCAGAAGCAAAGGGGGCATGGTGACTCTTAGAGGCAGCAAGGTGGATATTGGGAATACTAGGTATTTCTCAGGTTTTGTTGTGATAGGCAGAAATCCCTGTCTATATTTAATTGATCAGACCCAAGAATTCAAACCAACAGCCATCCCACTAAGATCTGTTTTGATTTAAATAATCAAAAACAAATAACTCCAGGTCTAGTGAACAGAGACCTATCTGAGGCACTACTATAGACAGTCCTGGCCTCTCAGTCAAATCTAAGACCCTCGGTTCTTGGATAAGAGGCCAAATCCCTTCTGGAAGATTATTTTTCCCAAATGCATCTCTGTCCATTAACCAGATAATGGTGAGTTGGCAAAAGGGAAATACCCAATCCTCTTGAGGATTTTTACCTACTAGCTCTGAGCTAACATTAATTAGTAGGCATTAAGAATACTTCTTGTCCCATTACTAAGGCATAATTGTTCTGGGTTCTCTAGAGTGTCCAGCTGATCCAAGAGTCCTTTCCACACTGTCCAGTCAACTTGCATGTCTCCCGGTTCCCCAAGAACTCTGAGAGTTATGCAGCTTTACAGCGCTCCTGCCTCAGCGAGCTTCCTCCTGTGTGTGCTGCTTAGTTTTCAGCAACAGACTCAAGTGGGCACCTGAGATTTCTGGAGCCCTTCTGTGCATGCTCTCTCCTCTTCTGCATTCTGTCCCACATTTCCAGCTGCCTCAGCCTCCCCCAAATCTGATCCATCTCTTCAATTCAGCAGTGTCAGCATCCTCTGCTAGAGTTTCCTCTCTCTGTGCTGCTGTTTGGAATGTACCTCTCAGCAGAAAGTTTCAGTGATCATAGCTCTCACCTCATTTGTTTTCTCACTCAGAGGGATCACAAGCCTGTGCTCCTTGTACCCTAAGCAGAATATGGTTGTTCATATTTTTAATCCAGTTTCCGACCTGTTTGCAGCATGTTATCCTATCTTAGAAGAAGCAGACATTTCCAGTCTATTCTTTTTGCCTCATCCATCCCATGTTCAGGGTACACCTAACTACTACTTCCCTACACTTTGCTAGGCAACTTCTCTTGTCTTATTTTTTCCAGCCTTAGTCATTTCCTTCTCATCCAACATGTCCCAATTCATATGTCACCTCAACTTTGGAAGTCTTCAGTTTTCTCTAGAGATTTTCCCCCCCTCTGCATATTGCTCATACATACTACAGAATTTATCTCAATATCCTCTATCTGCATGCCTCCCAACTAAAAAAACTTTCTAATAATAAGGATAACTGCTAAATTGTGACTACTTTTTATGTTCCAGGTACTCTTCTATATTTGCCCATTTACTCTTCATAAAACCCTAAGACATATTAATATGTACCATTATTATCCTCATTTTACAAATGAAGAAACTAAGGCATAGAGAGGTTAAGCAAATCTCCTGAGATCCATACCTTGGTAGGGGCAGAGTCAGGATAGTCTGATTTCAGAGCTCGTGCTCACTATACTGCCTCTCATGAATTCCTGAAGGGCAGCAACTATGTCTTATTCTTGTTTGTACATCCATGCCGAGAGCACCTCAAATATTTGTGGAATGAATTAAAATTTATAATTTTCTCCAAGTCATCCAAGAAAAAGTCCTTCATAAGTAAGGTAGGCTTTCAGTACAGTAATTACAGAACTGAGTCTAGAAAGGGTCTTTCATAAACATGGAAGAGACTAAAATTAAATATCCAATAATAAATTCAAAGAGCTCTGAAGAATTTTACCATGCAGAAAAGACTAATAAGGTTTTTTAAGTAGTAAGAAACTGCAGTAAAATCAGGAACAAAAAGTCTCTACCAAGGTATCAACACCCTCTAAGAGAGGGATTAAATGTCATAATTTGTCTCCAATAGAGGCATACCAAATTGATCCCATCTATCTAAACCTGAAATAGAGATCACAGTTTTCTCAAGGCAACAGTAAAAAGACAAAACATTTAAACAAAAATTTTATCCTAAGAGTCAAATCTGTCAAGAGTAATCAATGAAAACAGCCATATTGCACAATGGAATCAGTTATGTTAAACAACAAAAATGTAATCAATTCTACATGAAAAAAAGTATTATTCATTACCTTTCAAACAATTAAGTGTCCTCCATGTTTATTAAAAGTTCTTGACGATACATAGCACATGCAGCGAATTCCTAAAAGCTGCTGCTGCTAAGTCGCTTCAGTCGTGTCCAACTCTGTGTGACCCCAGAGACAGCAGCCCACCAGGCTCCCCCGTCCCTGGGATTCTCCAGGCAAGAACACTGGAGTGGGTTGTCATTTCCTTCTCCAATGCATGAAAGTGAAAAGTGAAAGTGAAGTCGCTCGGTTGTGTCCGACTCTTCGCAACCTCATGGACTGCAGCCCACCAGGCTCCTGCATCCATAGGATTTTCCAGGCAAAAGTACTGGAACGGGGTGCCATCGCCCTCTCCTATTAAAAGCTTTAAGTTCTTGACAACAGACAGCACATGCAGTGAATTCATAAAAGCTAGAAATACTCAAAAATAATACGATTTATAGAAATTTAAATGATTAAAAATAAAAATATAGGGTTTCCCCAATGGCTCAGTGGTAAAGAATCCAACTGCCAATGCAGTAGACCTGGGTTCAATCCCTGATCAGGGAAGATCCCTCATGCCTTGGAGCAACTAAGCTCGTGCGCCACAACTACTGAGCCCGTGCCCCAGAGCCCAGGAGCCACTACTGCTGAGCACACGTGCCCTAGAGCCCATGCTATGCGACAAGAGAAGCCACTGCAATCAGAAGTCCATGCACTGCAACTACAGAATAGCCCCTGCTCACCACAGCTAGAGAAAAACCTGTGAGCAATGAAGACCCAGCACAGCCAAAAATTAAATAAACACTTAAAAATTTTAAATAAATATATAAAAATGTATATTTTGCACAAATGGATAATTACATTTAATTCCTTGTATTAAATGGTGGGTTCAGCGGTAAAGAATCTGCCTGCCATGCAAGAGATATGGGTTTGATCCCTGGGTTGGGAAGACCCCATGGAGAAAAGAAATGACAACCCACTCCAGTATTCTAGCCCAGATAATCCCAATCCATGGGGTTGCAAAAGAGTTGGACATGACTGGGCGACTAAGCAACAACAAGCAAGATGGCAATGACCATGGGGTGCAGGCGGTACTGGAAGATGGAGACTGATACACTGTCATGACCTTCAGCCTCTCCCACGTGACTCATCCACACACATATGTGGACTTCTCCTCCACCCTGCATACCTCTGTCTGGCTTGGACAGGTCCACAATCTCATCCAAAGTCCCTGAAACTGAATGTCTTTCAAAATTCAACATTTTTCTGAGTTTAGAAAGGTGCAATTCATCTAGCACTCCAGAATAATCTGTGGCAGCAGCCTGGAAGCAAACAAATTTATATTTCTGTAGCAAAATGCAAGAACATTCACATTAACTTGGATAAAGAACGACTATGAATGATCTCACCTCAGTTCAGGTCAGATTTATGAGTCTAAGAAAACATTTTTTTTTATGTAACTACTCTTTTTCTTTTTAATTTAAATTTATTTTAATTAGAGGCTACTTAATTTACACCCAAAAAAGATGTCCTTTCCATTATAGGGGACTGGAATGCAAAAGTAGGAAGTTAAGAAACACATGAAGTAAAAGGCAAATTTGGCCTTGGAATACGGAATGAAGCAGGGTAAAGACTAATAGAGTTTTGCCAAGAGAATGCACTAGTCATAGCAAACACCCTCTTCCAACAACAAGAGAAGACTCTACACATGGACATCACCAGATGCTCAACACCGAAATCAGATTGATTATATTCTTTGCCGCCAAAGATGGAGAAGCTCTATATAGTCAGCAAAAACAAGACCAGGAGCTGACTGTGGCTCAGATCATGAACTCCTTATTGCCAAATTCAGACTTAAATTGAAGAAAGTAGGGAAAACCACTAGACCATTCAGGTATGACCTAAATCAAATCCCTTATGATTATACAGTGGAAGTGAGAAATAGATTTAAGGGCCTAGATCTGATAGAGTGCCTGATGAACTATGGACGGAGGTTCGTGACATTGTACAGGAGACAGGGATCAAAACCATCCCCATGGAAAAGAAATGCAAAAAAGCAAAATGGCTGTCTGGGGAGGCCTTACAAATAGCTGTGAAGAGAAGAGAAGTGAAAAGCAAAGGAGAAAAGGAAAGATATAAGCATCTGAATACAGAGTTCCAAAGAATAGCAAGGAGAGATAAGAAAGCCTTCCTCAGCGATCAATGCAAAGAAATAGAGGAAAATAACAGAGTGGGAAAGACTAGAGATCTCTTCAAGAAAATCAGAGATACCAAGGGAACATTTCATGCAAAGATGGGCTTGATAAAGGACAGAAATGGTATGGACCTAACAGAAGCAGAAGATATTAAGAAGAGGTAGCAAGAATACACAGAAGAACGGTACAAAAAAGATCTTCACGACCCAGATAATCACAATGGTGTAATCACTCATCTAGAGCCAGACATCCTGGAATGTGAAGTCAAGTGGGCCTTAGAAAGCATCACTACGAACAAAGCTAGTGGAGGTGATGGAATTCCAGTTGAGCTATTTCAAATCCTGAAAGATGATGCTGTGAAACTGCTGCACTCAATATACCAGCAAATTTGGAAAACTCAGCAGTGGCCACAGGACTGGAAAAGGTCAGTTTTCATTCCAATCCCAAAGAAGGGCAATGCCAAAGAACGCTCAAACTACTGCACAGTTACACTCATCTCACATGCTAGTAAAGTAATGCTCAAAATTCTCCAAGCCAGGCTTCAGCAACATGTCAACCGTGAACTTCCAGATGTACAAGCTACTTTTAGAAAAGGCAGAGGAACCAGAGATCAAATTACCAACAATCCGCTGGATCATCAAAAAAGCAAGAGAGTTCCAGAAAAACATCTACTTCTGCTTTATTGACTATGCCAAAGCCTTTGACTGTGTGGATCACAATAAACTGGAAAATTCTGAAAGAGATGAGAATCCCAGACCACCTGACCTGCCTCTTGAGAAACCTATATGCAGGTCAGGAAGCTATAGTTAGAACTGGACATGGAACAACAGACTGGTTCCAAATAGGAAAAGGAGTACGTCAAGGCCTGT
>NW_011494945.1:8115735-8116141 GCF_000754665.1 Bison bison bison | reverse complement strand
AAAATCACTGCAGATGGTGACTGCAGCTATGAAATTAAAAGACGCTTACTCCTTGGAAGGAAAGTTATGACCAACCTAGATAGTATATTGAAAAGCAAAGATATTACTCTGCCAACAAAGGTCCGTCTAGTCAAGGCTATGGTTTTTCCTGTCGTCATGTATGGATGTGAGAGTTGGACTGTGAAGAAAGCTGAGCACTAAAGAATTGATGCTTCTAAACTGTGGTGTTGGAGAAGACTCTTGAGAGTCCCTTGGACTGCAAGGAGATCCAACCAGTCCATTCTGAAGGAGATCAGCCCTGGGATTTCTTTGGAAGAAATGATGCTAAAGCTGAAACTCCAGTACTTTGGTCACCTCATGCGAAGAGATGACTCATTGGAAAAGACTCTGATGCTGGGAGGGATTG
>NW_011494945.1:8115191-8115635 GCF_000754665.1 Bison bison bison | reverse complement strand
CCCAGCAGTGGGATTGCTGGGTCGTATGGCAGTTCTATTTCCAGTTTTTAGGAATCTCCACACTGTTCTCCATAGTGCCTGTACTAGTTTGCCATTCCCACCAACAGTGTAAGAGGGTTCCCTTTTCTCCACACCCTCTCCAGCATTTATTGCTTGTAGACTTTTGGATCGCAGCCATTCTGACTGGCGTGTAATGGTACCTCATTGTGGTGTTGATTTGCATTTCTCTGATAATGAGTGATGTTGAGCATCTTTTCATGTGTTTGTTAGCCATCTGTATGTCTTCTTTGGAGAAATGTCTATTTAGTTTTTTGGCCCATTTTTGGATTGGGTTGTTTATTTTTCTGGAATTGAGCTGCAGGAGTTGCTTGTATATTTTTAAGATTAGTTGTTTGTCAGTTGCTTCATTTGCTATTATTTTCTCCCATTCTGAAGGCAGTCTTT
>NW_011494945.1:8114426-8115091 GCF_000754665.1 Bison bison bison | reverse complement strand
TCAACATGAATTTGCAAAGGGTGTACACGTGTTCCCAATCCTGGACCCCCTCCCACCTCCCTCCCCATACCATCCCTCTGGGTCATCCCAGTGCACCAGCCCCAAGCTTCCTGTATCCCGCATAGAACCTGGACTGGTAATTTGTTTCTTATTTGATATTATACATGTTTCAATGCCATTCTCCCAAATCATCTCCCCCCTCCCTCTCCCACAGAGTCCAAAAGACTGTTCTATACATCTGTGTCTCTTTTGCTGTCTCGCATACAGGGTTATTGTTACCTTCTTTCTAAATTCCATATACATGCGTTAGTATACTGTATTGGTGTTTTTCTTTCTGGCTTACTTCACTCTGTATAATCGGCTCCAGTTTCATCCACTTCATTAGAACTGATTCAAATGTATTCTTTTTAATGGCTAAGTAATAGTCCATTGTGTATATGTACCACAGCTTTCTTATCCATTCATCTGCTGATGGACATCTAGGTTGTTTCCATGTCCTGGCTATTATAAACAGTGCTGCGATGAACATTGGGGTACACGTGTCTCTTTCCCTTCTGGTTTCCTCAGTGTGTATGCCCAGCAGTGGGATTGCTGGGTCGTATGGCAGTTCTATTTCCAGTTTTTTAAGGAATCTCCACACTGTTCTCCATAGTGCCTGTACTAGT